>NC_041386.1:88729371-89022114 GCF_002162155.2 Triticum dicoccoides
CCAACAACGCTCACTATTCATCAAGGGAAGGAGGCAGCAGGGTTCGATCGGCTTCAGTTAGCAACAGTAACGAAGGAATCACTCGGGTTCAGTTAACAGCAAGGGATCGATCGCTCGGGTTCAGTAACGTAGCTAGTGCAATCGCTCAGGTTCAGTTAGAGCCCAACGCCTTGCTCGGGTTTAGTTAGAGCGCAACGCCTCGCACACACGCGCGTACGTGTACGAGAGAAACGTGCATCGCTCGGCCCCGACCACCCACCGTAACCGAGAACTCCCCGATATTTTCCTTGCCCTCTCTTCTACCATGGTTTTTTCTGTCATGCACGACCCAAAGAATGTCATGCAGCTGCGTCTCCGGCCCGCCCAGGACGAGAAGCCCATTTTCTGTCAAGATTTTTTGTCATAGAAGTAGGATCCCACCTCATCTATGATGATACCGGGTTTTGTCACAATTATAGTCATAGAAGTGCCATAAGCATGACAGAAGAATTTTTCGTTTGGCCCAAAATGTCATGGATGTGTCTTTTTTGTAGTGCGGGGAGACATCATCAACGTCTACCAGGTTCCTGATTACAAATCTCATCTCCTTGCTATTTACATTATTTGCCATTTGCCTCTCGTTTTCCTTTCCCCCACTTCACAAAAAAATGCCGTTTTATTCGCTCCCTTTTTCGTTCGTTGTTTTCTTGACAGATCTGTTTTTGAGTGCAATCTTGTTGCGTAGTCACCATGACTCAAGAGAACACCAAGTTGTGTGATTTCTCAAATACCAATAACAATGATTTTTTGGCACCCCGATTGCTCCTCCCACCACTAGTGCGAAATCTTGTGATATTAATACTGCTTTGCTGAATCTTGTTATGAAACATCATTTTTCCGGTACTCCTAATGAGTATGTCGTGTCCCATCTTAACACATTCGTGGAATTATGCGATATGCAAAACAAAAAATATGTGGACAATGATGTTGTGAGGATGAAATTATTTCTGTTTTCTTTGCGTGATTCTGCAAAATTTTGGTTTTCTTTGCCCCGCAATAGTATCGATTCTTGGAATAAGTGAAAAGATGCTTTTATCACTAAGTATTTTCCGCCCGCAAAAATTATTTCCCTTAGAACCCAAATCATGAATTTCAAGCAACTTGAACATGAGCATGTTGCACAATCTTGGGAAAGGATGAAAATGATGCTAAGGAATTGCCCAACTCATGGGTTAAATCTTTGGATGATCATACAAAAAAATTATGCGGGGTTGAATTTTGTTTCTCGTAATCTTTTAGATTCCGCCGTGGGTGGTACTTTTATGGAAATTACTTTGGGTGAAGCTACCAAATTGCTTGATAATATTATGGCAAATTATTCACAATGGCATACCGAAAGAGCTCCTACTAGTAAAAAAGTTAATTCGGTTGAAGAAATTTCTTCTTTGAGTGAAAAAGTTGATGCTCTTATGAAATTGGTTGCTAGTAAAATTGCTCCTATTGATTTCAATTATATGCCTTTGTCTACTTTGATTGAGCAAAATAGTGATGTCATAGATGTGAATTTTATCTCGCGAAACAATTTCAATAACAATGCTTATGGAGGTAATTTTAATCCTAGGCATTTTCCTAGTAATTCCTCTAATAACTATGGTAGTTCCTATGGAAATCCTTCTTACAATAATAATAGGAACACCTCTGATCTTGAGAATAATATTAAAGAATTTATCAACACTCAAAAAGTTTTCAATACTACAAAAAAACAAAAGTTGAATACGATTGATGATTTGTCTAGAAGTGTTGATCGAATTTCTATGATGTAGAAAAACTGAAGATGAAATTTTTTGTGCCTAAGGTTGAGGAATCAATTAAAGCTCTTTATGTTCCTATGGATGAAAGTAAGAAAAGAACCGCTATGCTTAGAGCTAGAAGAGAATGTTTAGAAAAAGCGTTTTCTAGTGTTTCCTTTCATAAAAGTGATGAAGATCTTAAAATGATTGGTGTTTCTTCTATTGATTCCTTGTTTAGTAAAATTAAGATTGATGAAAAAGGGACTGAAGAAGAGTCAACTTTAGCTATAAGGTGTCCCGATAATTCGGAGGGTGGAAATCTTGTTAAGAAAATTGTTAAAAGCGGGTTTGAAGAGGTCAAAACTTTAACTAGTGATGTGCCCAATCTTTTTGATTACAAAGACTTTAATTATGATAGTTTCTCTTTGATTGATTGTATTTCTTTGTTGCAATCCATGATAAATTCACCCCATGCTTATGAACAAAATAAAGCTTTTACTAAACATACTGTGGATGCTATGATGAAAGCTTTAGAAGAAAAGTTGGAATTAGAAGTTTCAATTCCTAGAAAATTACATGATGAATGGGAACCTACTATCAAAGTCAACATTAAAAATTATGAGTGTTTTGCCTTATTTGACTTGAGTGCTAGTGTTTCTACAATTCTGAAATCTTTATATGATGTGCTTGGTCTTACCGATGTTGAAGAGTGTTCTTTAAATTTGCACTTGGTGGATTCTACCATTAACAAGCCTATGGGAAGAATTAATGATGTTCTTATTCTTGCAAATAGGAATTATGTGCCCATAGATTTTATTGTTCTTGATATTTATCGTAATCCGTCTTGTCCAATTATTCTTGGTAGACCATTTTTACGCACTATCGGTGTCGTGATTGGTATGAACAAGGGCAATATATGGAACATTTCACTAGAACAAGAATTAGGCCACCATATGAATCAATCATGAGGGCATCTTATGGATCTAATACCAAAGATGACAAAACTTAGATCTTTGCACTATGCCTAGCTAGGGGCGTAAAACAAAATCGCTTGTTGGGAGGCAACCCGATGAATAAAATTTATTTTGGGTTTTTGCTTCCTGTTCTTGAGTGTTAGCACAATTATTCTACTCATATGATTGTGTTTTTTGTGTTTTAATTAGTGTTTGTGCCAAGTAAAGCCTTTTGGATCTTCTTGGTTGATAGTTGTTTGATCTTGCTAAAAAAACAGAAACTTTTGCGCTCACGAAAATAATTTTCAATTTTTACTAGAGCATGATAAAATACAAATTATTTTTTAATAATATTAATATACAAATTACTCAGGTCTTCCTAATTTTTCAGAATTTTTGGAGTTACATAAGTATTCGAAATACCCAGATTGCTACAGACTGTTCTGTTTTTGACAGATTCTGTTTTCTTTGCGTTGTGTGCTTGTTTTGATGATTCTATGGTTTTATTTGCAGAGTTTTTGCCATAGAAAAGTTGTAATACAGTATATATAATGCAAGAATAAAATATGAATTGGTTTACAACAACACTTATAGTAGTGATTTGTTTTCTTATACTAACGGATCTCACGAAGGTTTTGTTGAGTTTTGTGTGATTGAAGTTTTCAAGTTTTGGGTTATCTTACGATGGATGAAGGAATAAGGAGTAAGAAGATCCTAAGCTTGGGGATTTCCATAGCATCCCAAGCTATTATCCAAAGATAAGCAAGCAACTAAGCTTAGGGATGCCCCGAGTGGCATCCCCTCTTTCTTCTAACGACCATCGGTATTTTACTCGAAGCTATATTTTTATTCGTCACATACTATGAGTTTTGCTTGGAGCGTCTTGTATGATATGAGTATTTGCTTGGTTTGCTTTTTTTAAGTCTTGAATCCTTGCTGGACACACCTATTTGAGATAGCCAAAATTATGTCATGACTTGTTAGAATTGCTCTCTATGCTTCACTTAAATCTTTATGAGCTATGAAATTGCTCTAGTGCTTCACCTATATCTTTTTGAGCATTGTATGCTTTAATATTTTTGAAGAAATGCTCTCTTGGTTCACTTAGATTTATTTTAGAGTTAGTAATTTTTTAAATAAATTATCTCTTGCTTCACTTAAATTAATTTGAGAGAAATAAATATTATGCTCATGATGTTCACTTATATTTGTTTGAGCTTATCAAAAGCAACACATGAAAAATTAGTTTCAAAGTGATAGATATCCAAGAAGGATATAATAAAAACTTTCATGAAGATCACTGGACAAAATAAACTTTATTCTTTGTAATAGTTTTGAGATATGATGATATGATATGTGAGTCATGTTGATGAGTAATTATGCTTTAGTAAGAATATTGGTGTTAAGGTTTGTGATTCCCTATGCAAGCACGAAAGTCAATAGTCATGCAATGAAATTACATCCTACCTGTGGTGCATTATTCGGTGTTAATTATGCTTAATGCTCGCTTATTAGATTATTCGTTTCTTGGATGGTCGCTTCTCAATCTTTTGCTAGCCTTCATTTTGCACCAAGTATGATTACTACTTGTGCATCCAAAATCCTTTAAACCAGTTTTGCCACATGAGTCCACTATACCTACCTATATGCGGTATTCTTTTGCCATTCTAAGAAAAAATTTATGTGCCATCTCTAATTTTCAAAATAAAATTCTCTTGTGTGTGCTCGTACAGCTCGTGAGTTGGTGAGGGGTGGCCGATATTTTCCATGCTAGATGTGTTATTCTCACGATGAATGTTTATTCACTTGTGATTGCATGAGAGTAAGGCAAAGGTATTAGGGATGCCTAGTCTTGAAATGAAAAATCAATTTACTTTATGTTGTCAGATAATAAATTCCTTGGAATGTGTTGGTATGGATGGCACCCGTGGATACGGTTAGTGTTGGGGAACATAGCATGCAATTTCAAAAAAAAACCTACGATCACGCAAGACCTATCTAGCAGATGCATAGCAACGAGAGGGGGAGAGTGTGTCCACGTACCCTCGTAGACCGAAAGCAGAAGCGTTAGGTTAACACAGTTGATGTAGTCGAACGTCTTCGCTATCCAACCAATCAAGTACCGAGCGTACGACACCTCCGAGTTCAACATAGGTTTACCTCGATGACGTCCCTCAAACTCTTGATCCAGCAAAGTGTCGAGGGAGAGTTTTGTCAGCACGACGGCGTGGTGATGTTGATGGTGATGTGATCCGTGCAGGGCTTCGCCTAAGCACTACGTGAATATGACCGGAGGAGTAAACAGTGGACGGAGACGCTGCACATGGCTTGGAACAATTCGTGTGTCTCCAAGGGGTGCCCCACCCGCGTATATAAAGGAGGGAGAGGGAGGAGGCTGGCCCTAGGGGGCATGCCAAGTGGGGGGGTCGTACTAGGACTCCCAGTCATAGTAGGATTCAGCCCCACCTCTTATTCCTTCTCATGGAGGGGGAAAAGGGGGAAGGAGAGGGAGGAGGAAAAGGAAAGGGGGCGCCACCCCCTCCCCTAGTCTAATTCAGACTTCCATGGGGGCGGGGCACGACCATACCTTGTGGGCTGCCTCCTCTCTCCCTTATGGCCCATAGTGGCCCATTACTTTCCCTGGGGGGTTCCGGTACCCTCCCGGTACTCCGAAAAATACCCGAAACGATACGGAACCGTTTCGGTGTCCGGATTCTATCGTCCAATATATCAATATTTACCTCTCGACCATTTCGAGACTCCTCGTCATGTTCGTGATCTCATCCGTTACTCCGAACAATCTTCGGTCACCAAAACACATAACTCATAATACAAATCATCATAGAACGTTAAGCGTGCGGACCCTACGGATTCGAGAACTATGTAGACATGACCGACACACATCTCCGGTCAATAACCAACACCGGAACCTGGATGCTCATATTGCTTCCTACATATTCTACAAAGATCCTTATCGGTCAAACCGCAATAACAACATACGTTATTCCCTTTGTCATCGGTATGTTACTTGCCCGAGATTCGATCGTCGGTATCCTCATACTAGTTCAATCTCGTTACCGGAAAGTCTCTTTACTCGTTTCATAATGCATCATCCCTCAACTAACTCATTAGTCACATTGCTTGCCAGGCTTATCGTGATGTGCATTACCGAGAGAGCCCAGAGATACCTCTCCGATACTCAGAGTGACAAATCCTAATCTCGATCTTTGCCAAACCAACAAACACCTTCGAAGAGTAGAGCATCTTTATAATCACCCAGTTACGTTGTGATGTTTGATATCACACAAGGTGTTCCTCGGGATTCGGGAGTTGCATAATCTCATAGTCAAAGGAATATGTATAAGTCATGAAGAAAGGAATAACAATAAAACTTAACAATCATTATGCTAAGCTAACGGATGGGTCTTGTCCATCACATCATTCTCCTAATGATGTGGTCCCATTCATCAAATGACAACAATGTCTATGGTTAGGAAACTTAACCATCTTTGATTAATGAGCTAGTCTAGTAGAGGCTTACTAGGACACTGTGTTTTGTCTATGTATCCACACATGTAGTCCGGTTAATACAATTCTAGCATGAATAATAAACATTTATCATGATATAAGGAAATATAAATAACAACTTTATTATTGCCTCTAGGGCATATTTTCTTCAGTCTCCCACTTGCACTAGAGTCAATAATCTAGTTCACATCGCCATGTGATTAACACCAATAGTTCACATCTTTATGTGATTAACTCCCATAGTTCACATCGCCATGTGACCAACACCCAAAGGGTTTACTAGAGTCAATAATCTAGTTCACATCGCTATGTGATTAACACCCAAAGAGTACTAAGGTGTGATCATGTTTTGCTTGTGAGAGAAGTTTAGTCAATGTGTCTGCCACACTCAGATCCATATGTATTTTGCAAATTTCTATGTCTACAATGCTCTCCATGGAGCTACTCTAGCTAATTGGTCCCACTTTCAATATGTATCCAGATTGAGAATCAGAGTCATCTGGATCAGTGCAAAAGCTTGCATCGACGTAACTCTTTACGACGAACTCTATATCACCTCCATAACCAAGAAATATTTCCTTAGTCCTATAAGGATAATTTTGACCGCTATCCAGTGATCTACTCCTGGATCACTGTTGTACCCCATTGCCAAACTCATAGCAAAGTACACAATAGGTCTGGTACACAGCATGGCATATCGTATAGAACCTATGGCTGAGGCATGGGGAATGACTTTCATTCTCTCTATATATTCTGCCGTGGTCGGGCTTTGAGTCTTACTCAACTTCACACCTTGTTGTACAGGCAAGAACCCTTTCTTTGACTGATCCATTTTGAACTTCTTCAAAACTTTATCAAGGTATGTGCTTTGTGAAAGTCCAATTAAGCGTCTTGACCTCTCTCTATAGATCTTGATGCCCAATATATAAGCAGATTCACCTAGGTCTTTCATTGAAAAATTCTTCTTCAAGTATCCTTTTATGCTATCTAGAAATTCTGTATTATTTCCAATCAAAAATATGTCATCCACATATAATATTAGAAATGCTACAAAGCTCCCACTCACTTTCTTGTAAATACAGGCTTCTCCAAAAGTCTGTATAAAACCATATGCTTTGATCACACTATCAAAGCATATATTCCAACTCCGAGAGGCTTGCACCAGTCCATAAATGGATCGCTGGAGCTTGCACACTTTGTTAGCACCTTTAGGATCGACAAAACCTTCTGGTTGCATCATATACAACTCTTCTTTGAGAAATCCATTAAGGAATGCAGTTTTGACATCCATTTTCCAAATTTCATTATCATAAAATGCGGCAATTGGTAACATGATTCAGACAGACTTAAGCATCGCTACGGGTGAGAAGGTCTCATCATAGTCAACTCCTTGAACTTGTTGAAAACCTTTCGCAACAAGTCGAGCTTTGTAGACAGTAACATTACCATCAGTGTCAGTCTTCTTCTTGAAGATCCATTTATTCTCTATGGCTTGTCGATCATCGGGAAATTCAACCAAAGTCCATACTTTGTTCTCATACATGGATCCCATCTCAGATTTCATGGCCTCAAGCCATGTCGCGAAATCTAGGATCATCACCGCTTCCTCATAGTTCGTACGTTCATCATGGTCTAGTAACATGACTTCCAGAATAAGATTACCATACCACTCTAGTGAGGAACGTACTCTGGTTGACCTACGAGGTTAGGTAGTAACTTGATCTGAAGTTTCATGATCATCATCATTAACTTCCTCACTAATTGGTGTAGGCATCACTAGAACTGATTCCCGTGATGAACTACTTTCCAATTCGAGAAAAGGTACAACTACCCCATCAAGTTCTACTTTCCTCCCACTCACTTCTTTCGAGAGAAACTCCTTCTCTAGAAAGGATCCATTTTTAGCAATAGATATCTTGCCTTCGGATCTGTGATAGAAGGTGTACCCAACAGTTTCTTTTGGGTATCCTATGAAGACACATTTCTTCGATTTGTGTTCAAGCTTATCAGGCTGAAGCTTTTTCACATAAGCATCACAACCCCAAACTTTAAGAAGCGACAACTTAGGTTTTTTGCTAAACCACAGTTCATATGGTGTCGTCTCAATGGATTTAGATGGTGCCCTATTTAACGTGAATGCAGCCGTCTCTAAAGCATAACCCCAAAATGATAGTCGTAAATCGGTAAGAGACATCATAGATTGCACCATATCTAATAAAGTACGGTTACGACATTCGGACACACCATTAGTCTGTGGTGTTCCAGGTGGCATGAGTTGCAAAACTATTCCACATTGTTTCAAATGAAGACCAAAATCATAACTCAAATATTCACCTCCACGGTCAGATTGCAGAAACTTTATTTTCTTGTTACGATGATTTTCCACTTCGCTCTGAAATTCTTTGAACTTTTCAAATGTTTCAGACTTATGTTTCATTAAGTAGATATACCCATATCTGCTCAAATCATTTGTGAAGGACAGAAAATAACGATACCTGTCGTGAGCCTCAACACTCATTGGACCGCATACATCAGTATGTATTATTTCCAATAAGTCAGTGGCTCGCTCCATTGTTCCGGAGAACGGAGTCTTAGTCATCTTGCCCATGATGCATGGTTCGCAAGCATCAAGTGATTCCAAAAACCCATCTGCATGGAGTTTCTTCATGCACTTTACACCAATATGACCTAAATGGCAGTGCCACAAATAAGTTGCACTATCGCTATTAACTTTGCATCTTTTGGCATTAATATTATGAATATGTGTATCACTACAATCGAGATTCAACAAAAATAGACCACTCATCAAGGGTGCATGACCATAAAATATATTACTCATATAAATAGAACAACCATTATTCTCTGATTTAAATGAATAACCGTCTCGCATCAAACAAGATCCAGATATAATGTTCATGCTCAATGCTGGCACGAAATAACAATTATTTAGGTCTAAAACTATTCCTGAAGGTAGATGTAGAGGTAGCATGCCGACGGCGATCACATCGACCTTGGAACCATTTCCAACGCGCATCGTCACCTCATCCTTAGCCAATCTTCGTTTAATCCATAGCCACTGTTACGAGTTGAAAATGTGAGCAAGAGAACCAGTATCAAATACTCAGGCACTACTACGAGCATTAGTAAGGTACACATTAATAACATGTATATCAAATATACGTTTCACTTTGCCATCCTTCTTATCCGCCAAATACTTGGGGCAGTTCCGCTTCGAGTGACCAGTCCCTTTGCAGTTGAAGCACTCAATTTTATGCTTAGGTCCAGACTTGGGCTTCTTCCTGGGAGCAGCAACTTGTTGGCTATACTTCTTGAAGTTTCCCTTCTTTCCTTTGCCCTTTTTCTTGAAACTAGTGGTCTTGTTAACCATCAAATTTGATGCTCCTTCTTGATTTCTACCTCTGCAGCCTTGAGCATTGCGAAGAGCTCGGGCATAGTCTTTTCCATCCCTTGAATATTATAGTTCATCATGAAGCCTTTGTAGCTTGGTGGAAGTGATTGAAGAACTCTATCAATAACACTATCATCCGGAAGATTAACTCCCAATTGAGTCAAGTGGTTATGGTACCCAGACATTCTGAGTATGTGTTCACTGACAGAACTGTTCTCCTCCATCTTGCAGCTATAGAACTTGTTGGAGACTTCATATCTCTCAACTCAGGCATATTCTTGAAACATTAACTTCAACTCCTGGAACATCTCATATGCTCCATGACGTTCAAAACGTCTTTGAAGTCCCGATTCTAAGCCTAAAGCATGGCACACTGAACTATCGAGTAGTCATCAAATTTAGCTTGCCAGACGTTCATAACGTATGGAGTTGCTCCTGCAGCAGGCCGTGCACCTAGAGGTGCTTCAAGGATGTAATTCTTCTGTGCAGCAATGAGGATAATCCTAAAGTTACGGACCCAGTCCGTACAGTTGCTATCATCTTCTTTCAACTTAGCTTTCTCTAGGAACACATTAAAATTCAAGGGAACGGTAGCACGGGCCATTGATCTACAACATAGATATGCAAAAACTATCAGGACTAAGTTCATGAGAAATTAAAGTTCAATTAATCATATTACTTAAGAACTCCCACTTAGATAGAGATCCCTCTAGTCATCTAAATGATCACGTGATCCATGTCAACTAAACCATGTCCGATCATCACGTGAAATGGAGTAGTTTTCAATGGTGAACATCTCTATGTTGATCATATCTACTATATGATTCACGTTCGACCTTTCGGTCTCAGTGTTCTGAGGCCATGTCTATACATGCTAGGCTCGTCAAGTTTAACCCGAGTATTCTGCATGTGCAAAACTATCTTACACCCGTTGTATGTGAACGTAGAGCTTATCACACCCAATCATCACATGGTGTCTCGGCACGATGAACTGTCGTAACGGTGCATACTCAGGGAGAACACTTATACCTTGAAATTTAGTGAGGGATCATCTTATAATGCTACCGCCGTACTAAGCAAAATAAGATGCATAAAAGATAAACATCACATGCAATCAAAATATGTGACATGATATGGCCATCATTATCTGGTGCCTTTGATCTCCATCTCCAAAGCACCGCCATGATATCCATCATCACCGGCTTGACACCTTGATCTCCATCGTAGCGTCGTTGTCATTTCGCCAACTATTGCTTCTACGACTATCACTAACGCATACTGATAAAGTAAAGCAATTACATGGCGATTGCATTTCATACAATAAAGCGACAACCATAAGGCTCCTACCAGTTTCCGGTAACTTCTACAAAACATGATCATATCATACATCAAAATATATCACATCATGTCTTGATCATATCACATCACAACATGCCGTGCAAAACAAGTTAGACGTCCTCTACTTTGTTGTTGCAAGTTTTACGTGGCTGCTACGGGCTTCTAGCAAGAACCATTCTTACCTACACATCAAAACCACAATGATTTTTCATCAAGCGTGCTGTTTTAACCTTCAACAAGGACATGCGTAGTCAAATTCGGTTCAACTAAAGTTGGAGAAACAGACACCCGCAAGCCACCTTTATGCAAAACTAGTTGCATGTCTGTCGGTGGAACCGGTCTCATGAACGTGGTCATGTAAGGTTGGTCCGAGCCGCTTCATCCAACAATACCGCCGAATAAAAATAAGACATTGGTGGTAAGCAGTATGACTATGATCGCCCACAATTCTTTGTGTCCTACTCGTGCATATCATCTACGCATAGAACTGGCTCGGATGCCACTGTTGGGGAACGTAGCATGCAATTTCAAAAAAATTCCTACGATCACGCAAGATCTATCTAGGAGATGCATAGCAACAAGAGGGGGAGAGTGTGTCCACGTACCCTCATAGATCGAAAGCGGAAGCATTAGGTTAATGCGGTTGATCTAGTCGAACGTCTTCACGATCCAACCAATCAAGTACCAAACGTACGACACCTCTGAGTTTAGCACACTTTCAGCTCGATGACGTCCCTCGAACTCTTGATCCAGCAAAGTGTCGAGGGAGAGTTTCGTCGGCACGACGGCATGGTGATGATGATGGTGATGTGATCCATGATGGGCTTCACCTAAGCACTACGTGAATATGATCGGAGGATTAAACAGTGGAGGGAGATGCCGCACATGGCTTGGAACGATCTAAAGGGTGCCCTTCCCACGTATATAAAGGAGGGAGAGGGAGGAGGCCATCCCTAGGGGGCACCAAGTGGGGGGAGTCCTACTAGGACTCTCAGTCCTAGTAGGATTCAGCCCCCCTCTTATTCCTTCTCATGGAGGGGGAAAAGGGGGAAGGTGAGGGAGGAGGAAAAGGAAAGGGGGGCACCATTCCCTCCCCTAGTCCAATTTGGACTCCCATGGGGGGCGCGCGACCATCCCTTGTGGGCTGCCTCCTCTCTCCCCTATGGCCCACAGTGGCCCATTACTTTCCATGGGGGGTTCCGGTAACCTCCCGATACTCTGAAAAATATGTGAAACGATCCGGAACCGTTCTGGTGTCCGAATACTATTGTCCAATATATCAATCTTTACCTCTCGACCATTTCGAAACTCCTCGTCATGTCCGTGATCTCATCCGGGACTCCGAACAATCTTCGGTCACCAAAACACATAACTTATAATACAAATCATCATCGAACGTTAAGCATGCGGACCATACGGGTTCAAGAACTATGTAGACATGACCGAAACATATCTCCGGTCAATAACCAACAGCGGAACCTGGATGCTGATATTGGTTCCTACATATTCTATGAAGATCTTTATCGGTCAAACCACAATAACAACATGCGTTATGCCCTTTGTCATTGGTATGTTACTTGCCCAAGATTCGATCGTCGGTATCCTCATACCTAGTTCAATCACGTTACTGACAAGTCTCTTTACTTGTTCTGTAATGCATCATCCCGCAACTAACTCATTATTCACATTGCTTGCAAGGCTTATCATGATGTGCATTACCGAGAGGGCCCAGAGATACCTCTCTGATACTCAGAGTGAGAAATCCTAATCTCGATCTATGCCAACCCAACAAACACCTTCTGAGAGTAGAGCATCTTTATAATCACCCAGTTATGTTGTGACGTTTGATAGCACACTAGGTGTTCCTTCAGGATTCGGGAGTTGCATAATCTCATAGTCAAAGGAATATGTATAAGTCATGAAGAAAGCAATAGCAATAAAACTTAATGATCATTATGCTAGGCTACCAGATGGGTCTTCTCCATCACATCATTCTCCTAATGATGTGATCCCATTCATCAAATGACAACACATGTCTATGGTTAGGAAACTTAACCATCTTTGATTAACGAGCTAGTCTAGTAGAGGCTTACTAGGGACACTGTATTTTGTCTATGTGTCCACACATGTATCAAGTTTCCCGTTAATGCAATTCTAGCATGAATAATAAACATTTATCATGATATAAGGAAATATAAATAACATGTTTATTATTGCCTCTAGGTCATATTTCCTTCAGTTAGCCATGGAAAGTGAAAGTATGTTGGAAAAGGAATAAACTTTATTTTTTGTTTGGGAACCGCCTATGATATACCTAGCATGGAAAGTGTGGGGAACTTTACGTTGTTTTCGTTGGTGGGAAAAGTATGCCTCTCAAAAAAAATTATCTCTCAATTTTTGCTTTGAGCTCTGGCACCTCTACAAATCCCTACTTCCCTCTGCGAAGGGCCCTTCTTTTACTTTATGCAATTTTTATTTTTAATTTGAGTCTCCATCTTCTCTTATAAAGCACCAACTAGGGGGTAGTATGATCGTACTTGAGCATTGGGTGTAGCTAATATACGAGTGTGTTTCATGAATGGATCAATGACTGAGCATGATGGTCTAGGGATGGCATATTTTAGCATTGATATTTTGAAAGACATTGTTGCTTGTTGATATGCTTGAGTATTTAAGTCTCATGTCAAAACTAGACTATTGCTTTGAATCGTATAAAAGTCCAAATGTCCATGCTATAAAGAAAAGAAAATGTGATGACATGTTAGGCAGCATTCCACATCAAAAAAAATTGTTTTTATCATTTACCTACTCGAGGACGAGCAGGAATTAAGCTTGGGGATGCTGATACGTCTCCAACGTATCTATAATTTTTTATTGTTCCATGCTGTTATATTATAATTCTTGGATGTTTTATAATCATTTTATAGTCATTTTATATCATTTTTTGGTACTAACCTATTAACATAGTGCCAAGTGCCAGTTGATGTTTTCCGCATGTTTTTTTACATCGTAGGAAATTAATACCAAACGGAGTCCAAATGCAGCGAAACCTTTTGTGGATTTTTTTGTAGCAGAAGACATCCAATGTGCCGGAGAAGCGCCTGGGGGTGCTCCGAGGGGAGCAAAACCAACCAGGGCACGCCTGGAGGCCCGGGCGCGCCCTAGTGAGTTGTGCCCACCTCGGGTGCCTCCCGAACCGACTCTTGCTCTATTAATACCCCAACATTCCAGAAACCCTAGGGGAGTCGACGAAAATCAATTCCAGCCATCGCAAGTTCCAGAAACACCAGATCCAATCTAGACACCATCACGGAGGGGTTCATCATGTCCATTGGTGCCTCTCCGATGATGTGTGAGTAGTTCTTTGTAGACCTTCAGGTCCGTAGTTAGTAGCTAGATGGCTTCCTCTATCTCGTTTGATTCTCAATACAATGGTATCTTGGAGATCCATATGGTGTAACTCTGTTGCAGTGTGTTTGTTGGGATTCGATGAACTTTGAGTTTATGATCAGATCTACGTTTTTATTCATGAAAGTTATTTGAGTCTTCTTTGATCTCTTATATGCATGATTGCTTATAGCCTCATATTTCTTCTCCGATATTTTGGTTTTATTTGGCCAACTTGATCTATTTATCTTGCAATGGGAAGAGGTGCTTTTGATGGGTTCGATCTTACGGTGCTTGATCCTAGTGACAGAAGGGGTACCGACACGTATGTATCGTTTCCATTAAGGATAACAAGATGGGGTCTATTTGCACATAAATAGATCTTGTCTACATCTTGTCATCGTTCTTATTGCATTACTCCGTTTCTCCATGAACATAATACACTAGATGCAAGCTGGATAGCAGTCGATGTGTGGAGTAATAGTAGTAGTTGCAGGCAAGAGTCGGTCTACTAATCTTGGACGTGATGCCTATATAATGATCATTGCCTGGATATCGTCATCATTATTTGAAGTTCTATTAATTGCCCAACAGTAATTCAGTTACCCACCGTTTGCTATTTTTCTCGAGAGAAGCCACTAGTGAAAACTACGGCCCCGGGGTCTCTTCTTTAATATATTTGCCTTTGCGATCTATTTTCCTTTGCTTTTATATTCAGATCTATTAAACCCAAAAATACAAAAATACCTTGCTACAATTTATTTTATCCGAGATCTATTTATCCTATCTATCATATTTTTATCATGTACGTTTGCCAATTTCTGGCGCCTTTACCCGGAAGGGATTGACAACCCCTTTAACACGTCGGGTTGCGAGTATTTGTTATTTGTGTGCAGGTGTTGTTTATGTAGTGTTGCTTGGTTCTCCTACTGGTTCGATAACCTTGGTCTCATCACTGAGGGAAATACATACCATCGTTGTGCTGCATCATCCCTTCATCTTTGGGGAAATACCAACGTAGTTCTAGCAGACATCAGTAATTCGAGGTGACAGTAAAAGTCTACCTCTCCTAGTCTTTGAAATTGACCAGGGAATTACGGAGAACCCTTAGAGAGGCCGCGTCCACGGGGAAACCCTTAATTATCATGAGTTCTAACCCCCTGGGGGAGACTATGATGGTGACATGCGTGGCTCGAAGTCTACCACGAGTAGAATGTGTATTGTACTCGGCTCCGCCCAGCATAATTGTCAACAGTCGCTCAAGTATCCGGTATATACTATGCTTATGCATATGTGTGTTAGAAACATACCATTGGGGATTCCAGACCCCCTGAGAACGCCCTTTTTATTCTGGTGTTTCACTAGTCATCACAATCCGTATACTTCATTTAATTTTTATGTTATTTAGCTACAAGTTACAAAATTTACTCAACAATCCTTTTTATCCGCCCTCACCCTGCTTCAAGTCTACAATTATTTGCAGGCAGAACATACATAATTCTCTACAAGAGGTAAAAGTCTAATCGATACTCTTACCCCGAAAAGGCTACAACTAAACCATGTGCACTTGTAGGTCTCTTGGAGATCCATATGATGTAACTCCATTGCAGTGTGTTTATTGGGATTCGATGAACTTTGAGCTTATGATCAGATCTATGTTTTTATCCATGAAAGTTATTTGAGTCTTCTTTGATCTCTTATATGCATGATTGCTTATAGCCTCATATTTCTTCTCCGATATTTGTGTTTTGTTTGGCCAACTTGATCTATTAATCTTGCAATGGGAAGAGGTGCTTTGTGATGGGTTCGGTCTTACGGTGCTTGATCCCAATGATAGAAGGGGTACCGACACGTATGTTCCATTGCCATTAAGGATAACAAGATGGGGGTCTATTTGTACATAAATAGATCTTGTCTACATCATGTCATCGTTCTTATTGCATTACTCCGTTTCTCCATGAACTTAATACACTAGATGCATGTTGGATAGTGGTCGATGTGTGGAGTAATAGTAGTAGATGCAGGCAGGAGTCAGTCTACTAATTTTGGATGTTATGCCTATATAATGATCATTGCATGGATATCGTCATGATTATTTGAAGTTCTATCAATTTCCCAGCATTAATTAGGTTACCCGCCGTTTGCTGCTTTTCTCGTGAGAAGCCACTAGTGAAAACTATGGCCCCCGGGTCTCTTTTTTAATATATTTGCCTTTGCAATCTGTTTTCCTTTGCTTTTATTTTCAGATATATTAAACCCAAAAATACAAAAATAACTTGCTGCAATTTATTTTATCTGAGATCTATTTATCATATCTATCATATTTTTATCACGTTCGTTTGCCAATTTCTGGCGCCGTTACGCGAAAGGGATTGACAACCCCTTTAACACGTCGGGTTGCGAGTATTTGTTATTTGTGTGTAGGTGTTTTTTACGTAGTGTTGCTTGGTTCTCCTACTGGTTCGATAACCTTGGTCTCATCACTAAGGGAAATACCTACCGTCGTTGTGCTGCATCATCCCTTCCTCTTTGGGGAAATACCGACGTAGTTCTAGCAGACATCAGTAATTCGAGGTGACAGTAAAAGCCTACCTCTCCTAGTCTTTGAAATTGATTGTGGAATTATGAAGAACCCTTAGAGAGGCCGCGTCCATGGGGAAACCCTTAATTATCATGAGTTGTAACCCTCTGGGAGAGACTATGATGGTGACATGCGTGGCTCGAAGTCTACCACGAGTAGAATGTGTACTATACCCGGCTCCGCCCAGCATAATCATCAACAGTCGCTCAAGTATCCGGTATATACCATGATTATGCATATGTGCGTTAGAAACATACCATTGGGGATTCCAGACTCCCTGAGAACGCCCTTTTTATTCTGTTGTTTCACTAGTCATCACAATCCGTACACTTCATTTACTTTTTATGTTATTTAGCTACAAGTTACAAAAAATACTCAACAATCCTTTTTATCCGCCCTCACCCTGCTTCAAGTCTACAATTATTTGCATGCACAAAATACATAATTCTCTACAAGAGGTAAAGGTCTAATTCTTGTGCTCCCCGTGGGATCGATACTCTTATTCCGAAAAGGCTACAACTAAACCATGTGCACTTGCAGGTTATCAAGCGGCGAGGCCCGCGCCGATGTCGTGCGGTGCAGTCGCACGATGAGGCCGGAGAATCGAACCAATGATGCGACAGGGGCATAGTCGATTTATCTACAAAAGGTAGTACTGGTAGACGTGGACAATTATTTTGTCATACTAATATCTATGAACAATTAAGTAGATGTCACCTGATTGTAGTACGTCGATTAGGAGCCCTAAAGCCACGCACGGCGAGGCCGGAGCCCCCGGGCTGGGTGCAGCGAGGTTAGGCTCGATCATGGGAGTCCACATGTCGATGATGCGATGAATTTTGTCAAGCCGGATGTGGCAGATGGAGCCCTTGGGCCAGACCTGGCAAGGTCGACAGGCCTGAGTCTGCAAAGATGTCATGCTGAGGTTGGCTCGTCTATGCGAGGGGCGTCCCGGTTGTGACTAATTGTTCTGCATACATTGAGTAGTACTCACAGAGAAAATTTCTCATTAGGTCATTTCACTTGAGAAGAATGAAAATATATAAATAAAGAGATGGTGCCCGGATCCGTAAGCGGTGTGGCGGAGCCCTTGAGCTAGTTACAGCGGGGCTCGGCTTGGCCTATGTGTCGCATCGATGTGTGTGTCTTGTGAGACTCTGGCAGTTTGGTTGGACGCTAGTGTGAGCTTGGGTGTGTTGGCATAAACCGGACCGATGGGCGGTGTGCTACGGTTGCGTCCACCGGGTAGCCCGGCACAGGATGGACCATTAGGTCGGAGAACATTGTGTCACAATCTGACGATGGATGTCATTGTTTTTAGGGTTTTCTATTTCTGTGCCCCTGGTTCCTTAATTGTGCTCAGTTTTGTCCAAGCCGACTAACTTTGCTCACTTTTCCCCTCCTCACTCCACCACCTGCTCACAAAAGGCCAAACAAAGCACTGTCGTCCAGTCAACACCATTGAACGATATGTCCTGACTAGTGGGCCGATGTGATATCCTGACAGGTGGGGCAACCTACTTCTTGCGAGGTGTTTTTAATGAGTAATAGAAGGAGAGAGACGCGGTTGGTAATATAAAAAGTTATTGTGCTATGTTTTATGGCAGAAATAACTAATTAACGACCAGGCGATAAACGGTCATCAATATAATGAGCTTATGTTAAGGTAGGTGGGTCCCCCGTGCAAGATTGGACCCTCCCTGCTCCCCTCTTATTTCTCAGCGGAGGCAGCGGAGCTATCGTTCTCGGTTGCAGCGGATGAGGTGAGTGATGACCCACAAGTATAGGGGATCTATCGTAGTCCTTACAATAAGTAAGAGTGTCGACCCCAACAAGGAGCAGAAGGAAATGACAAGCGGTTTTCAGCAAGGTATTCTCTGCAAGCACTAAAATTATCGGTAACAGATAGTTGTGTGATAGGATAATTTGTAATGAGTAACAAGTAATAAAAGTAACTAAGGTGCAGCAAGGTGGCCCAATCCTTTTTGTAGCAAAGGACAAACCTGGACGAACTATTATATAAAGCAAAGCGCTCCCGAGGACACATGGGAATTATTGTCAAGCTAGTTTTCATCATGCTCATATGATTCACGTTTGTTACTTTGATAATTTGATATGTGGGTCGGCCGGTGCTTGGGTGTTGTCCTTCTATTACTAGCAAGCTCCACATGTTGGAGGATTCATGACAATATAACTTCTATCCGGATTTAAGAAAACATAACTCATTATGTTGTCTTCCTTGTCCAACATCAACTTTTTAGCATGTCATATTTTAATGAGTGCTCACAATTACAAAAGATGTCCAAGATAGTATATTTATATGGGAAGCCTCTCTTTCTTTATTACTTCCTATTAATTGCAACAATGACCAAAACTACGTTTGTCAACTCTCAACAAATTTTATTCATCATACTTCGTATATGTGAAGTCATCACTTCCCATAAGATCACTATATGATCCTTTTATTTCTTTTTATTCTTTCTCTTATTTTTATACCCTCAAGATCATAGCAAGAAAGCAGAGCCCTCAACTCAAAACTACTCTTTATTATATAACTCATGGACTCGATTACATAGATAGATCTCAAAGCAAAACTCAAAACTAGATCATACTAAAAACTTTATTCTACTAGATCAACATATAACCAAAAGGATCAAACTAAGAAAAATGATAAAGGTAAAGATGTGATGGTGATACGATACCGGGGCACCTTCCCCAAGCTTGGCATAAGCCAAGGGGAGTGCCCATACCCATGTATTTAGATCTCTTTCTTCGGAGGTGGTGATGATGAAGTTATTGACGTTGTAGGCTTGTCATCCATCTTCCAGGGCATAGGCTCACCATCATAGAAGGATGAACGAGTCTCCCGGATCCTCGAATCTGTATCCAAACTCATTTTCTTAAATCTGTATTCATACTCACGGTTTTGGTTTTGCAGGTCATAGATCTGGGCATGGAGGTGCTCGATTTTCTCGTGAAGCTTGAAGATGGCCTCCCCAATGTCCTAGGCATCCAGCTTGTGTTTATTGGTAAATTCCACGGTCATCAAGTGATTAGCATTGAGTCCACGTTCCACCATCCCTTGGCACTTGAAAACTTGCTGTTCCATTGCTTCGAGCCTTGCCGCCACGCTTTTGGTCTTCTTTGGCCCTTCAACATCGCAGATGTGCAGCACCCCCTCACGCGTCTCAATGGTTTGAGGGTCTTGCAGCACCTCCGCAAGGTAGGGGTTGATGACCTTCTCAAAAAACTTGTCCTTGGGGGCGCTTGGAGACATCATGGTGATCTATAGATCTGTCAGAAAAATAGCTTGAAACAAGAACAGAGGATTTTGTCGTGTTACGGTGGTCAAAACCTTCGGGAGATTATATAATGAATTTTTACCGACCAAAAGAAGTATTGTGCAAGAAAACAGAGTCTGGAGGGTACACGAGGTGGCCAGAAGGGTGGGAGGCGTTCCCAGGGGGGTAGGGCGCGCCCTCCTACCTTGCCGCCTCCTCGTGCACTCTTCAGACTACTTTTAATTTTCCTAATTTTTTAAATATTTCAAAATGGAGAAAAATTGCAATTGGAAATGTTTTGGAGTCAGTTTACTTACCGTACCACATACATATTCCTTTTCAGAGTCTGAAACGTTTTGGAAAGTATCCCTTATGTACTCCTCCGGTGTTATGGTATTATATTTGTCTCAACATTTATAGGAGTACCTGAAATATAATGTTTGATTCTTTGACCGTTTACCACCTTCGGGTTAGTGCCTTCGGCGTTGTTGATTCCGATGGCACCAGAATGATAAACCTCCTCGATAATGTAAGGGCCTTCCCATTTAGAGAGAAGCTTTCCTGCAAAAAATCTTAAACGAGAGTTGTATAGCAAAACATGATCACCTACATTAAACTCACGCTTTTGTATCCTTTTGTCATGCCATCTTTTAACTTTTTCTTTAAACAACTTGGCATTCTCATAGGCTTGGGTTCTCCATTCATCAAGCGAGCTTACATCAAATAATGTCTTCTCACCATTAAGATTGAAATCATAGTTGAGCTCTTTGATCGACCAATAAGCTTTATGCTCTAGTTCAAGAGGTAAGTGACATGCTTTTCCATAAACCATTTTATATGGAGACATACCCATAGGGTTCTTATAAGCAGTCCTATAAGCCCATAATGCATCATCAAGTTTCTTAGACCAATTCTTTCTAGATCTATTGATAGTCTTTTGCAAGATCAATTTAATTTCTCTATTACTCAATTCTATTTGACCACTAGACTGAGGGTAATAAGGAGATGCAATTCTATGATTAACATCATATTTAGCAAGGAATTTACGGAAAATACCATGAATAAAATGTGAACCACCATCAGTCATCAAATACCTAGGGACTCCAAACCTCGGAAAAATAACTTCTTTAAGCATCTTAATAGAAGTGATATGATCAGCACTACTAGTTGGAATAGCTTCTACCCACTTAGTAACATAATCAACAGCAACTAAAATATGTGTATACCCATTAGAGGAAGGAAAAGGTCCCATATAATCAAAGTCCCAAATATCAAATGGTTCAATAACAAGTGAATAATTCATAGGCATTTCCTGACGTCTACTAATATTGCCAATTCTCTTACATTCATCATAAGACAAGACAAACTTACGAGCATCCTTGAAGCGAGTAGGCCAATAAAACCAGATTGTAATACCTTGTGTGCAGTTCTATCTCCAGCATGTGGTGTCCTCCGTAGGCCTCGAAGTGGCACTTGCGTATGATATGTTCCTTCTCATGCTCAGGTACACAACGTCTAATAACACCATCTACTCCTTCTTTATAAAGGTGTGGGTCATCCCAAAAGTAATGTCTTAAATCATAGAAAAACCTTTTCATTTGTTGGTATGTGAAACTAGGCGGTATAAATTTACCAACAATGTAATTAGCATAATCAGAATAGCATGGAGTATTACGAGAAGCATTTATGACAGCTAATTTCTCATCAGGAAAACTATCATCAATAGGCAGTGGGTTATCAAGAACATTTTCTAACCTAAGACAAGTTGTCTGCAACGGGGTTCTCAGCTCCCTTTCTATCAATAATATGCAAATCAAATTCTTGTAACAAGAGAACCCATCTAATACGTCTAGGTTTAGCATCTTTCTTTTTCATAAGATATTTAATAGCAGCAAGATCAGTGTGAATAGTTACTTTGGGATCAACAATGTAAGATCTGAACTTATCATAAGCAAAAACAACTTCTAAAGATTCTTTTTCAGTAGTAGCATAATTTCTATGCACACTGTCTAGAGTTTTACTAGCATAATGAATAACATTCAACTTTTTATCAACTCTTTGTCCTAGAACAGCACCAACAGCATAATCACTAGCATCACACATAATTTCAAAGGGTAAATTCCAATCAGGTGGTTGAACAATAGGTGCAGAAATCAAGGCTTTCTTAAGTATTTCAAATGCTTCTACACAATCATCATCAAAAACAAAAGGGACATCTTCTTGTAAGAGATTAGTGAGAGGCCTAGAAATTTTAGATAAGTCTTTAATAAACCTCCTATAGAAACCAGCATTACCAAGGGAACTTCTTATACCTTTGATATTGTCACACCCTGATTTTTGGCCCTTTCTTTTTCTTTTGATTTTCTTTGGATTTCTCCTTCGAATTGCTTTTCTGTGGCTATGTGGTCTTGAAACCTAGAGAGGTCACCCTTGATTCCTCTCCCAAGTGGCTTATCATCCTCAAAACCCTTCCAAGATCATGTCCTTTCCCATCTTGGACCAACCCCAATATTCTTTTTCTTGGGGATATTCCTTTTTCTATTAAAGGAATAATCCTTTTTCCCCTAGGTTGTGAAGCAACCTACATTCCCAAATAATTCTCATAAATTGTTTGGGTCATATCATCCACAGATATGTCAAACACTTCCTTGGTATCATGAAAGATAATTCACAAATATTCATTTTCTCATTCTGTCCTAAGTGGCTTTTTGAGAAGGAAGTGTCATTTATCTTTGCTTGATTACCCCAAACTTTTTGGACACATTTTCATGTCCATACCATTGCCCCATGCCAAGATTCAATTTAATTTTCCTTGTGAACCTTCCTCAGCAAATTTCCAAAGTTCCTGTTTGAGGGAAGCCTTTGTGAAGGAGGTACTAGCTAGGGCAATCCAAATGAGTTGAAATTTTGCAAGGTCCTTCATATCATCAAATCATCACTCTCCTCAAGATTTGAGCTCGTGTCATCACTTTATGTGAGCTCACCATCAATTCTTGGTTTCTAGTCAGATTTTCAGGTTGTGAAGCAACTATATTTTATATTGCTTCATTATTGTTGAAAATTTACCAGGACATGATCCTATCCATATAAACACTCTCCACAAAATTTGGGATCGTTTTATCAAGCCATTAGCCCTCTGCATTTTTCCTAAGATTCTGTCCAGAGTGGTGCACTATGAAACAATTACCACTTTGGCTTGTCCAAATGGTATTAAAATTTTATGGCACACTCATATGGACATAGCATTATGCCTTGCCAAGTTTCAGCTCAATCCAAGCAAGTATGAGAGTGCAACTTCAATATTTGCATTTCTGGACAGTGTGGCATTTTGTACTACAAGTGCTAGCTAAACACCTCTTCTTGAGCTGAAACCCTGCCATCTTAATCACCTTAGTGAGTGATCAAACCCAGTCAAATCTCAGCCTTGATCTCCAAGCATGTGAACCACAGCAGGAAGCAAACACTGTGATGTTCACTTGTTTTCTTGTTATCTGTTATCACACCATTGCTCACTATGCTTGGATCTCTCTTCCTTGACAACACCCTCTGTGCACCTTGTCTCCCCGGCATGATTTGGCCGATCACCGTGCACCGCGTCCACCAGTTCACGCGGTGTTCATGGGGCAAACATGCCAAACCACGCGCTCTCGATCTTTCCGCCCCTGTCGCCGTCTATTTCCTTGCCCTCTCGATGCATCTCCATGTCCAATAGCTAGCTCGTGACCGTGCCGTCATTTTCCCTCTGCTACCCTCCCTTATCTCGCCGTGGTCGCATCGCCATCACCGTGCCCGTGACCTACAGCTACCCTGACCTCCATTGTTGGCTAGCCCGAGCCCTCCCGAAGCCTCCCCGCGGCTATAAGTAGGTACCCCGAGACCCTCCGCGGCTCGCTGCCCTCTCCACGGCCCTCCTCGTCCACCGGAGCCCCCTCCCCCTCATCTTGGCCGCCATGGCCATTGCCGTCTGCCTCGGTCCTCGCTTGATTCGGCGAGCCCGAGCCACCTCTCCCTTCCATTCCACCTCCACTAGCCCCTCCTCTCACCGGTGGTCCTACCCATCTCCTTCGTTCGTCGCCGGAGACCCGGTGGCCACGCCTCCCCGTGGTTGGCCGCCGCTCGAGCCCCCTACTACCACAGGCCACGGCCACCTGGCCCCTCCCCGGCGCATGTTGCTACTCTAGGTGGGAGCAGCGCCTCGCCCTGCACCCGTAGGAGCCGCCCCCTCGGCCGTAGGTGGCTAGAGGCGGCGAGGCCAGGGCCTGCCGCTCCTCTGCCTCGCTCCCCCTCCCCGACCCCATGCGTCAGTGGCTCATGCCTCGCCACGTCACGTAAGTGGATACAGTTTTTCGTAAATACGTTTTCTAAGTTTGAAAGTGTATTCCTTTCTTCCTTTGGCTGAAATAGGCTTTCTCTTCTCCGTAAGCGCATTCTTTCTGCTGCCGTTCAAAATACGCTTTCTCTGTTCTGAAAGTGTATTCCTTTAAAAGGCGATTTCTGTCTTCAGTCGCTAGGGACCTGTTTGTGGAGAAATCTTTACAGATTGGTCCCTGGACTTCCACCTCTCGTATCTTCGCGACCGTATCTCCGATTCAGGTGAATCCAAAGCTCACTTCTTCGTCCTGTAGATCTCTATTTGTTAGTATCATTTTCACTAGGTGTCCCACTGTGAAAATGATCTTTATGCCCTTCCCCATAAACAGCCCCCTCCGAGAGAGAACTATTTCCGGCAATTGTTCCGCAGCTTCACCGCACTTCTCCCCGGAGTATACTTCACCCCTTGGCAAGCCACGACAGCCACTTGCGTGATGGATTTGCAGTAGCCATGGTATTCAACCTAAATTTAAAGTTTTTGTGCACGTTAATATTTTTCTGAGTGCTATATATATGCTCGTGAATCCATGCTTATCCTTATGATATGATCATTTTGCATCAGTTATTTAAATGATTACTTGCTAGTATTATTATTATCATGTTTTACTATGCTATTATTTATGATGGTAGTGGTCATGCTATGTTCATATGTAGTGTTGTCATTTTAATGGTGTTATTCATGATCATCGCTATGTCATACTCTCTTGCATGTAGCAGGAAGAATGGTTTATTGTTGTTGATATGGTTAATGTCTATGCTTCACATCCATGCTCATGTTGATATCATGCTCTTATGCATTGTTATTTCATCATGTTATTATGACTCAGCATCATTTGCATTCAAGTTAAACCGGGCTTTAATACAACTTTAACATCTGTTGGCT
This sequence comes from Triticum dicoccoides, assembly GCF_002162155.2. Taxonomy (NCBI): domain Eukaryota; kingdom Viridiplantae; phylum Streptophyta; class Magnoliopsida; order Poales; family Poaceae; genus Triticum; species Triticum dicoccoides. The sequence goes on from NC_041386.1 coordinate 88,754,872, forward strand.
GAGTCATAGTGCCATCGAAATCAAACTGACCAGTGAAGCCACATTTGCCTTTATGGGAGGGCCCAAATGCGGTATATTGTCGTGCCTCTCGCCGGTGCCTCCAACTAGGGAAGGTTATGCACGCGTGCTGCCCTAGCCCGGTAGGCGGTGATAGCCTTGTGTTCCTGTTGTTGTTGTACTCGGGTTGTCCCTGTTTGGGGCTGTTTTGTTTTGCCACGGCGGTGGCTGTTGGATGTCACGAGGTGACATCGGGGCCACCCATGACTTAGCCCAAAGGGGAGTTTGTCGGAGTGGCCAGGAGAGTGTCATGGCGATAGATCAGTTTTGTGGGAATGCCGTGGGTCCACCCGAATGGGAGCACGAGGCCTTGGGTTCCATGGTGTGGGTACAGTGTGCTAACCTCTGCAGAGTGTTTAATCTATCGATAGCCGCGCCCGCGGATATGGGCCCAGTTCGTAGTAGGTCACACTACGAGTCAACAGTAATAATAACTTGACTTAATAACAACCCCGGTTCGATGAAGAAAGAAGTTGGTTGATCTTTATGTGGTCACGGGAGGATCATGATGGTATTCTTGATAATGATGAGGTGATCTTGTGAGGATCCGAATGGTATTCTTGATAATGATGAGGTGATCTTGTGAAGATCCCGATGGTTTTCTTGATAATGATTGAAGTGATCCCGTGACCACGATGGTAAGTAAGAGTGGCATATATTTGGTGGTTACGAGGTAACCCCGAACAGAGTAAGTGATATTTGTAAGCATGTTGCATGCTAGTATCATCATGTTCATGTCTTGAGTAATATGTTCATGCCATGCTAATCATGTTCTAGTTGTAACATGTTCATCTTGTGCACGCCATGTTGTCCTAGTGGTATCATGCTCATGCTTGTTTAACCTATAAACATCGTGTTATTGCTTGTCTTCATTGCTTTTGTTATTGTGAGCTTGCAAGTACATTCAATGTACTGACCTAGCGTGTCATGCCAGTTTGCAGGTCATGCCTTGACTGCTTACTTGTTTGCCATGGATCCCTTGTGGGCGAGCTAGGATAAGTGTTCCAGCCAGAGTCCCTGCGGAGTGGAGTCCATCACTATCGTAGTTATTCCGCTGCTATGTGTTATTCTGCTACTAGCATAGAGCAACCTGAGCAGGCATAGTGTCGCTGTGCCGATGTAATTCCCTGTTATGTCAGAACCCTTGTATCCTTACAGATTGTAATAAAGAGCTTATTTGTTATATGCCAAGCAGTGCCGTATTCCAGAAGACTTGATCTTTGGGCTGGAATACGGGGTGTTTCGGTTCCTCTGAGCCGGGGTGCCACAAGGCTTGGTATCAGAGCAGGTCCGAATGTAGGACGCCCTAGTCCGCACGGACGTTAGAAAGCGGTAGTATAGTATCCAGTCGGTTTGCTGCATTTGGTTGTTGCATTTGGTTGTCGCATAGCATGCATATGGAATTATTAATTTGTCGCTAATGATTGATCTTGTGAGTGTAGGTGGCGTCGGTTTTGATCCACTACCTGCACTCTCCAGCTTTGCATCCCTGCTTTTCGCTGTTCGGCGTCATCTCTGTCCCATCGGAGTGATGCCGAGGTACCAAGTGTTCCAGACACCATTTGCGGGTATCGCATCCTTATCCTTCCGCCAATCACCCCTACCGTTTCGGTGATAGCCATGTATCTATGCTAAATCGTGCCTTTCGACTCGCCGCTTCAGCAACCATTACTGATCTTTCCTATCAAAAAAGGGCAATGCCAACAAGCCCAGTTTTCCACCTCTATACTACCCTGTCACCCCATTCTTTGGACGTGTACGGTTCCCTTTCATACACTTGATGATGTTGTGGTTGTGACCTCCGTGTTCCCCTACATGATCACCAAGTCTGTCCTCACCTCTGTGTCCGCCCAAATGCGGCTGGTGTTAAGCCAGCGCTTGGTGTAACCCTATTTACACTAACTCCTTACACACTTGGATTCACTTTCGTGCACACCGTCACAACATGTTAGATCGCAGTACCGGAGTTTCTGCGAGATTTGTGTGCTTAGGTATGCATGCATATTATTGTTGTGAGTAGCAGTCATATGTGATGTTGCTTGAAAATAATATTATTTGTATGCTTTGTATGTTTTTGCTTTTGTCGCTTCTTTTGCTTCTTTCTTTGGGCCCTTGTTGTTGCATTATTTTCCCTTATTAAAGTTGCTCATCACTCGACACCGGACCTGAAGACTTAGAAAGGAGTTCAAATATTTGAAAGCTCAGCTAAATAGTATGGGATTCTCAACCAACTGCACTGAATTGGGAATATCTGGTCTGACTACAGAAGATATCCTGGCTTGATTATCCGCATCAAGTATGCATCGGTGTGCAATCTTCACATCAATAATGATAAAATCAACTAAAAGACAGATTGTGTGCAAGACCAACAGTATATATTGAGTCAAAGGTATGGTTCATATACAAGGTTGATTCTGCTATGAGTATGATTTTGAAACATGTTGTACCCCAGAAGCAAGCCAGAATATGCTATGAATCTCGTGCTCAACAAGAAGGATAGTCGAACAACCTTTTTCATATTAGTAATCGACAGTAGAAATATTAAAGGATATATATATATATATATATATATATATATATATATATATATATATATATATATACATATGGCATTCAGTCAGCATACCACAGTAAGAAGCTTCTGGTGTAAGCAACTCAGTCTTCCCTTGCAAGTTACCAGAGAAGCTTACAATGCAAGATTCCCAGTATTCCTCGGTATAGCATGTAGATGACTTCCCATGTAAGATACTCTGCCCTCTTCGGCACGCCATCGCAAAAGCTTCTGGCACAAGGTGCCTAGTCTTCCCCAGCAAGTCTTTAAGGGGGGGGGGAGGTTCTGAAGTACGGTACCCAGTCTTCCTCAACAAGCTACCCCGATGCAAGCTTTGTGCATAAGTTATTCAACCTTCCTCAGCAAGATACTCTCGATGGCATCTAACACAAGCTGCCCAATTTTTCTCAGTACGACACTGGTGCAAGATATTACACCATGAGTTGGCAGGATACGACAGTGCATCCCAAGAATTAGATCCACAACAATTTGTTCAGAAACAAGAATCGGTCAGAACACAAGTGTCTACCTCAGGAAATCAAATACTTATACTGTAAGCATGCTGCCAAGTCCTTGCAAGTCACTGGTATGTGAATGAAATATGCCCTAGAGGCAATAATAAAGTTTTTATTTATATTTCCTTATATCATGATAAATTTTTATTATTCATGCTAGAATTGTATCAACCGGAAACATAGTACATGTGTGAATACATAGACAAACAGAGTGTCACTAGTTTGCCTCTACTTGACTAGCTTGTTGAATCAATGATGGTTATGTTTCCTAACCATAGACATGAGTTGTCATTTGATTAACGGGATCACATCATTAGAGAATGATGTGATTGACTTGACCCAACCGTTAGCTTAGCACGATGATCGTTTACTTTGTTGCTATTGCTTTCTCCATAACTTATACATGTTCCTATGACTATGAGATCATGCAACTCCCGAATACCGAAGGAACACTTTGTGTGCTACCAAACATCACAACATAACTGGGTGATTATAAAGGTGCTCTACAGGTGTCTCCGATGGTGCTTTTTGAGTTTGCATAGATCGAGATTAGGATTTGTCACTCCGATTGTCAGAGAGGTATCTCTTGGCCCTCTCGGTAATGCACATCAATATAAGCCTTGCAAGCAATGTGACTAATCATTTAGTTGCGGGATGATGCATTACGGAACGAGTAAAGAGACTTGCCAGTAATGAGATTGAACTAGGTATTGAGATACCGACGATCGAATCTCGGGCAAGTAACATACTGATGACAAAGGGAACAACGTATGTTGCTATGCGGTTTGACCGATAAAGATCTTTGTAGAATATGTGGGAGCCAATATGAACATCCAGGTTCCGCTATTGGTTATTGACCAGAGACATGTCTCGGTCATGTCTACATAGTTCTCGAACCCGTAGGGTCCGCACGCTTAACATTCGGTGACGATCGGTATTGTGAGTTTATGTGTTTCGATGTACCGAAGGTAGTTCGGAGTCCCGGATATGATCACAGACATGACGAGGAGTCTCGAAATGGTCGAGACATAAAGATCGATATATTGGAAGCCTATGTTTGGACATCAGAATGGTTCCGGACGAGTTCAGGCATTTTCCGAAGTACCGGGAGGTTACCGGAACCCCCCGGGGAGTATATGGGCCCTATTGGGCCTTAGTGGAATAGAGGAGAGGAAGGGAAAAAGTGGGAGGCGCGCCCCCTAGCCCAATCCGAATTGGGTGGGGGCCGAGCTCCCCTTTCCTTTCCCCTCTCCTCCCCTTCCCTCTCTCGTACTCCTACTAATTGGAAAGGGAGAATCCTACTCCCGATGGGAGTAGGACTCCCCTAGGGTGCGCCATAGAAGAGTCGGCCCTCCCCCCTCCTCCACTCCTTTATATACGGGGGAGGGGGCACCCCATAGACACACAAGTTAATCATTGATCTCTTAGCCATGTGCGGTGCCCCCCTCCACCATAATCCACCTCGGTCATATCGTAGCAGTGCTTAGGCGAAGCCCTGTTCCGGTAGCATCACCATCACCGTCATCACACCATTGTGCTGACGAATCTCTCCCTCGACACTCTGCTGGATCATGAGTTCGTGGGACGTCACTGAGCCGAACGTGTGCAGATCGCGGAGGTGCCGTACTTTCGGTACTAGGATCGGTCGATCGTGAAGACGTACGACTACATCAACCGCGTTGTCATAACGCTTCCACTTACGGTCTACGAGGGTACGTAGACAAAACTCTCCCCTCTCGTTGCTATGCATCACCATGATCTTGCTTGTGCATAGGAATTTTTTTGAAATTACTGCGTTCCACAACAGTGGCATCCGAGCCAGGTTTATGCGTAGATGTTATATGCACGAGTAGAACACAAAGGAGTTGTGGGCGTGGGTATATACATATTGCTTGCCGTCACTAGTTGATTCTTGATTCGGCGATATTGTTGGATGAAGCAGCCCAGACCGACACTACGCGTACGCTTACGCAAGACTGGTTCTACCGACGTGCTTCGCACACAGGTGGCTGGTGGGTGTCAGTTTCTCCAACTTTAGTTGAATCGGATTCAATGAACAAGGTTCTTTCTGAAGATCAAAAAGCAATCACTATACCGCGTTGTGGTTTTTGATGCGTAGGTAAGAACGATTCTTGCTCAGCCCGTAGCAGCCACGTAAAACTTGCAACAACAAAGTAGAAGACGTCTAACTTGTTTTTGCAGGGCATGTTGTGATGTGATATGGTCAAGACATGATGCTAAATTTTGTTGTATGAGATGATCATGTTTTGTAACACAGTTGTCGGCAATTGGCAGGAGCCATATGGTTTTCGCTTTATTGTATGAAATGCAATCGCCATGTAATTGCTTTACTTTATCACTAAGCGGTAGCGATAGTCATACAAGCAATAGTTGGCGAGACGACAACGATGCTTCGATGGAGATCAAGGTGTCAAGCTGGTGACGATGATGATCATGATGGTGCTTTGGAGATGGAGATCAAAGGCACAAGATGATGATGGCCATATCATATCACTTATGTTGATTGCATGTGATGTTTATCCTTGATGCATCTTATTTTGCTTAGTTCGGCGGTAGCATTATAAGATGATCTCTCACTAAATTTCAAGGTATAAGTGTTCTCCTGAGTATGCACCGTTGCTATAGTTCGTCGTGCCGAGACACCACGTGATGATCGGGTGTGATAAGCTCTACGTTCACATACAATGGGTGCAAGCCAATTTTGCACACAGAGAATACTCGGGTTAAACTTGACAAGCCTAGCATATGCAGGTATGGCCTCGGAACACTGAGACCGAAAGGTTGAGCATGAATCATATAGTAGATATGATCAACATAGTGATGTTCACCATTGCAAACTACTCCATCTCACGTGATGATCGGACATGGTTTAGTTGATATGGATCACGTGATCACTTAGATGATTAGAGCGATATCTATCTAAGTGGGAGTTCTTAAGTAATTTGATTAATTGAACTTTCTTATCATGAACTTAGTACCTGATAGTATTTTGCATGTCTATGTTGTTGTAGATAGATGGCCCGTGTTGTTGTTCTGTTGAATTTTAATGCGTTCCTAGAGAAAGCTAAGTTGAAAGATGATGGTAGCAACTACACGGACTGGGTCCATAACTTGAGGATTATCCTCATTGCTGCACAGAAGAATTACGTCCTGGAAGCACCGCTAGGTGACAAACCCGCTGCAGGAGCAACGCCAGATGTTGTGAACACCTGGCAGAGCAAAGCTGATGACTACTCGATAGTTCAGTGTGCCATGCTTTATGGCTTAGAACCGGGACTTCAACGATGTTTTGAACGCCATGGATCATATGAGATGTTCCACGAGTTGAAGTTAATATTTCAAGCAAATGCCTGGATTGAGAGATATGAAGTCTCCAATAAGTTCTACAACTGCATAATGGAGGAGACTAGTTCTGTCAGTGAACATATACTCTCAATGTCTGGGTACCACAACCACTTGACTCAGCTGGGAGTTAATCTTCCTGATGATAGTGTCATTGATAGAGTTCTTCAATCACTACCACCAAGCTACAAGAGCTTCGTGATGAACTATAATATGCAAGGGATGGATAAGACGATTCCTGAGCTCTTCGCAATGCTAAAGGCTACGGAGGTAGAAATCAAGAAGGAGCATCAAGTGTTGATGGTCAACAAGACCACCAGTTTCAAGAAAAGGGTAAAGGGAAGAAGGGGAACTTCAAGAAGAACAGCAAGCCAGTTGCTACTCAAGTGAAGAAACCCAAGTATGGACCTAAACCTAAGACGGAGTGCTTCTACTGCAAAGGGACTGGTCATTGGAAGCGGAACTGCCCCAAGTATTTGGCGGAGAAGAAGGATGGCAAAGTGAAAGGTATATTTGATATACATATTATTGATGTGTACCTTACTAATGCTCGCAGTAGTGCCTGGGTATTTGATACTGGTTCAGTTGCTAACATTTGCAACTCTAAACAGGGGCTACGGTTAAGCGAAGATTGGCCAAGAACGAGGAGACAATGCGCGTGGGAAATGGTTCCAAAGTCGATGTGATTACCGTTGGCACGCTACCTCTACATCTACCTTCAGGATTAGTTTTAGACCTAAATAATTGTTATTTGGTGCCAGCATTGAGCATGAACATTATATCTGGATCTTGTTTGATGTGAGACGGTTATTCATTTAAATCAGAGAATAGTGGTTGTTCCATTTATATGAGTAATATCTTTTATGGTCATGCACCCTTAATGAGTGGCCTATTTTTACTAAATCTTGATAGTAGTGATACACATGGTCATAGTATTGAAGCCAAAAGATGCACAGTTGATAATGATAGTGCAAATTATTCGTGGCACTGCCGTTTGGGTCATATTGGTGTAAAGCGCATGAAGAAACTCCATTCTGATGGACTTCTAGAATCACTTGATTATGAATCACTTGGTACTTGCGAACCATGCCTCATGGGCAAGATGACTAAAACTCCGTTCTCCGGAACAATGGAGCGAGCAACAGAGTTGTTGGAAATCATACATACTGATGTATGTGGTCCAATGAACATTGAATCTCGCGGCGGATATCATTATTTTCTCACCTTCAGAGATGATTTGAGCAGATATGAGTATATCTACTTAATGAAACATAAGTCTGAAACATTTGACAAGTTCAAAGAATTTCAGAGTGAAGTGGAAAATCATCGTAACAAGAAAATAAAGTTTCTATGATCTGATCGTGGAGGAGAATATTTGAGTTACGAGTTTGGTCTTCATCTGAAACAATGCAGAATAGTTTCGCAACTCACGCCACCCGGAACACCACATCGTAATGGTGTGTCCAAACGCCGTAATCGTACTTTACTGGATATTGTGCGATGTATGATGTCTCTTACCGATTTACCGCTATCGTTTTGGGGTTATGCTTTAGAGACGGCTACATTCAGGTTAAATAGGGCATCATCTAAAACCGTTGAGACGACACCTTATGAACCATGGTTTGGCAAGAAACCCAAGTTGTCGTTTCTTAAAGTTTGGGGCCGCGATGCTTATGTGAAAAAGCTTCAACCTAATAAGCTCGAACCCAAATCGGAGAAATGTGTCTTCATAGGATACCCAAAGGAGACTATTGGGTACACCTTCTATCACAGATCCGAAGGCAAGATATTCGTTGCTAAGAATGGATCCTTTCTAGAGAATGAGTTTCTCTCGAAAGAAGTGAGTGGGAGGAAAGTAGAACTTGATGAGGTAATTGTACCTGCTCCCTTATCGGAAAGTAGTTCATCACTGAAATCAATTCCGGTGATTCCTACACCAGTAAGTGAGGAAGCTAATGATGATGATCATGAAACTTCTGATCAAGTTAGTTACCCAACCTCATAGGTCAACTAGAGTAAGATCCGCACCAGAGTGGTATGGTAATCCTGTTATGGAAGTCATGTTACTTGACCATGACGAACTTACGAACTTTGAGGAAGCGATGATGAGCCCAGATTCCGCAAAATGGCTTGAAGCCATGAAATCTAAGATGGGGTCCATGTATGAGAACAAAGTATGGACTTTGGTTGACCTACCCGATGATCAGCAGGCCATAGAGAATAAATGGATCTTCAAGAATAAGACTGACGCTGACGGTAATGTTACTATCTACAAAGCTCGACTTGTTGCAAAAGGTTTTCGACAAGTTCAAGGAGATGACTACGATGAGACCTTCTCACCCGTGGTGATGCTTAAGTCCATCTGAATCATGTTAGCAATTGCCGCATTTTATGATTATGAAATTTGGCAAATGGATGTCAAAACTGCATTCCTTAATGGATATTTTAAAGAAGAGTTGTATATGATGCAACCAGAAGGTTTTGTCGATATAAAAGGTGCTAACAAAGTGTGCAAGCTCCAGTGATCCATTTATGGAGTGGTGCAAGCCACTCGGAGTTGGAATATACACTTTGATAGTGTGATCAAAGCATATGGTTTTATACAGACTTTTAAAGAAGCCTGTATTTACAAGAAAGTGAGTGGGAGCTCTGTAGCATTTCTGATATTATATGTGGATGGCATATTGTTGATCGGAAATGATACTGATTCTGAATAGTATAAAAGGATACTTGAATAAGATTTTTTCAATGAAAGACCTCGGTGAAGCTGCTTATATATTGGGCATCAAGATCTATAGAGATAGATCTAAGACGCTTAATAGGACTTTCACAAAGCACATACCTTGATAAAGTTTTGAAGAAGTTCAAAATGGATCAGGCAAAGAAAGGGTTCTTGTCTGTGTTACAAGGTGTGAAGTTGAGTCAGACTCAATGCCTGACCACTTCAGAAGATAGAGAGAAAATGAAAGGTGTTCCCTATGCTTTAGCGATAGGATCTATCATGTATGCAATGCTATGTACCAGACCTGATGTGTGCCTTAATATCTATAACAATCTGGATTTTGGCCCTTTTCTTTTTCTTTTTGATTTATTGGTTTTTGTTCTGTTTTTCTTTTTGGAGTGGTTCTGTGGCCTTGCCACTTGGGAAATCATCTTCATTTCCTCTCCCAAGTGACTCATGATTCTCAAAACCTTGCGAAGATCATGTCACTCAACTGCTTGACCAAACCCTAATTTCTTTTTCCTCGGAAATATTCCTTTTCCTATTAAAGGAATAATCCTGTTTGCTCTAGGTTGTGAAGCAACCTATATTTATATCCATACAAACATTCCCAAATAATTCTCATAATTCCTTTGGGTCATATGTTTCTCAAATATGCCCAAACTTTCCTGTCCTAGCCCAAGAATAATTCTCCCATAATTATTCTTCATTTCTGTCCAGAGTGGCACTTTGTGAAGCAAGTGCTATTTATCTTTTCCCTTTTGACCCCGACCTTTTTGGACATATTATTCTGTCCAAATAATTGCACTGTGCCAAAATTCAACTTTATTTGCCTAGCCAAACTTCCTCGGTGATTTTTCAAAGTTCCTGTCTGAGGGAAGCCTTTGTGAAGGAAGTGCTAGCTAGGTTTATCCAAATGAGTTGAAATTTTGCACACTCCTTCATGTTCTCATATTATCTGACTCCTCCATAATTCAGCCCCATTCAATCATCTATGTGAGCACAGGACCAAATCATTGATTCTGGCAATATTTTCAGGTTGTGAAGCAAGTATAATTTATATTGCTTCAAAAATCCTGATAAATTATGAGACTGTTCTCCTACACAAATAACTTATCTCCACCAAATTTGGCATCATTTCACAAATCCAATATTTCTCTAGAAGTTTTTCAAGATTCTGGACAGAGGGAATAGCTGTGAAGGAAGTACCATTTTGGTAAAACCAATTAGTATGAAATTTTTACATATTCTTACGATGACCAAATAATAATGACTTGCGAAATTTTAGCTCAAGTTGATGCTTCATGTGAGTGCACCATCTTGATTTAGTTTCTGACCAGATTTGGCAGTTGCAAAGCAACTATATTAAATCTTGGTCTAATTCTCCTAAAACTCTCCATAATCTTAGTCATTTCCTAGTTAATCCTCACAGACAACTCCATTTGACCCAATCAAATCTCTGTTGATCAGCAGTGCTCGGTCAAGTTTACTGCAGTAAACTTCAGATGGTGATTACCATTTAACCAGAGCACTTTTCACTGATCTACCACCTCAGTTGCAACCTAACCTGGATGAACTACGCACTAGACAACATGTTCTAGCCCCTCTCCCCCATTACATGCCAGTGCATGTGGTGACCGCGCAGGTGGTGACCGCGCAGGTGGCATGCACATTTACGCGCTCTGTGCGCTGTGGCGTGTCCAGAGCACCGTTTGTGTGTTGGCACCGCTCCCTCTCGTCGTCTTAGAGCTCGTGAGCATGTACAGTGGCTGCATCTCATCGTCGTCGCTCCCCTAGAGCCATCTCTCCCTCCATAAACCCCTGGTCGACGCTCGCCGACGCACGCCCATGGGAGCACTGTGCCCCGTTTGGCTCCGATCTTGTTTCGGTCATTTCCTCTGCTCCCCGGCGTCGCCTACCTCCCCATGATCGTTGCCAGCGAGCCCTCGTCCTGTTCCCCGTGCCCTTCCTTGCTCGCTGAGCTCGCTAGAGAGTTGGCCGAGCTCGAGCGGCAGCACGCAGCCTCAGCCTCCCTCGTCCCGTCCGTTTCCTCATGTCCCTCTTGGCCTCCTCTGTCCCGTGAGTCTGCCCGCTACTCCCCCCCGTCGTCTACCCCCTCCTTCCCTGCCTATTTAAGGCCACCCCGCCCCCGTCTCGCCTCACCAGCGACCTCTACCCACTCCCCCACGACTTCCAGACCTCTGCCCTGAGCTCCAAGAGCTCCCGAGCCCTCCATTGGCCGTCTCGGTCGCCGGTGGCCACCACCTAAATTTGGGCTGCCCCGAGCCCTTCTCTTCCTTCTACCACCCCAATAGATCATCCAGATCCCGGCGCATCTCCCCCACCTCTCCACGCATCACCGGAGCCACTCTGGCCTCGAGCCCCACCGGTGCCCGACGCCTCTGTCCGCCGCGGCTGGAGTTCCGCTCAGCCGAGCCCTCCCCCGCACCTGCGTAGTGCCTGGACGGGACCGCCTCGCTCCCCTAAGCACGCGTGTGGTTCGGGCTCCGCATATGGTGGCCTACGGCACCAGCCACCGTCGCCGGAGCTCGCCCCGTCCTCAGCTCCGCGGGCGGGCGAGCGATGAAGACGGCGACTCCCCCTGCTCGTGGGCCCCACCTGTCGGTCTCTATGCGCTGACCGGGCCGACCCGCTGACGTGGTTAAGTGGAGATCTACTCCCGGAGTACGCTTTCCCTTACTGAAAGCGCATCCCGTTTCTTCTTCAGGCGTAAGTACGTTTTCCTCTAAGGAAAGCGTATCTTCTCAAGACCCGTTTCTGCCTTATCCACTCAGGGACTTGTTTGTGATGGTATTTTTGCAGAAAAGTCCCTGACCTTCATCACCTCACAACTTTTCACTCGTAACTCCGATTGAGGTGATTCCAAAGCCCACTTCTTCCTTTCGTCGAGACCGTTCCAATGGAATCATTTTCACCATGTTTTGACATTCTAAAAATGACCATTTTGCCCCTTCCCTTATTCAGCCCCTCTGGGAGAGAACGTTTTCCGGCGATTCTTTCCGCGAGCTTCTCACACTTCTTCCTGGTGATTTCTTCCACCCCAGGCAAGCCACACCCTCCATTAACATGATTGTAATGCAGTGACATGGTTTAAGTTATTTGAACTTGTTTAAAATATTACATTAGCTATGTGTGATTTGTTCATGGCATTCCTCGGAGTATTGTTTTGATCTCAATGTTGCCATGATATTGCTTGGAGTTCTAGAACTTATATTTTGATGATTATGTGGATGGCATGTTGCCTTTGGATTCTTAGTGGCTCTTATGGTTATGTTCATGTTGGTATTATGCTTTGGAGTATTACTTTGGATATCATGTTGCCTTTGAATTATTAGTGGCTAGTGTTAGTTTCATCATGATGCTAGTTGATATTATGTTTTGGAGTATGTAGATGATGCTTGCATGTGGATCATAGTTGGATAGTTAGTTCTTGATATTTGATTAGTAGTCTTATCATTCTTGGATTCATCAGGATAGTAGTGTTATGCTGTCCTCTGAGTATTTTGGAAATACGATATTCAACTTTGAATTACTTGTTGGATATTTCTATGACTTGGATTATAGGTTAATAGATGATATCGGAGTATCAGTCATTACTGTTATGTTTCGGGGATAAATTCCATCACTAAGTTGGTCAGGTGCCACCGAACTGGGCCTTTTCCAGTGCAACCACATTTGCCTTTTATGGGAAGGCCCTAATGCGGTCTATTGTCGTGCCTCTCGCCGGTGCCTCCAACGAGGAAGGTTATAGGCGTGCGGTACCCTGGCCTAGTAAGAAGACATAACCTTGTGTGCCAGTTGTTGTTGTTATGTGCACGTGTCCCAGGTTGGGATGGTTTATTGTTTTTGCCATGACGGTGGTCGTGTGTCTTTGGTAGACACGGGGCCACCCAGGACTAGCCCAGTGGGGAGTGAGTTGAAATGGCCGGGAGAGTGTCATGGCAGTAGATCGGTTTTGTCGGAACGTCGTTGGTCCACCTGAATGGGAGTGCGAGGCCATGGGTTCCGAGGTGTGGGTAAAGTGCGCTACCTCTGCAGAGTGTGTGTTTAATCTATCGATAGCCACGTCCTCGGTCATGGGCATGGGTTCTTACTAGGTCACACCATTCGATCAACACTCACATGACGGAATGACTTATAGGTGATTTATATGTTGATATTTTGAGCTATACAAATTGGTAGGATGTTGATGATAATGTTGGAGACCAAGTGTTGGTCGTGGTAGTGATCGCTGGAAAGATCACCTTTTGAGACCAAGTCTTGGTCATGGTTGTGATCGCCGGAATGATCACCGTTTGGTTTTGATCACGAGGTGATCGAGATTGTATATTGCTTGGCTGGTTAGCCAGGAGTGATATGGTTATGGAGTTCTGAGATGGTGATTTATTAGTATTGTATCAGTTTCATACCATGCTTAGTAGTTGTTTCATCATCGTAGATGTTAATTAATTAACCTGTTAATGCTATGTTATTGTCTTGCCTTGATGTTTATGGTTGTTGTGAGCTTGCAAGTACATTCAATGTACTGACCTGGCATGTCATGCCAGATTGCAGGTGATATCGTGGTTGCTTAATTGCTTGTCGTGGTTTCCGTTCGTGCGAGCTAGATCGTGTCCTAGCCAGAGTCCCTGCGGAGTGGAGTTCACCACCTTCGTCGTTATTCCGCTGCTAGAAGTATTCCGCTGCTACGAGTTGTTCCGCTGCTAGCATAGAGCTAGTGTAGTATCGCAGGCGTAGTGTCGTCGTGCTGATGTGCTTCTTTGTAACATCAGACCCTTGTATTATTATTCTTGTAATAAGAGCTGATTTGTTCTATGTCAAACAGTGCCGTATTCTAGAGACTTCTCCTTGATCTCTGGGCTGGAATACATGGCGTTCCAGTTTCTCTGAGTCGGGGTGCCACAACGCTTGGTATCAGATCAGGTCTGGCTGTAGGACGCCCTAGTCAGCGCGAGCGGTAGAAACCGGTAGTTTAAAGTTTGGCTTGTTTATTGCATTTGGTTGCTGCATTTGTTTGTTGCACAACATGCATATAGCCTTAGTACTTGGTCCTAACGGTTTATCTGGTGAGTGTAGCTGGCATCGGCTCGGATCCACTACAGCTCAGCCTTTGCATTTCCCCAGATTTCTTTTCTTGCTTGTTCTTCGGTGTTTGGTGTCATTTCTGTCCCAGCAGAGTGATGCCAAGTGATCCCGACACTGTTGGCAAAAATGGTGCTCAGGTATCGCGCTGAATTCCTTCCTTCAGCCCCGTTTTGTTTCGGTGGTGGACATGCTTCTACCCCAGATCGTCCTTTTTCTTGTCGTGTTGGCAAGCCTTAATGGTCTTAGTTATCAAGAAAGGACAATGCCAACAGACTCAGTTTTCCCCGCTATCCTTATTTCTTGGACGAGTACGGATATTTTCCGTCCGCTTGATAACAATGTTGTCGCGACATTCGTGTCCTACTACATGGTTACCAAGTACGTCCTCGCCTCCGAGCTAGTCCAGATTGCTACCTGGCTAAGCTAGCACTTGGTGTAGCGTTGTTTACACCAATTTTTCCACACATTTATTCATCCTCGTGCACACCGTCACAACATGTTAGATTGTAGAACCGGAGATCCCCTGAGATTTCTTTTTGGGCCCCGGTGTTACATTATTTTTCCCCTATAAAGAGTTGCTCATCAACCGACATAGGACCCGAAGAATCAGCAAGGAGTTTAAATATTTGGAAACTCAGCTAAACAGAATGAAATTCTCAGCCGACTGCAGTGAAATGGGGAATATCTGATTTGAGGCTGATAATCAATTTTGCATTATTGGGCAGTCCTCACAACAGTACTGATAACTCAAGACTACATCAGTACAAAATACTCACAACAGTAATAGTCAAGTCAGCAGCAAGACAAGTCAGGTACCAGCTCAACGGTATACTTCAGTCAAATGTATGGATCGTATACAAAATTTTGGCTCAGAAATGCATGATGCTTGAAATATGTTATCATCTGAAATAAAGTCAGAATGTGATATGCTCAAGGAAGACAGTCAAACAAATTTTCTCATGCAAATAATCAGCCATAGAATATTATGGGTGCGTGTGTAGATTTCAGTCTGCATATTAGTATGAAGCTTTGGATGTAAGAAACCTAGTTTTCTTCCACACGTTATCGGAAGAAATTTATGATGCAAGACTCCTCGATTTTCCTCAGCATGATATGTGAACAATTTCTGGTCCAAGATACCCGGTCTTACACAGCAGGATACCTTAGTAAAAGCTTCTGACAGACGAAAGATGAATCTTTCTCAACAAGCAACCCGAGGAGAAGCTTCTCAAGTATGGAAACCCAGCTTCTCCTGCACAATACTCATGTTAAGCTTCGTGGGTAAGCTATCGAGGCTTCTTCTGCAGGCTACCCAGACAAAAGATTTGAGCAGAAGCTAACGAGTCTTCCTCAACAAGCTTTTGGATGGCTTCTCTCGTAAGCCACTTAGTCGGCGCCAGTATCACAATATTGCACCATCCTTAGAGAATATGCGTCAGGACATATGCCTACCTCAAGGATCAAGTGTTCGGTTGCATATGATTCTTACACATATGGTGAGCATGCATCCCCAGTCACATCAGTCACTCATGCGAGATGCGGCAAGGATCCAACAGATATACCTAAGGAAGGTAAGGATCCCACAACCTCACGAGTCAGGCAAAGGATGATAAGCAGAGATACATCTCATGAATTACAAGGAGCGACAAGATCTAGGGATGACATCATAGAATCCACAGTCCTGCCAATGGTCATCAAGGTCATTATTCCCGCACCAGACAAGGTGATATCAGGAAATCTTGTCACCTTCTTGTATGATTGGCCTCAACAACGAGCTTTGTATCGCTACAAGTCCGGATTATATGGCATATGTGTGCGGACCCAGGTCAAAAAACAGGCACAAGGAATAATGTCAAAAATATTGCACTAATCACGTCCATGATCATACGAAGAATCAAGGGCAGGTATGGCCAAGTTATTTCAGTAAGGTATCCTAACAAAGAAAATCATGACCGTTAAAAGGTGAGACTGACAACAAAGGTATGATGATTTTGGCATGACCATCAGGGTCCGGATACCCCAAATCAGTTGGAGGCCATAATTCCATATGGATCCACAAAGACATGCACCTTCAGCGGCCTACTCTATTTACAAGGATTTTCATATCCCGCTGAACCGCTTGACATGGTTAGTGTGGAATATCCAAGTCTGTTCTATCAGATCCAAGATTCCTTTGCAACCTCAGCAGTTTGGCCTCAGTGGCAGTGTTAAAACATATCACAACATATTACCAAAGATGGGTATATTGACAAAATGAGAAAGTCAAAAGCCGAGTAATCAGCTCAGACCCGGTATACTCGCCGACGAAATCAAGTACACGGTCAATCTGTCAAGAAAAGCATTTGTCCGTCAGCCCCCTATCGGGCAAAGTCTCAAGATGTAAATATTTGAGGTATGACATAGCTATAACTCCATACACCGTTATATTGCTCATGACAGAAGGCAGTCAAACCTCTGGTATATGCCACATGCTCGAGCCAAAGGAATTAAATCAAGATAAATCAGTGCCACCTATGAGCAGTCAGATCCCGTCAGAAGATGGCCATGATTAATTCTAAGCATTTATTGAACCCAGAAGGCTTGCATTTATTTGAAGCAACCCCATGACAAAAGTAAAAAGATTTTCATGACCAAAGGAAATTTATGCTCAGATCCATTGGATATCACTGCAGATATGAAAGAATCAATGTCAGCAAAAGGATGTGGTGTGTGAGCAAAAACCCATCAGAGTTTGGGGAAAGGTGAAGCAAGCCACCCCAAAGCAAGGTAAGTTGATCATCTGAAATTCTTGGGGGAACAATAAATAAAGGAAAAAGGATACCCGAGCTGGAAACGGTATCCTCAAGTCATACTTGTTCCCAGAGCAACTAAATCTCGAGGACGAGATTTCTTTAAGGGGGTAAGAGTTGTAACAGCCTGGATTTTGGCCCTTTCCTATTTCTTTTTGATTTATTGGTTTTTGCTATATTTTTCTTTTTGGAGTGGTTCTGTGGCCTTGCCACCTGGGAAATCATCTTCATTTCCTCTCCCAAGTGACTCATGATTCTCAAAACCTTGCCAAGATCATGTCACTCCACTTCTTGACCAAACCCTAATTTCTTTTTCCTCGGGAATATTCCTTTTCCTATTAAAGGAATAACCCTGTCTGCTCTAGGTTGTGAAGCAACCTATATTTCTGTCCATACAAAAAATCCCAAATAATTCTCATAATTCCTTTGGGTCATATGTTGCTAAAATATGCCTAAACTTTCCTGTCCTAGCCCAAGAGTAGCTCTCCCATAATTATTCTTCATTTCTGTCTAGAGTGGCACTTTTGTGAAGCAAGTGCTATTTATCTTTGCCCTTTTGACCCCCAAACTTTTTGGACATCTTCTCCTGTCTAAATAATTTCATTGTGCCAAAATTCAACTTTATTTGCTTAGCCAAACTTCCTCAGTGATTTTTCAAAGTTCCTGTCTAAGGGAAGCCTTTGTGAAGGAAGTGCTAGCTAGGGTTATCCAAATGCGTTGAATTTTTTCACATTCCTTCATGTGCTCATATTATCCAACTCCTCAATAATTCAGCCCCATCCAATCATCTATGTGAGCACAGGACCAAATCTTTGATTCTGGCAATATTTTCAGGTTGTGAAGCAAGTATAATTTATATTGCTTCAAAAATCCTGATAAATTACCAGACTCTTCTCCTACCCAAATAACTTCTCTCCACCACATTTGGCATCATTTCACCAAGACAATATTTCTCTAGAATTTTTACAAGATTCTCGACAAAGGGAATAGCTGTGAAGGAAGTACCATTTTGGTAAAACCAATTGGTATGAAATTTTTACAGCTTCTTACTATGACCAAATCATAATGACTTGCCAAAGTTGAGCTCAAGTTGATGCTTCATGTGAGTGCACCATCTTGATTTAGTTTCTGACCAGATTTGGCAGTTGCAAAGTAACTATATTAAATCTTGGTCTAATTCTCCTAAAACTCTCCATAATCTTAGTCCTTCCCTAGTTAATGCTCGCAGACAACTCCATTTGACCCAATCAAATCTCTATTGATCAGTAGTGCTCGGTCAAGTTTACTGCAGTAAACTTCATATGGTGATTACCATTTAACCAGAGCACTTTTCACTGATCTACCACCTCAGTTGCAACCTCCCCTGGATGAACTACGCGCTAGACAACATGTTCTAGACCCTCTCCCCCGCTACATGCCAGTGCATGTGGTGACCGCGCAGCTGGCATGCACATTTACGCGCTCTGTGCGTTGTGGCGTGTCCAGAGCACCGTTTGTGCTTTGGCACCGCTCCCTCTCGTCGTCTTAGAGCTCATGGGCATGTCCAGTGGCTGCATCTCGTTGTCGCCGCTCCCCTAGAGCCATCTCTCCCTCCATAAACCTCCTGGTCGACGCTCGCCGACGCACGCCCACGGGAGCACTATGCCCCGTTTGGCTCCGATCTTGTTTCGGTCGTTTCCTCTGCTCCCTGGCGTCGCCTACCTCCCCGTGATCGTTGCCAGTGAGCCCTCGTCATGTTCCCCGTGCCCTCCCGTGCTCGCTGAGCTCGCTAGAGAGTTGGCCGAGCTCGAGCGGCAGCATGCAGCCTCGGCCTCCCTCGTCCCGTCCGTTTCCTCCTGTCCCTCTTGGCCTCCTCTGTCCCGTGAGTCTGCCCGCTACTCCTCCCCATCGTCTACCTCCCGAGCTCATGCACGCGCACAAGGGTCCGCGGCGCCGGCCACGCGTCTGCGGCGACGCCAGCTCCACCTCCTCCTTCCCTGCCTATTTAAGGCCACCCCGCCCCTGTCTTGCCTCACCAGCGACCTCTACCCACTCCCCCACGACTTCCAGACCCCTTCCCTGAGCTCAAAGAGCTCCCGGGATCTCCATTAGCCGTCTCAGTCGCCGGTGGCCACCACCTAAATTTGGGAAGCCCCGAGCCCTTCTCTTCCTTCTACCACCCCAATAGATCATCCAGATCCCGGCGCCTCTCCCCCACCTCTCCACGCATCGCCAGAGCCACTCTGGCCTCGAGCCCCACCGGTCCCCAATGCCTCTGTCCACCGCGGCTGGAGTTCCGCTCAGGTGAGCCCTCCCCCGCACCTATGTAGTGCCTAGACGGGACCGCCTCGCCCCCTGAGCACGCAGGTGGTTCGGGCTCCGCATATGGTGGCCTACGGCACCAGCCACCGTCGCTGGAGCTCGCCCCGTCCTCTGCTCCGCGGGCGGGCGAGCGATTGAAGATGATGACTCCCCCTGCTCGTGGGTCCCGCTGTCGGTCTCTATGCGCTGACCGGACCGACCCGCTGACGTGGTTAATTGGAGACGTACTCCCTCGAGTACGCTTTCCCTTAACCGAAAGCGCATTCCGTTTCTTCTTCAGGCGTAAGTATGTTTTCATATCAGGAAAGCGTATTTTCTCAAAACCCGTCTCTGCCTTATCCACTCAGGGACTTGTTTGTGATGGTATTTTTGCAAAAAAGTCCCTGATCTTCATCACCTCACAACTTTTCACTCGTAACTCCGATTGAGGTGATTCCAAAGCCCACTTCTTTGTTTTGTTGAGCTCATTCCAATGGAATCATTTTCACCATGTTTTGACATTCTAAAAATGACCATTTTGCCCCTGCCCTTATTCATCCCCTCCGGGAGAGAACGTTTTCTGGCAATCTTTTCGTGAGCTTCTCACACTTCTTCCCAGTGATTTCTTACACCCCAGGCAAGCCACACCCTCCATTAACATGATTGCAATGCAGTGACATGGTTTAAGCTATTTGAACTTGTTTAAAATTTTACATTAGCTATATGTGATTTTTTCATGGCATTTCTTTGAGTATTGTTTTGATCTCGATGTTGCCATGATATTGCTTGGAGTTCTAGAACTTATATTTTGATGATTATGTGGATGACATGTTGCCTTTGGATTCTTAGTGGCTATTATGGTTATGTTCATGTTGGTATTATGCTTTGGAGTATTACTTTGGATATCATGTTGCCTTTGGATTATTAGTGGCTAGTGTTAGTTTCATCATGATGCTAGTTGATATTATGTTTTGGAGTATGGAGATGATCCTTGCATGTGGATCATAGTTGGATAGTTAGTTCTTGATATTAGAGTAGTAGTCTTATCATTCTTGGATTCATCAGGATAGTAGTGTTATGCTGTCCTCGGAGTATTTTGGAAATACGATATTCAGCTTTGGATTATTTGTTGGATATTGCTATGACTTGGATTATAGGTTGATAGTTGATATCGGAGTATCAGTCATTACTGTTATGTTTTGGGGATAAATTCCATCATTAAGTTGGTCAGGTGCCTCCGAACTAGGCTTTTTCTAGTGCAACCACATTTGCCTTTTATGGGAAGGCCCTAATGGGGTCTATTGTTGTGCCTCTCGCCGGTGCCTCCAATGAGGGAAAGTTATGGGCGTGCGGTACCCTGGCCTGGTAAGCAGACATAACCTTCTGTGCCCGTTGTTGTTGTTATGTGCACGTGTCCCCGGTTGGGACGGTTTATTGTATTTGCCACGACGGTGGTCGTGTGTCTTTGGTAGACACGGGGCCACCCAGGACTAGCCCAGTGGAGAGTGAGTCGGAGTGGCCGGGAGAGTGTCATGGCAGTAGATCGGTTTTGTCGGAACGCCGTTGGTCCACCTGAAACGGAGTGCGAGGCCATGGGTTCCGAGGTGTGGGTAAAGTACGCTACCTCTGCAGAATGTGTGTGTTTAATCTATCGATAGCAGCGTCCTCGGTCATGGGCATGGGTTCGTACTAGGTCACACCGTTCGATCAACACTCACATGATGGAATGTCTTATAGGTGATTTATATGTTGATATTTTGAGCAGTACAGATTGGTAGGATGTTGATGATAATGTTGGAGACCAAGTGTTGGTTGTGCTAGTGATCGCCGGAAAGATCACGTTTTGAGACCAAGTGTTGGTCATGGTTGTGATCGCCGGAATGATCACCGTTTGGTTTTGATTACGAGGTGATCGAGATGGTATATTGCTTGGCCGGTTAGCCAAGAGTGATATGGTTATGGAGATCTGAGATGGTGATTTATTAGTACTGTATCAGTTTCATACCATGCTTAGTTGTTGTTTCATCATGGTAGATGTTAATTAATTAACATGTTAATGCTATGTTATTGTCTTGCCTTGATGTTTATGGTTGTTGTGAGCATGCAAGTACATTCAATGTACTGACCTGACGTGTCATGCCAGATTGCAGGTGATGCCGTGGTTGCTTAATTGCTTGTTGTGGTTTCCGTTCGTGCGAGCTAGATCGTGTCCCAGCCAGAGTCCCTGCAGAGTGGAGTTCACCACCTTCGTCGTTGTTCCGCTGCTAGAAGTATTCTGCTGCTACGAGTTGTTCTGCTGCTAGCATAGAGCTAGTGTAGTATCACAGGCGTAGTGTTGCCGTGCTGATGTGCTTCTTTGTAACATCAGACCCTTGTATTATTATTCTTGTAATAAGAGCCGATTTGTTCTATGTCAAGAAGTGTCGTATTGTAGAGACTTCTCCTCGATCTCTGGGCTGGAATACGGGGCGTTCTAGTTTCTCTGAGCCGAGGTGCCACACTATCAGTTTAGCAGGGAGGTACCAAAGTAATCCAGGAGTGGATCACTGGACAACGGTCAAGAACATCCTGAAATAGCTGAAAAGGACTAAGGATATGTTTGTCGTATATGGAGGTGACAAAGAGCTCGTCGTAAACGGTTACGTTGATGCAAGCTTTAACACTGATCCGGATGACTCTAAGTCACAAACCGGACACGTGTTTTTATTAAATGGTGGAGCTATCAGTTGGTGCAGTTCCAAGCAAAGCGTCGTGGCGAGATCTACGTGTGAAGCAGAGTACATAGCTGCTTCGGAAGCAGCAAATGAAGGAGTCTGCATGAAGGAGTTCATATCCGATCTAGGTGTCATACCTAGTGCATCAGGTCCAATGAAAATCTTTTGTGACAATACTGGTGCAATTGCCTTGGCAAAGGAATCCAGATTTCACAAGAGAACCAAGCACATCAAGAGATACTTCAATTTCATCCGCGATCAAGTCAAGGAGGGAGTGACGGTGTCCTGGACTAGGGGGTACTCACCACGTCGTCTCTTGATCTGTTAGATTGGGCCGAGGACCCCATGGCCGTATACTCATGGGCCAGTTCGGACAGCTGCCGCACACATGGAAGATTCCACAAGACTTGGTGATCAAGACAAGGACTCCTCCCCACCGGCGTATTCGGCTAGGACTCTTGTTATCCTAGGCCTCTGGTGCATTATATAAACCGAGGCCAGGCTAGTCGATAAATATATACAACAATCATACCATAGGCTAGCTTCTAGGGTTTTAGCCTCTACGATCTCGTGGTAGATCAACTCTTGTAATACTCATACCATCAATATGAATCAAGCAGGACGTAGGGTATTACCTTCATCAAGAGGGCCCAAACCTGGGTAAACATAGTGTCCCCTGCCTCCTGTTACCATCGATCATAGACGCACAGTTCGGGACCCCCTACCCGAGATCCGCCGGTTTTGACACCGACAGGGAGACATAGAGATTTGCAAGATACATACGGATCTGAATGTTGCAGACCCGTTGAGTAAGCCTCTCTCACGAGCAAAACATGCTCAACACCAAGACTCCATGGGTGTTAGAATCATTACAATGTAATCTAGATTATTGACTCTAGTGCAAGTGGGAGACTGAAGGAAATATGTCCTAGAGGCAATAATAAAGTTGTTATTTATATTTCCTTATATCATGATAAATGTTTATTATTCATGCTAGAATTGTATTAACCGGAAACTTAGTACATGTGTGAATAACATAGACAAACAGGATGTCACTAGTATGCCTCTACTTAACTAGCTCGTTGAATCAATGATGGTATTGTACATGAGTTGTCATTTGATTAACAGGATCACATCATTAGAGAATGATGTGATTGACTTGACCCATCCGTTAGCTTAGCACAATGATCGTTTAGTTTGTTGCTATTGCTTTCTCCATAACTTATACGTGTTCCTATGACTATGAGATCATGCAACTCCTGAATACCGAAGGAACACTTTGTGTGCTACCAAACGTCGCAACGTAACTGGGTGATTATAAAGGTGCTCTACAGGTGTCTCCGATGGTGTTTGTTGAGTTGGCATAGATCGAGATTAGGATTTGTCACTCTGATTGTCGGAGAGGTATCTCTGGGCCCTCTCGGTAATGCACATCAATATAAGCCTTGCAAGCAATGTGACTAATCATTTAGTTGCGGGTGATGCATTACGGAACAAGCAAAGAGACTTGCCGGTAACGAGATTGAACTAGGTATTGAGATACCGACGATCGAATCTCGGGTAAGTAACATACCGATGACAAAGAGAACAATGTATGTTGTTATGCGGTTTGACCGATAAAGATCTTCGTAGAATATGTGGGAGCCAATATGAACATCCAGGTTCCGCTATTGGTTATTGAGAGACGTGTCTCTATCATGTATACATAGTTCTCGAACCCGTAGGGTCCGCACACTTAACGTTCGGTGACGATCGGTATTATGAGTTTATGTGTTTTGATGTACCGAAGGTAGTTCGGAGTCCCGGATATGATCACAGACATGACGAGGAGTTTCGAAATGGCCGAGAAATAAAGATAGATATATTGGAAGCCTATGTTTGGACATTGGAATGGTTCCGGATGAGTTCGGGCATTTTCCGGAGTACCGGGAGGTTACCGGAACCCCTGGGGAGTATATGGGCCTTATTGGGCCTTAGTGGAATAGAGGAGAGGAAGGGAAAAGGTGGGAGGCGCGCCCCCTAGCCCAATCCGAATTGGGTGGGGGCCGGGCCCCCCTTTCCTTTCCCCTCTCCTCCCCTTCCTTCTCTCCTACTCCTACTACTTGGAAAGGGAGAATCCTACTCCCGGTGGGTGTAGGACTTGATACGTCCTCAATGTATCTATAATTTTTGATTGCTCCATGCTATTATATTATCTATCTTGGATGTTAATGGGCTTTATTTTACACTTTTATATCATTTTTGGGAATAACCTACTGACCGGAGGCCTAGCCCAAATTGCTGTTTTTTTGCGTATTTTAGGGTTTCGAAGAAAAGGAATATCAAACGGAGTCCAAACGGAATGAAACCTTCGGGAACGTGATTTTCTGAACGAACGTGATCCAGGAGACTTGGAGTGTGCGTCAAGAAACAACGGAGGCGGCCACGAGGCAGGGGGCGCGCCTACCCCCCTGGGCGCGCCCTCCACCCTCGTATGCCCTCTGTTGCTCCATCGACGTACTTCTTCCTCCCATATATATCCACGTACCCCCAAACATCTAGGAGCACCACGAAAACCTAATTCCACCACCGCAACCTTCTTTACCTGAGAGATTCCATCTTGGGGCCTTTTCTAGAGCTTCACCGGAGGGGGCATCGATCACGGAGGGCCTCTACATCAACTCCATGGCCTCTCCGGTGATGTGTGAGTAGTTTATTTCAGACCTACGGGTCCATAGTTATTAGCTAGATGGCTTCTTCTCTCTCTTTGGATCTCAATACAAAGTTCTCCTCGATCTTCTTAGAGATCTATTTGATGTAATCTTCTTTTGTGGTGTGTTTGTCGAGATCCGATGAATTGTGGGTTTATGATCCAGATTATCTATGAACAATATTTGATTCTCCTCTGGATTCTTTGATGTATGATTGGTTTATCTTTGCAAGTCTCTTCGAATTATCAGTTTGGTTTGGCCTACTAGATTGATCTTTCTTGCAATGGGAGAAGTGCTTAACTTTGGTTTCAATCTTGCGGTGCTCGATCCCAGTGACAGAAAGGGAACCGACACGTATTGTATTGTTGCCATCAAGGATAAAAAGATGGGGTTTATATCATATTGCATGAGTTTATCCCTCTACATCATGTCATCTTCCTTAAAGCATTACTCTGTTCTTATGAACTTAATACTCTAGATGCATGCTGGATAGCGGTCGATGTGTGGAGTAATAGTAGTAGATACAGAATCGCTTCGGTCTACTTGTCACAGACGTGATGCCTATATACATGATCATACCTAGATATTCTCATAACTATGCTCAATTCTATCAATTGCTCGATAGTAATTCCTTTACCCACTGTAATACTTATGCTCTTGAGATAAGCCACTAGTGAAACCTATGGCCCTGGGTCTATCTTCCATCATATTAATCTTCCAATACTTAGTTATTTCTATTGCCATTTATTTTACCTTGCATCTTTATTTCTCTTTATCATAAAAATACTAAAAATATTATTATCATATCTATCAGATCTCACTCCGGCGAACGCTGCGGCGACAGCTCGCGATGAGTTCTTCCTCCGCCGCCGCGCCTCCCCCAGTGTGCTCCGGCACCTGGGACGGCTCCGAAGTTCATGAAGACCACATCGAGTTCCTCCGCCGGACTCGTCGGCTCCCCGGCGAGGATCGCGTGCAGGTGCATCTTGCACCGAAGGGGGAGATTTCCCCCGCGCCGCAGGAGGGCGAGCGGGTTATCTTCCGCTCACACTGCCTGCGCGGGTTGGGGCTGCCGGCGAGCAGTTTCTTTTGGTCCTTCCTGGAGTTCTACGGCCTCCAGCCGCACCACCTCACCCCCAACACAGTGGTGCTGCTGTCCGCCTTCGTGGCCATGTGCGAAGGCTTCCTCGGAGTCCTCCCCACCCTCGATCTCTGGGGGAGTTTTTCTTCTCCAAGCTCGACACCCAGGCTGCGGGCGTGTCGGCTCATTGCGGCGCTTTCATCGTCGTGCGAAGGTCGGGGGCTGACAATCCCTTCCCCTCCATCTCGCTGATCAAGTCGGTAAAGATGTGGCAGAGATCCTACTTCTACGTTAAGAACGCCTCTGCGAGGGGGGACTGGGTCAACCTGCCGGCTTTTGAAGCCGGCCCGCCGGTCGGGCGACTGCCCAACTGGTCGTACCGGGCCAAGTCGCTGACACCTGCGGGAGCCAGCGCCATCACGCGACTCCGAGTGCTAACGCAGTCGGAGGGTCTGACTGGTCCGAACCTGCTGGCCACCTTCGTTTCGCGCCGAGTTCTCCCACTCCAAGGCCGCCCCCATATGATATGCCAGATGAGCGGGCACCGCAACCCGAGTCGGATGTGCACCAAGGACATGCCTCACGAAGAGGTGGCCTTCATGGTGAACTACCTCTCGGATAGCAGGCTCCTGGAGGATTGGCGGTTCGGCAAGGAGCCATACTCCTGCGCCAACCCCCCGCCCGTGGTGAGTCGCCTTTCCTTTCTTTCTTTGGATTGTCTTCTTCTTGCTGAGTTTTGTTTTGACCAGCCGGCTTTGGTTAGAATCCCCTCCTCCACCCACCAGCCGGCACCTCGGGGCCGGCCCGCGAGTTCCTCGCCGACCGGGTGGAGAGCGACATCGACGACCCCTATCTGGGGGCGGCGGCTCTGGAAGATGACGCCGAGGGAGGAGGAGGAACACCAGGCGACTTCAGGCCCTCGGCCACTTTCGCCGACTGGCCTGACGACGATGCCAAGGGAGAAGTCGCCCCTCGCCATCGGCCAGGAGCCAGCCAGCCTGGCGCGGGCTCTTCTGTCGCGCCGGGCGCTCCAGGCGGTGGAAAGAAGCGCAGGGCCGTGCCGACCTTGTTCGCCAGTCGGCCGAAGAAGCCCAAGGGTTCGGCTGCGACGACCCGGTGGGACGAGGCGGCCGCGAAGGCCATCCACTTCCATAAGGAAGTGAAGAAGCCGCCATTGGTCTCCGCGTAAGTATTCTGTCTTCAAAGTTTTATTCTTTCTTTGTGACTTTGTCTAAGTCTCTGCTTGCCCCTCTTGCTTCAGGGCTCCCCTCTCTCTTGAGAGGGTCACCGCCGCCTCCGTCATGGGGTCAGCGGAGACGTCCGCCACCACTCGGCGGATTGACCCCGCTGCTGACCTCCGGGAGGCGACGGAGCGGAATGCGCAGGAGAAGCGCAACGAAGAAGAGGCCCTCCGCCTGGAGAAGGTGGAGGCCGACAGGGCGGAGGCCTCCGCTAAGAAAAAACTGGTGGAGGCCGAAGCCGCCGCGGCGGCGAAGCGGCAGGCTGAGGAAGCCGCACGCTGCCAGTCGGCGATGCTCGTTACCCCGTTGAACTCTGCGCCGCCGCCTCCGGAGTTCACGGGGCAGACTGGGGAAGCCGGCGGGGAGAACCCCGTCGTGGAGGGGGAGGGCGGCGACCCCTCTACACCGGATGTGAACGTTCCGCCGCCGCCTCCGCTGCCGTCTGAAGGTGCGCAGAGCGAGCAGCCGGCGGGCCCTTCGGTGCCGCCGACCGAAGACGAGGCCATGGCGAGGCTACTCCTTCAAGTCGGCCCGCCAACGCGCCATCGTTTGGAGAAGGCGACTTCGGCACCCCGCCCCCTGGAAGCCGGCGCCGCCAGCTCGGCGATCCCAGACCCTGAGGCGACGAGCGCCGCGCCCATTGGGTGGGTGCGAGGAGGTGGCACAGGGCCGCTGAACCAGGCGCTTCTGGACGTCCAGGCGAAGCTTCGTGCCGAGGGCGACGCTCTCCAGAATTGCACCAAGGCGTACCTGGCGTCGCGGGCAGCCGTCCGGGTATGTTTTTCCTTTTGGCCTTTGTTTTTCTTGTTCCTCTCTATGGGGGCGCGCCAGCGCACCCACTGGGAGTAGTCCCCGAGTTTCGGGCTGGCTGCTGAGCAGGCAGCCCGGAACTCCAATTGATGAACTTTGGGTGTTAACTTTTTGTCTGAAACGTTCGTCGCAGGATTACCACAACCTCTGCGTCACTGCCTTCAACCATAACGTCGAAGAGCTGGGCAAGCGGACCACCGATCTGTTAGAGAGCCGGAGTAAGTCCTTTTCCTTCTTCACGGGGGCGCGCTGGCGCACCCGCGGGCTGTAGTCCCCGAGATTCGGGCCGACTACTGAGCAGTCGGGCCGGATCTCCCCGGCGACCTTCTTTACTGATGACTTGACGCCTTCTTTCTTTCTTCTTCTCAGGGGCCAACGCTGCTCTTCAACAGCAGCTGAGCGACGCCAACTCCGCTTTGTGCGCCAAAGAGGAGGTGTGCAGCAAGCTTGCCACGGAGCGCGATCTTCTGGCCACTCAATTGGCAGAGCAGAAGGAGCTGCTTGTGAAGACGCAGAGGGAAGCGGAGGAGACGGAAACCGCTCTCCTGGCTGAGTTCGCGAGCGAGCGCTCCTCCTGGTCTGACAAGGAGGCGCTACTGTCCTCCAGCTTCCACGAGATTGAAGACATCGTTGATGGTGAGTTTCTTTATTTCCTTTCTTCGAGCTGCCGACTTAAGTCGTGCCGACTCCTGGTTTTTGACTTGCTTCTTTGTTTCTTCGTGTCTTTGCAGACTTCTTCCCTGGGCAGTCGCAGGCCGCAATCCAAGCCATCGAGGCTGACCGTGAAGGTCGGAGGGCGGAGGGCGCAGAGATTGCCGCCGATGCCCCCCGAACTCTTGACGAGCACATCCTGAGCATCGAGGCTTGCCTTCGGCCGGCTCACCAGATGCTGCACTGGCTTCAGCGTGTCGGTGCCTAGGCGATTGCCGCCCTGTGGCCGGATATGCAGGCTTCGTGCACCCCCAGCCTGACGGCCGACTGGCTGGAGGTTGCGGCTGGTCGTCTTGAGGCCTGGAAGGGCTCTTCGGCCCGAGCTGGAGCGCGTCGGGCCTTGGAGTTCGTCAAGGCATGGTATCCGGGGCTGGACCTAGACCGGCTGGCCACGCTTCGGTCGGAGGCCCAGCCGGGGCTGGCAGCCGCGGAAGACGCCCTCGTCAAGCGTGCTGCGGCGATCGCCGAGTACACTGACACCAGCATCTTCGTCCCCGAGCGGTCTGAAGACGGCGAGGAGGTACCGCCGGAGTGGTTTGGGATGAACCCAGACTACGGCGAGGACTCGGCGGAGGTTATTGGCTCCAGCGTCGAGGAAGAGGGCGAGGCGGAGGACGGAGGCGAGGCGGAGGCACCAGAAGACGGAGTAGACGGCCAGCCTCAGCTCGACCGTGCCTCCAGCAACGAGCCACGTGCGACCGACCCGACTGCCGCCGGAGGCGATCAAGCCGAGACTAGCCAGCCGTCTGCCCCGACGCCTGGCGCTGGCGCCTCCTCCGACCCTCTGAATCCGTCTGCTACTTCCTAAGCTGCCGCTGTATCTTTGTTTTGTCTGCTTCAGTAGTCTTTGAAGAACTTGTTAATTCGCACAATTCCACCCGCGGGGTGTATTTTGAACCTCTGCTCGAAAATTCGGCCAAGGGCCTATGTTATGTAAATATATTTATCTGAGTTCTATCTTTTCTTGCTCATTGCTCTTTTGGCTTTTTTCCTTTGCCGCTCTCTCTTAGTTGCCTGCCTTGCCAATCGGACAGCCGCTCTGCAGACTGTTGCTGGATCAAGTGCTTGGCCACTTTGGGAAAGCAAGTACTTGGCCGTTTCTAAGAGTTTTTGAGCAAGTTGGCTAGAAGAAGGCAATCCGACTATCTGAGAGTCGGTTTGCGAGAAAGGCTGGAAGCCGTCTTGAGCTATGTTCTATGCTTTGAGTCCTTAACCATTTTTCATGCGAACACCCATTCTACCTTACCTCTGCCTACCGTATAGTCGCTCTGCGAGCTGCGGCTTCTGACAGAAGACGGTTTAGGTATTACACACTACTTGTCCGGCTGCAGGAAGCATTTCATTGTGCAAGGCGGCAAGTCCCCGGGCCGACTTGTCGAGCCCGGTGCCAAGCGGCATGACAAAGAGTATCATACTTGTAGGCATAATTTTTATCATATAGACAAAAGAGCGCAGTCCCCGAGCTCGTCTCGGGGGGCCTGAAGTCTTGGTACTTTAATACAAAAGGTAGCGTGGTACATACTGCATCAACTGTAAAATCTTCGAAGGAGATTTGCATTCCATGGCCGCTCTGTCTCCTTGACGGAGTCGTCCCTCTTGCGTGCTCGGGGCTTCTGTGCGTCGATCAGGTAGTAGGAATCGTTGCCCAGTACTTTGTTGATGATGAAAGGGCCTTCCCAAGGCGCCGACAGGTTGTGCTGGCCGGCTGTTCGCTGGATCAGCCGGAGCACAAGGTCGCCTTCTTGGAAAGATCTTGGCCTGACCTTCCTGTTGTGGTATCGGCGCAGGCTCTGCTGGTAGATGCTGGACCGGCTGAGTGCCAACAGCCGGCCCTCTTCCAGCAGATCGATGTCGTCTTGTCGTGCTTCTTCTGCTTCCTTCTCGGTGTACATGGTGACTCGTGGGGAGTCGAACTCTATGTCCGTCGGGATGACGTCTACGGCACCGTAGATGAGGAAGAAGGGCGTGAAGCCGGTTGACTTGTTTGGAGTCGTGCGCAGACTCCAGAGGACGGCTGGCAGCTCGTCGAGCCAGCAGCCGGCCGAGCGCTCCAGGGGCTCGATCAGCCGAGGCTTGATGCCGGACAGGAGGAGGCCGTTTGCTCGCTCCACTTGGCCGTTTGACTGCGAATGGGCGACGGACGCTAGGTCCAGTCGGATGCCCTGTGTTGCACAGAAACGGGCCAAGGCGCCTTTGGCAAAATTTGTGCCGTTGTCGGTGATGATGCTGTGTGGTATGCCGTACCGAATTGTGATATCGAAGATGAAAGTTACGGCAGTCGGACCATTCAGCTTCTTGATTGGCTTTGCTTCTATCCATTTGGTGAACTTTTCCACTGCGACAAGTAAGTGAGTTAAACCACCTCGTGCTGTTTTGAATGGTCCCACCATGTCTAGGCCCCAAACTGCGAAAGGCCAGGCAATGGGGATGGTCTTGAGTGCAGAAGCTGGCTGGTGCGGCTTGGAGCTAAACTTCTGACACCCTTTGCATTTTTGGACCAACTCCTTGGCCTCTTCCAAGGCAGTTGGCTAGAAGAAACCGTGTCGAAAGGCTTTGGCGATGAGTGCTCTTGAAGCCGCATGGTGGCCGCACTCGCCTTGATGGATGTCTTTGAGAATTGCTTGGCCTTGCTCTGGCTCTACGCAGCGCTGGTAGACACCAGTGACGCTGCGTCTGACCAGCTCTCTGTTGACTATTGTGTAGGCTGCCGCCTGGCGTTGTATTTGCCGAGCTGAAGTTTCATCAGTCGGCAGCTCTTTGTTCACCAGGAATTTGAGGATGGGCTGGGCCTATGAGGGTGCTGCTATTTCTTCGACTGCCAGAACTGCGACTTGGACGAGGGCAGTTGGGCCGGGAGGCGGCGGGTTGGAGTCAATAGCCGCTTGCTGGGTTGATGAAGTCCCCAGGCCGACTAGCGCGGTCCTTGGGCCGAGTTTTGGAGTCTTCGAGTCCGCCACCGCAGTCCCCGGGCCGGGTTTGGTTGTGGCAGCTTTGGGGTCTTCCACCAAAATCCTCGTTCCAACTGCCGGAGCTCTGGAGTCGGATCCGACGTCTTCGGGAGGAGCCGGCACAAAAATGGAGTCTGATTCTGGTGAAGGCTTGACAGACGGCTTGAGGAGACGTTGAAGGGCGACACCAGATGGTATTGCTTGGCGGGTAGAGCCGATTCGTGCCAATGCATCTGCTTGGTCGTTGTCATTTCTTGGCACATGGAGGAACTCACACCCTTCGAAATACCCGCTGAGTTGCTGCACGAGGAAACGGTAGCTCGCCATGTTTGCATCTTTCGCGTCCCAGTCGCCAGATGATTGCTGGACCACTAAGTCCGAGTCGCCATAACACAAGATCCGGCAGATGCCAAGCTCTTTGGCAAGCCGGAGCCCGTGAATGAACGCCTCGTACTCGGCGACGTTATTGGAGGCGGCAAAGTGGATTTGCAGCGCATATTTGAGCTTGTCGCCTTTGGGAGAGGTGAGGACGACGCCGGCTCCCAAGCCAGTGCGCATCTTGGAGCCGTCAAAATGCATCCGCCAATGGGTGGAATCAGGTGCTGGAGGTAGGTACTGGGTCTCGGCCCAATCGACGAGGAAGTCGGCCAGTGCTTGTGACTTGATAGCGGTGCGGGGCTGGTAGTGGATGGTGTAAGGAGCCATCTCTATGGCCCACTTGGCCACTCGACCAGAAGCATCTCGGCTACCGATGAGCTCGGCAAGTGGGGCCGTGTAGACCATCGTGATTGGATGCTCTTGAAAGTAAGGCTTCAATTTCTTGGCAGCAAAGTGTACGCCATAGCACATCTTCTGGTAGTGGGGGTAGTTCTGCTTGGAGGTCGACAGTACCTCGCTCAGGTAATATTCCGGTCTCTGGACAGGTAGCGCCTTGCCTTCCTCCTTGCGTTCCACTACAATGACCGTGCTGACTACTCGGCTGGTGGCGGCGATGTACAGGAGCATAGGTTCCTTGGGAGTCGGAGCCACCAGGACGGGTGGAGTAGTCAACATCTTATTCAACTGGTGAAAAGCTTCGTCCGCCTTATGGTTCCACTCGAAAAAGGTGGTCTTCTTCATGAGTTGGTATAAGGGGAGAGCTTTCTCGCCCAGCCGACTGATGAATCGGCTGATGGACGCTAAGCAGCCGGTGAACTTCTGCACATCCAGCAGTCGGCTGGGTACCTCCATTCTCTCAATGGCCTTGATTTTTACTGGGTTGCATTCTATGCCACGTTCAGAGACCAGGAAACCTAGGAGCTGGCCGGCTGGTACTCCGAAGACACACTTCTTGGGGTTGAGCTTGATCTGGAACCGGCGCAGGTTCTCAAAAGTCTCCTTGAGGTCTTCCAGCAGTGTTCCATGCTTTGCCGTCTTCACCACCACGTCATCCACGTAAACGTGGGTGTTCCTGCCGAGCTGCTTGAGGAGGCACTTTTGCATGCAACGCTGAAAGGTGGCGCCGGCGTTCCTTAAGCCGAACGTCATGGTGAGGTAGCAGAAGGCTCCAAACGGCGTGATGAAGGCGGTTTTCAGTCTGTCAGCCGGGTTTAGCTTGATCTGGTGATATCCTAGGTATGCATCCAAAAAACTCAACAGCTCGCATCCGGCTGTGGAGTCTATCACCTGATCGATTCTTGGTAAAGCAAATGGGTCCTTGGGGTAGGCCTTGTTGAGGCTCGTGTAGTCAATACACATTCGCCACTGCTTGTTCTTCTTTAGTACCAGGACCGGATTTGCTAGCCATTCTGGAAAGAACACTTCCATAATGAAGCCGACTGCTAGGAGTCGGGCTATCTCTTCTCCGACAACTCTTATCTTCTCTTCTGATAAGCGGCGCAGGGGCTGTCTGACCGGCTTTGCATCAGATCGGACATGTAACTTGTGCTCGGCGAATTCCCTCGGTACACCTGGCATGTCTTTGGGGGACCATGCGAAGATGTCCCGATTCTCATGGAGGAAATCGACGAGCTCGCCTTCCTATTTGCCGTCGAGGTTTGCACCTACGACGGCGTACCTCTCTGGGTGCTCCGGGTCCAAGGGTATCTTCTTTGTCTCTTTGGCCGGCTTGAATGAACCCTCAGCCTCCGACACTTTTGGGTTGGGCGATACCTCAGGCTGCTTGCCTGCCATCGCCACAACTCGCTCAAGGAGCCGCTTCTCAGCCGCGATTACCAGGGACTCGGCCAGCCGACTGCTCTCATCTGCGCAAGCTGACGACTTCTGGTAGTCGCCAGCCACAGTCAGAATTCCCCTGGAACTGGGCATCTTCATCTTGAGGTAGGCGTAGTGGGGGACCGCCATGAACTTGGCCAAGGCAGGTCGGCCAAGCAGCGCATGGTATGGGCTCTCAAGATCCACCACCTCAAAGCAAGCAGGCTCTCTACGGAAGTGATCTTTGTCCCCAAAGAGGATGTCCATCAGGATCTTGCCGATTGGCGAGCAGGAAAGCCCAGGAACAATGTCGTGGAACACAGTTTGGCTGTTCTGAAGCTGTCTTTGCTTGATTCCTAACTTCTCCATGGTGTCCTTGTACAGGATATTGATGTTGCTGCCCCCGTCTATCAAAACTCGCGAGAAACGCGCGGCTCGTCTGTCCGTAGCAAAGGTGGCGTCCAGGACCAAGGCATAGGAGCCCGGACTCGGCATCACTTCTGGGTGGTCAGCCCTGCTCTAGCTGATGGGCTTCTCAGACCAGTGCATGAACTCTGGCGTCTCCGACGCTACTGCATTCACCACTTGTCGCTGCAGCCGCCTGCTGCGTCGATCATCAGCCACACTGGTGAACACCACATAGGCTCCATGCTCTTCAGGGTATTCGTCTTGTACTACGCCGACTGGCCTGACAGCCGGCTGCTGGGGCGGAGGCGGAGGCGGCTGCCCAGCAGGCGGGGAAGGCAGGAGGCCGTCTCCCTTGGCGATCCTGGTGAGCTAGTGGCACTTCCGGGTGGTGTGATTCAACGGCTTTGCGCCGCTGTGGAACTTGCAAGGTCCATCCAAGGTCTGCTCATAGGAGAAGGCAGGCAACCAGTTTGGCTTGCCGCCTTTCTGTCGCTTGGGCGGGGGCTGCTCATCTGGCTGCTGGGCTTCAACGGTCGCGACCTGCCGGCTGCCGGAAGCCGGCTGCGGGGCCTTGCGCTTGTTGCCGCCCTGCTGTTGTTGCCGGCCGGCATCTGCCGCCGGAGTTCTTGAAGCTTGACGAGCCACTTTGCCAGTTGTGCTGATTTGAATTTCCGCCTTCATGGAGGAGTCGGCCGTGGCGTACTTGTCCGCTATGATCAGCAGCTCGTCGAGGGTTTCTGGCTCATCGCAAAGGAGCTTGTGCTTGAGGAGGGTGCCTTCTCTGCACCCGGCTATGAAGTACTCGATGGCCTGCACCTCGTGCACGCCCTCGCAGGAGTTCCGGAGCTCGGCCCAACGCGTGAGGTAATCGCGAGTCGACTTGTCGGGGCCTTGCACGCACAAGGAGAGTTGACGAGGCTTGGGTGGACGCTTGTACGTGCTGGTGAAGTTGCAGACGAACGCTTCAGTGAAGCCAACCCAGCTGTTGATGCTGCGGGGCTTTAGGCTGTTCAGCCATGTCCGGGCCGTGCCCTGGAGCATGAGCGGAACGTACTTTACGGCGACACGCTTGTTGCCGTTTGCTATGCTGACAGCCGTGGAGTAGTCGACTAGCCAGTCTTCCGGCTTCACGGAGCCGGTATACTTGGGCGTGTCTCTTGGGAGCGTGAACCCTCTGGGAAAGGGTCCGTCCCGAATGCGGGGCCCGAAACAAGGCGGACCTAGCTCGTCTTCTTCTTCCAGCGCTAAGGATCGGTGGAGTCGGTCGATCCGGTGGCGGGCGTCGTTCTCTCCAACTCCCTCTCGGCAGCCAAGGCGGTCACCAAGAGTCGGATGGTCAACAGGCAGTGGGGAGACTCGGCTCTCCTTGCGGGGAGGGGGAGGCGGACAGTCGTCCCGTCGTTCCACTGCTCTTGGGCGGCCGTCTCGGTCGCGCTCTATGGTAATGCGAGTCCGACTATGGCTGACAGTCGGCTCCTTGTCTCTTCTTCCTCGGGCGCCGCCAGTCGGTGTCCAAGACGTCGCGCCTTGATCTCGGTGAAGGTCGTCAACGGGCCGTTGAGGCGCCTCCGTGCGGCAGCTGGCCTCGTTCTGCGCGGCGGCCGCGTCGAGAAGCCATGCCTGCCCTTGGTGAGGGGCGGGGGTGGGCTTCGTTGTAGCCACGCCCCTGCCTCGTCCCCTTTGATGAGGTCATGGGGTTTGTTGGAGTCGCAGGCCGACTCCCCAAAGCCGGCTTCTCTGGAAGTTGTCCCTGGGACTCGGCCGTGAGTGGGCAGTCAGCCGCCTTGCCGTCGACTCCTCAGGAGGTGGCTCTTTGTCCTCGGCTCTTGAGGGGCGCAGCCTGCCCCGATGTCTTGAAAGGTTCTGGGACTCGGGTTGGCCTACCCGTGGCCCATTACTCCGACACGAGTTTTGCAGGATGTGAAGAAACTAATCTTGTCTTGAATTGGGAGAAGTGCCACTTTATGGTTAATGAAGGTATTGTCTTGGGGCATAAAATTTCTGAAAGAGGCATTGAAGTTGATAAAGCTAAAGTTGATGCTATTGAAAAGATGCCATGTCCCAAGGACATTAAAGGTATAAGAAGCTTCCTTGGTCATGCCGGTTTTTATAGGAGGTTCATTAAGGACTTCTCAAAAATTTCTCGGCCTCTGACTAACCTATTACAAAAAGATATTCCTTTTGTCTTTAATGATGATTGCATAGAAGCATTTGAAATACTTAAGAAAGCATTGATTTCTGCACCTATTGTTCAGCCACCTGATTGGAATTTACCCTTTGAAATTATGTGTGATGTTAGTTATTATGCTGTAGGTGTTGTTCTAGGGCAAAGAGTTGATAAGAAAATAAATGTTATTCAATATGCTAGTAAAACTCTAGACAATGCCCAGAGAAATTATGCTACTACTGAAAAAGAATTCTTAGCAGTTGTATTTGCTTGTGATAAGTTCAGACCTATATTGTTGATTCTAAAGTAACTATTCACACTGATCATGCTGCTATTAAATATCTTACCGAAAAGAAAGATGCTAAACCTAGACTTATTAGATGGGTTCTTTTGCTACAAGAATTTGATTTGCATATTATTGATAGAAAGGGAGTTGGGAACCCTGTTGCAGACAACTTGTCTAGGTTAGAAAATGTTCTTGATGACCCACTACCTATTGATGATAGCTTTCCTGATGAACAATTAAATGTCATAAATGCTTCTCGGACCGCTCCATGGTATGCTGATTATGCTAATTATATTGTTGCTAAATTTATACCACCTAGTTTCACATACCAGCAAAAGAAAAAGTTCTTCTATGATTTGAGACATTAATTTTGGGATGACCCACATCTTTATAAAGGAGTAGATGGTATTATTAGACATTGTGTACCTGAGCATGAACAGGAACATATCATATGCAAGTGTCACTCCGAAGCTTATGGTGGACACCATGTTGGAGATAGAACTGCACACAAGGTATTGCTATCCATTTTTTATTAGCCTACTATCTTCAAGGATGCCAATAAGTTTGTCTTCTCTTGTGATGAATGTCAAAAGAATTGGTAATATTAGTAGACGTCAAGAAATGCCTATGAATTATTCACTTGTTATTGAACCATTTGATGTTTGGGGCTTTGATTATATGGGACCTTTTCCTTCCTCTAGCGGGTATACACATATTTTAGTCGCTGTTGATTACGTTACTAAGTGGGTAGAAGCTATTCCAACTAGTACTGCTGATCATAACACCTCTATCAAGATGCTTAAACAAGTTATTTTTCCGAGGTTTGGAGTCCCTAGATATTTAATGGCTGATGGTGGTTAACACTTTATTCATGGTGCCTTTCGTAAAATGCTTGCTAAGTATGATGTTAATCATAGAATTGCATCTCCATATCACCCACAGTCTAGTGGTCAAGTAGAATTAAGTAACAGAGAGCTCAAATTAATTTTGCAAAAGACTGTTAATAGATCTAGAAAGAATTGGTCCAAGAAACTTGATGATGCATTATGGGCCTATAGAACTGCATATAAAAATCCTATGCGCATGTCTCCGTATAAAATGGTTTATGGAAAAGCATGTCACTTACCTCTCGAACTAGAACATAAGGCTTATTGGGCTATTAAAGAGCTCAATTATGATTTCAAACTTGCCGGTGAGAAGAGGTTATTTGACATTAGCTCACTTGATGAATGGAGAACCCAAGCCTATGAGAATGCCAAATTATTTAAAGAAAAAGTCAAAAGATGGCATGACAAAAGAATACAAACGCATGAGTTTAATGTAGGTGATTATGTATTATTATACAACTCTCGTTTAAGATTTTTTGCAGGAAAACTTCTCTCTGAATGGGAAGGTCCTTACGTTATCGAGGAGGTCTATCGTTCCAGTGCCATAAAAATCAACAACTTCGAAGGCACAAATCCGAAGGTGGTGAACGATCAAAGAATTAAACATTATATCTCAGGTAATCCTATAAATGTTGAAACTGATGTTATTGAAACCGTAACCCCGGAGGGATACATAAGGGACACTTTCCGGAATGTTTCAGACTCCGAAAAGGAATAGGTATGTGGTACGGTAAGTAAACCGACTCCAAAACAGTGCTAATGGCAATTTTCTTCCATTTTGGAATATTTAGAAAAATAGAAAAATAAGAAGCAGTTTGGGAAGGACACGAGGGTGGAGGGCGCGCCCTACCCCCCTGGGCGCGCCCCCTACCTCGTGGGCACCTCGTGTGCTCTCCGGACTCCATTTTCTTGCAAGATACTTATTTTGGTTGGTAAAAATTCATTATATAACCTCCCAAAGGTTTTGACCATCGTATCACGCAAAAATCTCTTGTCTTTGTTTCGAGCTGTTTCTACCGCAGATTAGAGCAAGATGTCTTCTCAAGAGTCAGTCGGGGAGAGTCGGGTGTCTCATCCGACACCAGGTCTAGGGGCAAACAGCGATGCCTATCACTTTGGGCCCTCAATGGAGGAAGAGATGGGAGCTTACTTAAAAATGATAGATGCCATGGAGGAGGACCAAGAAGTTACTTCTCATTTCCGGGCAGGATTCACGATGGAACCACAGAGCTCAGCTATTCCAAACTCGGTCATCCCTTCCAATGTTAGATTTCTTTCTTATGAAAATATGAAAAAGAGTGTTACTTGTTCTCCCGAAGCTATGCAACATCCTTGGGTAAAAGGAGCTTTAGCCGTCACTGGCAAGCTCCGTAAGGAATAATGAACCTCAAACAGCAAGTCAATAAGCTCAAGGAAGAGAATCGTATCCTCAGGGGCATCATCGCCAAGAATATCACATCATCACCCCCGAAGAAGGAGACATAATTACACGGGTATAGGCACTCCCCTTGGCAACTGCCAAGCTTGGGGGAGTGCCCCGATATCGTATCACCATCACTTTTATCTTTACCATTTTTCTTAGTTTGATCCTTTTGATAATATCTTGATCTAGTAGAATAAAGTTTTAGTATGATCTAGTTGTGAGTTTTGCTTTTATGATCCCTCTATGTAATCGAGTCCGTGCGCTATATGATAAAGATTAGTGTTGAGTCAAGGGCTTGATTATTTTGCTATGATCTCGAGGGAATAAAATAAAAGAGAAAGAATAAAAAGAAACGAAGAGATCATATGGATCTTGTGGAGAGTAATGACTTCACATATAAGAGTATGACGAATACAAGTTGTTGAGAGTTGACAAACATAGTTTTGGTCGTCGTTGCAATTAATAAGCAATAATAAAGAAAGAGAGGTTCACATATAAATACACTATCTTGGACATCTTTTATGATTGTGAGCACTCATTAAAGTATGACATGCTAAGAGTTGATGTTGGACAAGGAAGACAACGTATTGGGTTATGTTTTCTTACATCTGAGATAAATTATATTGTCATGGATCATCCAACATGTTGAGCTTGCCTTTCCCTCTCATGCTAGGCAATTTCTTTGCACCAAGTAGAGATACTACTTGTGCTTCCAAATATCCCTAAACCCGTTTTTCCTTGAGAGTCCACCATACCTACCTATGGGTTGAGTAAGATCCTTCAAGTAAGTTGTCATCGGTGCAAGCAATAAAAATTTCTCTCTAAATATGTATGGCTTATTAGTGCGGAGAAAATAAGCTTTATACGATCTTGCGATATGGAAGAAATAAAAGCGACGGACAACATAATAAAGGTCCATATCACAAGTGGCAATATAAAGTGACGTTCTTTTGCATTAAGATTTTGCGCATTCAACCATAAAAGCGCATGACAACCTCTGCTTCCCTCTGCGAAGGGCCTATCTTTTATTTTTATCTTCTACCTTATATAAGAGTCATGGTGATCTTCACCTTTCCTTTTAAATTTTATCCTTTGGCAAGCACAATATGTTGGAAAGATCCTGATATATATAGCTAATTGGATGTGAGTCTCCATGAACTATTATTGTTGACATTACCCTTGAGGTAAAACATTGGGAGGCAAAACTATAAGCCCCTATCTTTCTCTGTGTCCGATTAAAACTTCATACCCATAAATATTG
This sequence comes from Triticum dicoccoides, assembly GCF_002162155.2. Taxonomy (NCBI): domain Eukaryota; kingdom Viridiplantae; phylum Streptophyta; class Magnoliopsida; order Poales; family Poaceae; genus Triticum; species Triticum dicoccoides. Next base: position 88,795,075 of record NC_041386.1, read on the forward strand.
TGTGAGTGTTAGCAATTGTGAAAGACTAAGAGATTGTTGAGTATGTGGACTTGTTGAAAAGCTCTTATATTGACTCTTTCCTATGTTATGATAAATTGCAATTGCCTCAATGACTGAGATTATAGTTTGTTGGTTCTCAATGAAGTTTATGATTCATACTTGAAATTGTGATTGAATTGTTACTTTAGCATAAGAGATCATATGACAATATATATATATATATATATATATATATATATATATATATATATATATATTGATGTTCTAAAAATGATCATGATGCCCTCATGTTCGTATTTTATTTTTATCGACACCTCTATCTCTAAACATGTGGACATATTTTTCGATTTTGGCTCTCGCTTGAGGATAAGCGAGGTCTAAGCTTGGGGGAGTTGATACGTCCATTTTGCATCATGCTTTTATATTGATATTTATTGCATTATGGGCTGTTATTACACATTATGTCACAATACTTATGCCTATTCTCTCTTATTTTACAAGGTTTACATAAAGAGGCAGAATGTCGGCAGCTAGGATTCTGGACTGGAAAAGGAGCAAATATTAGAGACCTATTCCGCACATCTCCAAAAGTCCTGAAACTTCACAGGAGCACTTTTTAGAATATATAAAAAATATTGAGCGCAAGAAGTACCAGAGGGGGGGACCCATCAGCCATGAGGGTGGGGGCACGCTCTACCCCCCATGGGCGCGCCCCCTGCCTCGTGGGCCCCCTGGTGGCCCTCCGATGCCCATCTTCTACTATATGGAGTCTTTCATTGAGGAAAAAAATCATAAGCAAGCTTTCGGGAAGAGACTCCGCCGCCACGAGGCGGAACCTTGGCGGAACCAATCTAGGGCTCTGGTGGAGCTGTTCTGCCAGGGAAACTTCCCTCCGGGAGGGGGAAATCATCACCACCGTTATCACCAAGGATCCTCTCATCGGAAGGGGGTCAATCTCCATCAACATCTTCACCAGCACCATCTCCTCTCAAACCCTAGTTCATCTCTTGTATCCAATCTTTGTATCCAAACCTCAGATTGGTACCTGTGGGTTGCTAGTAGTGTTGATTACTCCTTGTAGTTGATGCTAGTTGGTTTACTTGGTGGAAGATCATATGTTCAGATCCATTATGCATATTAATACCCCTCTGATTATGAACATGAATATGCTTTGTGAGTAGTTACGTTTGTTCCTGAGGACATGGGAGAAGTCTTGCTATTAGTGGTCATGTGAATTTGGTATTCGTCTGATATTTTGATAAGATGTATGTTGTCATCCCTCTAGTGGTGTCTTGTGAACGTCGACTACATGACACTTCACCATTGTTTGGGCCTAAAGGGAGGCATTGGGAAGTAATAAGTAGATGATGGGTTGCTAGAGTGACAGAAGCTTAAACCCTAGTTTATGCGTTGCTTCGTAAGGGGCTGATTTGGATCCATATGTTTCATGCTATGGTTAGGTTTACCTTAATACTTCTGTTGTAGTTGCGGATGCTTGCAATGGGGGTTAATCATAAGTGGGATGCTTGTCCAAGTAAGGACAGTACCCAAGCACCGGTCAACCCACATATCAAACTATCAAAGTACCGAACACGAATCATATGAGCGTGATGAAAACTAGCTTGACGATAATTCCCATGTGTCCTCGGGAGCGCTTTACTTCATATAAGAGTTTGTCCAGGCTCGTACTTTGCTACAAAAAGGATTGGGCCATCTTGCTGCACCTTATTTACTTTTATTATTTGCTACTCGTTACCAATTACCTTATCACAAAACTATCTGTTACCGATAATTTCAGTGCTTGCAGAGAATACCTTGCTGAAAACCGCTTATCATTTCCTTCTGCTCCTCGTTGGGTTCGACACTCTTACTTATCGAAAGGACTATGATAGATCCCCTATACTTGTGGGTCATCATAGCGGTGCTTAGGCGAAGCCCTGTTCCGGTAGCATCATCATCACCGTCATCACACCGTTTTGCTAACGGAGCTCTCCCTCGACACTCTGCTGGATCTTGAGTTCATGGGACGTCACCGAGCCAAACATGTGCAAATCACGGAGGTGTCGTACTTTCGGTACTAGGATCGGTCGATCGTGAAGACGTATGACTACATCAACCACGTTGTCATAACGCTTACGCTTACGGTCTACGAGGGTACATGGACAACACTCTCCCCTCTCGTTGTTATGCATCACCATGATCTTGCGTGTGCGTAGGAAGTTTTTTGAAATTACTGCATTCCAAAACAAGTACATAGGTCGGAAATTTGTTGCTTTCTGCTGTGTTACCCTACAGTGGCATCATGAGCCGTGCTATGCGTAGATGTAGGTTCCTATCTAGAATACATAGAGATGTATGGGTGTTGCACAATATAATTAGGTAGTAGATGAGTTCTATTACTGAAATTATTTGTGTGGGTAGCAGATGAAATCTATTACCCGATGATCCTGTTGCTTCCCTTGAATTTGCATAATTCTGATCTTGATGGCATGGTGGGATCTCACAAAGTTCTTGCAATCCGCGATCCTTCCATGTTGCTCCTGAGTATGCTGACTGACAGATCAACGAAGTGCTAACAGTTTTTTGGGTTCCACCATAGTTAAAGAAAGATGGATGTTTCGCAGACGAAAGGGTAATGCAGATATGATCTGCACGGGGGTCATGCATATGACGAAGTTTAGTATGGGGTTCGAGATTTTATTATCTCATGCTTCATACACCCCGCAAAGTTAATCTAGCGACTTGAATTATCATACTTGATGATGGACGATGGTAGCTTCAGTTTGTTTCGAAACCTTAGAAGCCATGTAAAATAAAATTTTGCATGAACCGATTAGAGGCGTCTAACTTGATTTTGTAGGATGGTTTGCATTTGCATGTGATGTGGTATAGCAGTGCTCATATTAATTCAATTATGTATGAGATGACTATATGATGTAAATAAATTAACATGACCTATGTGTCATGATTCGACATGATGCATGGAGCCATATGATTGTCACTTTAATGACCTGCTTGTCAACCTTAAGTGATGCACTTATTTTATTAGCTACAGAGATAGCAATATTATATGGTGCATCGATAAGTTGGTGGCAATCTTCGCGAAGGTGAACACCGACGCAAATGCCGAAGACGAAGAAATACAAGACTTCTTGTTAGAAAGGGCTATACCATATCATGCTATTATGAATTGCCTGAGATGTTTATCCTTTGGTGCACCCTTCTTGATTGCGCGGTAGTTGCTTTTTATTAGGGTGATATCTCACTTAAAATATCAAGTAGTTATTGTTATCCCAAGTGTAGCACCATCACGACACCTATCTCTTCGGGGTATCACATGGATACATGGGTAAGAACGATTAGAGAAGTGTGAGGCAGGTGATTTGAGACCTCGCAGGGAGATCACTTGATTGTCTTGACGTTCAGGCATGAAAGTCATGAGCTCAGAACACGCACATCGAAAGATGAACAAGAGTCACATAGAGATGGGATTGGCAAGTTGGCCTACCAATTGCAATTCTCGTCACTTCAGATGGATACATCCTTGGCGTTGAGTTGTAATATGGATCTTGAATCACTCACAATCAATTATGAGAGATATTGATTTGAGTGGGAGCACATTTTAGAATTAATTCTTCTAATTCTTAGTGCAATTAATTTTGAACATCATTTAGGATTGATTAGCACAATAGTTGTAGAATAATGGCTCGCGTTTCCACCTTCCCTGTTAAAATTGAATACCTGTTAAATATCTGGTTAAAGCTTTACGTTGGTAACGTAATGTGAGGATTGTCCCCAAGAGTGCTGACAAGGATGTCCTATCGCATGCTTTCGGTATTCTCCCGCCAATGCTATGGATCATGTGACTCTCGTCCTTCGATCCAAAAGCTAGAATTCTGTTTCAGTCAAGTGCAATATGTTTGCTTCCATGAGACCCGGACTTCGAAAGTTTTGGGATAGTTATGTGATATTCATGGAAATGAAAAATTAATTTTCAGATACAAACAAAGGCTGAAAGATATGAAATATCCAAAGCAATGTTTGTTTGCAAACCATTAGTAAAGGTGTTTACTATGCATTAGACTGATAAGAGATGGACCTAGAAGAAAGTCTTTCATACGATGAAAGGTGAATAAAATAACAACTTAAAGAGAAAGGAAGTGTCTGAAGGGTGTTAGTGAAACTTTCATGCCTAGGAAATCCGGAGCTAACGCCACTCTTAAGTTGGGTGTTTCTTCTGAGAGTAGGATAAATACTAAAAGTTAAACTATTAGAAGTATAAAGGCAAAAAGAAAGGAGACTGGAATATCCAGCTCATGTATGAATGTCACACAAGTTTTTGATGTATATGAGGCTGGTCAAAGATATAGTTCTTGGGAATTATGGTTAAACATGTTAATCACTAATTCTTAGGTATTGTGAGTTAATCACAAAGATACCCGCTCGATTGCATTCTGTTGCGAATCAATGTAAGAACTACTATGGCCTAAAAGACTAGCCAGGAATGAGGTTTTGATACGTGTTGGGAACATAGTAAAAGTTACTATACCTTCCATCGGTGTATCACCTATGTATTTTCTTTCATATTCATTTTAGAGCTTTACACACTCTAGCCCTTTGCATAAGGTATCTTTCAAGAAGGTTGTTCATAAGAGAACTTTTGATGTTCGGTGTTTACTTTCATTATGAATGAGATGTATGTTATGAATAATGATATTAATATATTACCTCTGTGTTTACTTTCATAATTCATTTTAGAGTTTCATACACTCTACCCATTGCACAATGTTTGTTGCAAAAGGGTTGTTCATAGAAGAACACTTGTTGTTCAGTATTATGAATAACATGAAGGGCCATGCTTCCATCCAAGATGGGATGTATGTTATGAATATTGATGGTAAAAATGATGCATCCATAACACTGACACTAAATGTGGCAAGACTAAGAGAATACCCACATGTGTGGCACTGCATTTGGTTACATTGGAGAAACCCGCATGGAAAAATTCCATTATGATGGATTTTGAAGTCGTTTGATTTTGAATCATCTGACACTTGCAACTTTCCTCCGAAAAGTGAAGTGACTGAAATACCGTTTGTAGGCCATACAGAACGAGCAACAAACTTATTGGTAATCATACATTTTGATGTGTGTAGTTCAATAAATGTTATTGCAAGTAGTGGATTTATCTATCTTCAGAAATGACTGAAGTAGATATATGGATATTTACTTGATGAGACATAAGTCTAGATCCTTTGAAATCATTCGGAAGGTTTTCAAAATGAAGAAGAAATTATTGTAACAAGAAAATTATGTTTCCGCAATTAGATTGCGGAAAGGAATATTTGAGTTACAAGTTTAGTGAATGTCTAATGAGTTGTGAAAAGAGTTTCGTCACTTATACCTCCCAGAACACCACTGTGCGTGGAATGTCTGTGAAGATGTATTCAAGCCATTTATGACATGGTAAGATCAAAGATGACATAAATCAATTTGCCATTATCCCTTTTAAAGTAATGCTTTAGAGACTGCGGCTTTTACACTGAAAAGAGCGCCATTAGATTTGTTGAAATGACATCATGGTATGGTACGCCCAACCATGTTATATCTTTTCTTAACATTTGGAATAAGGAGCTTGTGTAAAATATTTTCAAACCTATTCCAAATCAGAAAAGTGCTACTTTGTAGGTTATCCCAATTTATTGGGTATTCCCCCACCACTATAACAAGGCAAAAAGTTTTGCCACAAAGAACAGTGCGATTTTGAAGAAAATTGTTCTTTCAAAAAGGTGAGTGGGAGGACAGTGCAACTCGATGAGATAACAATGTCTTCGTCAACAGACCAAAGGAAAGGAACCTTGGAAGTAATTCCAGAGTTTCCTACTGCGACTCATACGGAAGTCTCTATAATAAAATGTATGGACTTTGGTCGAACTTGCAGCTGAACCACGTAAGCAAGGCTTGTGCAAACTTCCCAGGTGTGCAAATGAGATATTGTTGTTAGACAACAGTATACCTACGATACAGAAAGAAGCGTTGATGGGCCTTGACTCCGGAATTGGCTAAATGCCAATATAATCTAAGATAGTTTCCATAAATGATTCAAGATTTAAATCTTGATAAACCCTCCAAAGGACTTAAGAGTCTAACAGATTGTAATGGGACTATAAACTGATACGGATAAAAATGTTTTATCCATTAAGCTCGACTTGTTGCAGTAAAAAGTTCAAGGAGTTGACTACAATGAGATTGTCTCACTGTAGCAATGCTTAATGTCGGTTCGGGTTAAACTAGCAATTAATACATATTTCAAACATGAGATATGAAACATGGATGACAAAAGAATTTCCATGGAATGGAAACAAAACATAGGACTTTTATGTGATATAATCCAAATTATTTTGTCGGTCCAGAGGATGCTAGTAAGTATGCAAACTTCAAAGTTCCAGCAATGGACAGAAGAGAGCAAAATGGAGTTGGAATCTTCGTTTTTGATGGAATGGTCAAAGGGGTTTGACTTCATCAATGGGTAACGAAGATGCTTGTGGTGTCAAGAAAGTAAGTGGGAGCATAATAATATTTCTGAAAACCTTGTGTGCTTGACACATTGTTAATTGGAAATAAATTTCTTGACACGAATTAGACTTCATTTGAAAATAGTTTTTTGATGAAGTGCTTGGGCTAAATAGCCTTGATATTAGGCATAATGATCTATGGAGATAGATTTACCTAATGGGGCTGAGCAAAAATACATATTGACAAGATGCTAAAACTGTTTAGCACTAAGAATGACAAAGAGTGATTCTTGCCGAAGTCACATGGAAAGATTATTTGCAAGACTCGGTGTCCCAAAACACTGATGAGCAAAATACATGATGGAGATTCCACACACTCTTGTGTTTGGATCAATCATGTATTCCATGGTATATAAAACAACTAGATATGTCAAATACTCCCAAGCTGTTGCGAGTATAGATACCAAAGTGATCAAAAGAACTGATCATGGGACAACAGTGAAAAAAGGTCATTGAGTACTAAAGTAGCACTGCTGACATGTTTTCTCGCAAGTGGAGATCATGAAGAATTCGTTGTGAAAGGTTACATCGATACAGTCTTCATCATTTCTCCATGCAATTTTTGTTTTAAATTGAGGGTTTGGTGTTGCACACAATACCGTGGCACGGTAAGTTGGAATTGTTCTAAACAAGTTACTGTGGCGGATTCTATAACAAAGGCAAAGCATGTTGCCGCTTTCGAAGCGACAAAGACAAAGGTCTTGAATCATATAGTTCATTCATGAACTTAGTATGGTTCCAAGAAGTCTTTGGTCAATGGGACACTATTGCAGATAGTTGCCCCATAGCTCAGTCTGAGGAATCAAGTTTCGACCAATGATTCACATATATACAAATTCAAGTCCGCACAAAATATGAATTTTGTGAAAGCATGAAAATTCAAGGATATGCAGAGATACACACGAGGCTTGATACGTCCATTTTGCATCATTCTTTTATATCGATATTTATTCCATTATGGGATGTTATTACACATTATGTCACAATACTTATGCCTATTCTCTCTTATTTTACAAGGTTTACATAAAGAGGGAGAATGCCGGCAGTTGGGAATCTGGGCTGGAAAAGGAGCAAATATTAGAGACCTATTCCGCACAGCTCCAAAAGTCCTGAAACTTCATGGAAGTCATTTTCAGAATATATAAAAAATACTGAGCGCAGGAAGTTCACCAGGGGGGCCACACCCTGCCCATGAGGGTGGGGGCGCGCCCTACCCCCTGGGTGCGCCCCCTGCCTCGTGGGCCCCCTGGTGGCCCTCCGATGTCCATATTCTTCTATATGAAGTCATTCGATGAGTAAAAAAATCATAAGCCATCTTTTCGGACGAGACTCCGCCGCCACGAGGCGGAACCTTGGCGGAACCAATCTAGGGCTCTAGCGGAGCTGTTCTGCCGGGAAACTTCCCTCCGGGAGGGGGAAATCATCGCCATCGTCATCACCAACGCTCCTCTCATCGGGAGAGGGCAATCTCCATCAACATCTTCACCAGCACCATCTCCTCTCAAACCCTAGTTCATCTATTGTATCCAATTCTTGTCTCCAAGTTCGTGATTGGTACCTGTGGGTTGCTAGTAGTGTTAATTACTCCTTGTAGTTGATGCTAGTTGGTTTATTTGGTGGAAGATCATATGTTCAGATCCTATATGCATATTAATACCCCTCTGATTATGAACATGAATATGCTTTGTGAGTAGTTACGTTTGTTCTTGAGGACATGGGAGAAGTCTTTGCTATTAGTAGTCATGTGAATTTGGTATTCATTCAATATTTTGATGAGATGTATGTTGTCTCTCCTCTAGTGGTGTTATGTGAACGTCACCTACATGACACTTCACCATTATTTGGGCCTAGAGGAAGGCATTGGGAAGTAATAAGTATATGATGGGTTGCTAGAGTGACAGAAGCTTAAACCCTAGTTTATGCGTTGCTTTGTAAGGGCCTCATTTGGATCCATATGTTTCATGCTATGGTTAGGTTTACCTTAATACTTTTGTTGTAGTTGCGGATGCTTGCAATAAAGGTTAATCCTAAGTGGGATGCTTGTACAAGTAAGGACAACACCCAAGCACCGGTCCACCCACATACCAAATTATCAAAGTACCGAACGCGAATCATATGAATGTGATGAAAACTAGCTTGACGATATTCCCATGTGTCCTCGGGATCGCTTTACATCATATAAGAGTTTGTCCAGGCTTGTCCTTTGCTACAAAAAGGATTGGGCCACCTTGCTGCACTTTATTTACTTTTGTTACTTGTTACTCGTTACAAGTTATCCTATCACAAAACTATCTGTTACCTATTATTTCAGTGCTTGCAGAGAATACCTTGCTGAAAATTGCTTATCATTTCCTTTTGCTCCTCGTTGGGTTTGACACTCTTACTTATCGAAAGGACTACGATAGATCCCCTATACTTGTGGGTCATCAATACTCTTTTCTGGCGCCGTTGCCAGGGAGTGAAGCGCCATTGGTAGGTGGAATTTGGTAAGGAAAAATTTATATAGTGTGCTGAAATTTACTGTCACTTGTTACTATGGAAAGTAATCCTCTGAGGGGCTTGTTCGGGGTATCTTCACCCCGACCAGTAGAGCAAAGAGTTGCTCCTCAACCTACTGAACCTACTGAAAATGAAAATGTCTGCTTTGAAATTCCTTCGGGTATGTTAGAAAACTGCTAGCTAATCCTTTTGCAGGAGATGGAACAAATCATCCTGATGAGCACCTAATATATGTGGATGAAGTTTGTGGATTATTTAATCTTGCAGGTGTGCCCGGAGATGTTATTAAGAATAAGGTATTCCCTTTGTCTTTGAAGGGGGATGCATTGACATGGTATAGGCTATGTGATGATACGGGGTCATGGAAGTACAAACGATTGAAATTGGAATTTCATCAGAAGTTTTATCCTATGCATCTTGTTCATCGTGATCGCAATTATATATATAATTTCTGGCCTCGCGAAAGAGAAAGCATCGCTCAAGTTTGGGGGAGAGGCTTAAATCAATGTTATATTCATGCCCCAATCATGGGCTTCCAAGAGAAATAATTATTCAAAACTTATATGCCCGGCTTTCTGATAGCAATCGCACCATGCTCGATACTTCTTGTGCTAGCTCTTTTATGATGAAGACTATTGAATTCAAATGGGATTTATTGGAAAGAATTAAACGCAACTCTGAAGATTGGGACCTCGACGAAGGTAAGGAGTCAGGTATGACACCTAAGTTTGATTGTGTTAAATCTTTTATGGATACCAATGTTTTCCGTAAATTTAGCACTAAATATGGGCTTGACTCTGAAATAGTAGCTTCTTTCTGTGAATCTTTTGCTATTCATGTTGATCTCCCTAGGGAGAAGTGGTTTAAATATCATCCTCCCATAGAAGTAAAAGTAGCCGCACCTATTAAAGTTGAAGAAAAGACTGTCACTTATAATGATCCTATCGTTCCTACTGCTTATGTTGAGAAACCACCTTTTCCTGTTAGGATAAAAGATCATGATAAAGCTTCAACTATGGTTCATAAAAGTAATATTAGAACTTATACACCTCCTAAGCAAATTAAAGTTGAACCTAATATTGCTATTGTTAAAGATCTATTGTCTGATAATATTGATGGGCATGTTATTCATTTCCGTGATGAGTCTGCTAGAATTGCTAAACCTTGTGCTAAAGATAAACCTAGATCTCTTGTAGGCATGCCTGTTATTTCTGTTAAAATAGGAGATCATTGTTATCATGGCTTATGTGATATGGGTGCTAGTGCTAGTGCAATACCCATTGACTTATACAAAGAAATTATGCATGATATTGCACCTACTGAGTTAGAACATATTGATGTCACAATTAAACTTGCTAATGGAGATACTATTTCACCAATGGGAATTGTTAGAGATGTTGAAGTCTTGTGTGGGAAGACTAAATATCCTGTTGATTTTCTTGTTCTTGGTTCCCCACAAGATAGCTTTTGTCCTATTATATTTGGTAGACCCTTCTTGAACACAGTTAATGCTAAGATAGATTGCGAAAAGGATGTTGTTACTATTGGTTTAGGTGATATGTCTCATGAATTTAATTTCTCTAAATTTCGTAGACAACACCGTGAAGATGAATTGCCTAGTAAAGATGAAATTATTGGTCTTGCTTCTATTGCCGTGCCTCCTAGCGATCCTTTAGAACAGTATTTGCTAGACCATGAAAATGATATGTTTATGAATGAAAGAAGGGAAATAGATGAAGTATTCTTTAAACAGGAACCCATCCTAAAACACAATTTGCCTGTTGAAATCCTAGGGGATCCTCCTCCACCTAAGGGTGATCCCGTGTTTGAGCTTAAACCATTACCTGATACTCTTAAATATGCTTACCTTGATGACAAAAAGATATATCCTGTTATTATTAGTGCTAACCTTTCAGAGCATGAAGAAGAGATATTATTGAAAACTCTGAAGAAGCACCATGCTGCTATTGGATATACTCTTGATGATCTTAAGGGCATTAGTCCCACTCTGTGTCAACACAAAATAAATTTGGACGAAGATGCCAAACCAGTTAGTGATCATCAACGACGGCTGAATCCTAAGATGAAGGAAGTGGTAAGAAAGGAAATACTAAAGCTTCTTGAGGCAGGTATAATTTATCCCGTTGCTGATAATCAGTGGGTAAGAGCATCTCCAACAGGCGCGCCAAACTAGCGCCACGCCGCAAAATCCTCTATTTTAGCGCGCGCGCAACCGGAATAGTTGCTTCAGCGGGCGCGCGAAAACAGCGCGCGCGGCATACGTAGTCCAGCGCGCGGGCCAAAACGCAATCGCGCGCCGCATATTTGCTGTGCCCGCTTCCACGCGCTGGACTCTCATGCGCTTGCTCGCACCTCCCACTCTCCCATCCATATGTGTCGTGCGCGCTGCATTTTTACGCGCTGCTGGAGCGGCACGCGCGCACTGCATTTTAGCACGGCTGCTGGAGCCAACGCTGCGCGCCGCGCCAAACCAGGCGATGGGCGCGTGCTATAACCGTCTTTTGCGCGCGGCGCGTTAGGCGCCTGTTGGAGATGCTCTAAGTCCTGTCCATTGTGTCCCTAAGAAGGGAGGTATTACTGTCGCTCCTAATGATAAAGATGAGTTGATCCCGCAAAGAATTATTACAGGTTATAGGATGGTAATTGATTTCTGCAAATTAAATAAAGCTACTAAAAAGATCATTACCCCTTACCTTTTATCGATCAAATGCTAGAAAGATTATCCAAACATACACATTTTTGCTTTCTAGACGGTTATTCTGGTTTCTCTCAAATACCTGTGTCAGCCAATGATCAACCAAAGACTACTTTTACTTGCCCTTTTAGTACTTTTGCATATAGACGTATGCCTTTTGGTTAAGTAATGCACCAGCTACCTTTCAAACATGCATGATGGCTATATTCTCTGACTTTTGTGAAAAGATTTGTGAGGTTTTCATGGACGATTTTTCCGTCTATGGATCCTCTTTTGATGATTGCTTAAGCAACCTTGACCAAGTTTTGCAGAGGTGTGAAGAAACTAATCTTGTCTTGAATTGGGAGAAGTGCCACTTATGGTTAATGAAGGTATTGTCTTGGGGCATAAAGTTTCTGAAAGAGGTATTGAAGTTGACAAAGCTAAGGTTGATGCTATCAAAGGTATATGAAGTTTCCTTGGTCATGCCGGTTTTTATAGGAGGTTCATTAAGGACTTCTCAAAAATTTCTCGGCCTCTGATTAATTTATTACAAAAAGATATACCATTTGTTTTTGATGATGATTGTGTAGAAGCATTTGAAATACTTAAGAAAGCATTGATCTCTGCACCGATTGTTCAGCCACCTGATTGGAATTTACCCTTTGAAATTATGTGTGATGCTAGTGATTATGCTGTAGGTGCTGTTCTAGGGCAAAGAGTTGATAAGAAGATAAATGTTATTCAATATGCTAGTAAAACTCTAGACAATGCCCGGAGAAATTATGCTACTACTGAAAAGGAATTCCTAGCAGTTGTATTTGCTTGTGATAAGTTCAGACCTTATATTGTTGATTCTAAAGTAACTATTCACATGGATCATGCTGCTATTAAATATCTTATGGAAAATAAAGATGCTAAACCTAGACTTATTAGATGGGTTCTCTTGCTACAAGAATTTGATTTGCATATTGTTGATAGAAAGGGAGCTGAGAACCCCGTTGCAGACAACTTGTCTAGGTTAGAAAATGTGCTTGATGTCCCACTACCTATTGATGATAGCTTTCCTGATGAACAATTAAATGTCATAAATGCCTCCCGTACTACTCCATGGTATGCCGATTATGTTAATTATATTGTTGCTAAATTTATACCACCTAGTTTCACATACCAGCAAAAGAAAAAGTTCTTCTATGATTTGAGACATTACTTTTGGGATGACCCACATCTTTATAAAGAAGGAGTAGATGGTGTTATTAGACGTTGTGTACCTGAGCATGAACATGAACAGATCCTACGCAAGTGTCACTCCGAAGCTTATGGAGGACACCACGCTGGAGATAGAACTGCACATGAGGTATTGCAATTCAGTTTTTATTGGCCTACTCTCTTCAAGGATGCCCGTAAGTTTGTTGTATCTTGTGATGAATGTAAAATAATTGACAATATTAGTAGACGTTAAGAAATGCCTATGAATTATTCACTTGTTATTGAACCATTTGATGTTTGGGGCTTTGATTATATGGGTCCTTTTCCTGCCTCTAATGGATATACACATATTTTAGTTGCTGTTGATTACGTTACTAAGTGGGTAGAAGCTATTCCAACTAGTAGTGCTGATCATAACACCTCTATTAAGATGCTTAAAGAAGTTATTTTTCCAAGGTTTGGAGTCCCTAGATATTTAATGACTGATGGTGGTTCACATTTTATTCATGGTGCTTTCCGTAAAATGCTTGCTAAGTATGATGTTAATCATAGAATTGCATCTCCTTATCACCCACAGTCTAGTGGTCAAGTAGAATTGAGTAATAGAGAGCTCAAATTAATTTTGCAAAAGACTGTCAATAGATCTAGAAAAAAATGGTCCAAGAAAAACTTGATGATGCATTATGGGCCTATAGAACTGCATATAAAAATCCTATGGGTATGTCTCCGTATAAAATGGTTTATGGAAAAGCATGTCACTTACCTCTCAAACTAGAACATAAGGCTTATTGGGCTATTAAAGAGCTCAATTATGATTTCAAACTTGCCGGTGAGAAGAGGTTATTTGACATTAGCTCACTTGATGAATGGAGAACCCAAGCCTATGAGAATGCCAAATTATTTAAAGAAAAAGTCAAAAGATGGCATGACAAAAGAATACAAACACGTGAGTTTAATGTAGGTGATTATGTATTATTATACAACTCTCGTTTAAGATTTTTTGCAGGAAAACTTCTCTCTGAATGGGAAGGTCCTTACGTTATCGAGGAGGTCTATTGTTCCAGTGCCATAAAAATCAACAACTTCGAAGGCACAAATCCGAAGGTGGTGAACGGTCAAAGAATTAAACATTATATCTCAGGTAATCCTATAAATGTTGAAACCAATGTTATTGAAACCGTAACCCCGGAGGGATACATAAGGGACACTTTCCGGAACGTTTCAGACTCCGAAAAGGAATAGGTATGTAGTACGGTAAGTAAACCGACTCCAAAACAGTTCTAATGGCAATTTTCTTCCGTTTTGGAATATTTAGAAAAATAGAAAAATAAGAAGCAGTTCGGGAAGGACACGAGGGCTCCACGAGGGTGGAGGGCGCGCCCTACCCCCCTGGGCGCGCCCCCTACCTCGTGGGCACCTCGTGTGCTCTCCGGACTCCGTTTTCTTGCACGTTACGTATTTTGGTTGGTAAAAATTCATTATATAACCTCCCGAAGGTTTTGACCACCGTATCATGCAAAAATCCTCTGTTCTTGTTTCGAGCTGTTTTCTGCCAGGGTTGTCAACACCAAGCATCATATCATCTCCCTCCTCCTCCAACAATGAGGGCAAGGATGCTTGGCTAATGAAGATAGAGCTGAAGAGAGAGGAACCCATGGAGATCAACAAGGATGAAGGGATCAAGAAGGCCACGGAGGACCAAGTTCCGGCAACAGAAGATGTCCTTCAACTTGATCACAATCTTCTTACCCCAACTGAGATTGAAGCTTTCAAGATGATTGAGTTAGCTCGTATACAAAACAAATTTCTCACTCAAGGGCATATCATTGCACTCAAGGGCATTATCCACAAGTTGGAAGACCTCCTACGCTTGATGTGCGACTATCCATCATCACCAACAACTCCTTCACCGACAAAAGAGATATAATCACATGGTTATGGGCACTCCCCTTGGCAACTTCCAAGCTTGGGGGAGTGCCCCGGTATCGTATCACCATCACTTTTATCTTTACCACTTTTCTTAGTTCGATAATTTTGATAATGTTTTGATCTAGTAGAATAAAAGTTCTTAGTATGATCTAGTTGTGAGTTTTGCTTTATGATCCTTCTATGTACTCGAGTCTGTGAGCTATATAATAAAGATTAGTATTGAGTCAAGGGCTTGATTATTTTGCCATGATCTTAAGTGAATAAAAGAAAAAAGAAAGAATAAAAAGAATAAAAGAGATCATATGGATCTTATGGAGAGTAATGAGCTCACATAGAAAGAGTATGATGAATAAAAGTTGTTGAGAGTTGACAAACATAGTTTTGGTCATCGTTGCAATTAATAGGAAGTAATAAAGAAAGAGAGGTCTTCACATATAAATATACTATCTTGGATATCTTTTATGATTGTGAGCACTCATTAAAATATGACATGCTAAAGAGTTGACGTTGGACAAGGAAGACAACATAATGGGTTATGTTTTCTTACATCTGAGATAAATTATATTGTCATGGATCATCCAACATGATTGAGCTTGCCTTTCCCCCTCATGCTAGCCAAATTCTTTGCACCAAGTAGAGATACTACTTGTGCTTCCAAACACCCTTAAACCAATTTTGCCATGAGAGTCCACCATACCTACCTATGGATTGAGTAAGATCCTCCAAGTAAGTTGTCATCGGTGCAAGCAATAAAAATTGCTCTCTAAATATGTATGACTTATTAGTGTGGGAGAAAATAAGCTTTATACGATCGTGTGATATGGAAGAAATAAAAGCGACAGACTGCATAATAAAGGTCCATATCACAAGTGGCAATATAAAGTGACGTTCTTTCGCATTAAGATTTTGTGCATCCAACCATAAAAGCGCATGACAACCTCTGCTTCCCTCTGCGAAGGGCCTATCTTTTACTTTTATCTCCTACCTTGCATAAGAGTCATAGTGATCTTCACCCTTCCTTTTTACATTTTATCTTTTGGCAAGCACAACATGATGGAAAGATCCTGGTATATATGGCTAATTGGATGTTAGTTTTCATGGACTATTATTGTTGACATTACCCTTGAGGTAAAACGTTGGGAGGCAAAACTATAAGCCCCTATCTTTCTCTGTGTCCGAGGGAGTCCTGGATTAGGGGTCTCCGGACAGCCGGACTATATCCTTTGGTCGGACTGTTGGATATGAAGATATGAGATTGAAGACTTCGTCCCGTGTCCGGATGGGACTTTACTTGGCGTGGAAGGCAAGCTAGGCAATACGGATATGTATATCTCCTCCTTTGTAACTGACCTTGTGTAACCCTAGCCCCCTCCGGTGTCTATATAAACCGGAGGGTTTAGTCCGTAGGACAACATACAATCATACTATAGGCTAGCTTCTAGGGTTTAGCCTCTCTTATCTCATGGTAGATAAACTCTTGTAATACTCATATCATCAAGAACAATCAAGCAGGACGTAGGGTATTACCTCCATCAAGAGGGCCCGAACCTGGGTAAACATCATGTCCCCTACCTCCTGTTACCATCCGCCTTAGACGCACAGTTCGGGACTCCCTACCCGAGATCCCCCGGTTTTGACACCGACATTGGTGCTTTCATTGAGAGTTCTACTGTGTCGTCATCATAAGGAGGATGGCTCGCCTCATTGTCAAGGACAACATCACCTCTGGGGGAGCCCTGGCTGTAGGCCAAACTCTCCGACTAGGCGGCTTCGTCATAACCGCCCGCTCGGCCGCTGCGCCGACGATGACTTCTCGGGTCATCGAAAATAGCCTCCACATCAGCTCGAAATTTGCCGAGCAGATGGATCCAATGGAGCTCTCCTCTTTGAACAAGCTCTTGGATCGCATCGCCGCTCTAAGAGTCACTACGGACTACGATTGGATCGGGCTTAAACCCGACCAAAGCAAGATTAACTCTCTGCCGGTCACCCATCAGATAGCGGTGGTGGAGGAGCAATGCGGCGATTCTCCCTCTATCCTAAGGACGAACTATGTCCGGATTCCCGAGCTCCCCGAGCCGGATACTCGCTCACGGGAGGACACCGCCCTAACCCTGAATCCAGAATCAGGCTGCAAACCGAACCCACAGGGCAACATCCCGGAGTCTGAACTTCCAAGATCGAAAACTCCCCTGCCCCGGGATCACAGATTGGGTCAAGGTCTGGACTTAAGTCCACCCACCCACCCACCCAGATACAAACGATCTCTCCCACATTAGGCAAGCGCCCCAAGAGACAGTACATCACTATTGGGCCAGATTCCTCCTTGTAATGAACAAGGTCAAGGACTATCGCGAGGAAGACGCAATTTCGTTCTTTTGCAATGATTGCACGGACAAGGGAGTCCTCAACGCCATAAGTCACCGTGACATAGCACACTTCACTGACTTGACAGCCATAGTACGGAAATACTGTGCGATGGAAAGTGCCTGGAAAACCCAAACGCAATTTTGGGATAATCCGACTCTGACAAAACCCCCAGTCCAAACTAAAAGGGTGCACTCTCATAAGTCGCCCATCTCAATTACAAAGAAGCAAAAGCCCACTACAGGGCGTGGAACCGTATTGGAGGGCTGGCTTAACGGGCCCTGCAAAATCCATAGTACAGTGGATACGATATCAATACGCAGCCTTAGAGCATGATGGATACTCTGGCAGGTGGCCAAAAGCGGTGAGGATCTCCTCATCCAAAATACCTCAGAGCACCTTCCCACGGATAACAATACAGTATTAACGGTCTTTGAGACCTTCGCCTCAAATAATAGGCGTAAGCGAGCACTCCGCAGCCTTGCCGAAGTCTGCCACGTGGCAGCAATAAATCCATGGAGCGACATGGCTATCACCTTCAATGCCAGTGACGAACCTAAATTCCAAACGGCCCGAGCACCAGCCGCTTTGGTCCTCAGTCCAATTGTGGATGGCTTTCGGCTCACTAAGGTGCTCATGACGACGACAGCGGATTAAACCTCATTTATGAGGAAACTCTCCAAAAAATGGAAATAGACAGCAACTGTATTGAGCAAAGCAGTACGACCTTCCGAGGAATCATCCCTAGTCGGGAGACACATTGCGCTGAGAAAATCACACTTGATGTGGTATTCGGCACTCCGGAGAATTACAGGTCCGAAGAAATTACATTCCAAGTGGCCTCGTTCAGTAGCAGATACCGCGCCCTTCTAGGGCGGGAGGCATTCATGATTTTTCAAGCCATACCCCATTACGGGTACATGAAGCTCAAAATGCCCGGACCCAATGGAATCATCACTCTAGTTAGTGATCCGGACATAGCACTCCGTGCCGAGAACAAAACAGCTGCACTAGCCCTCGAGGCATTATCCGAAGCCCTTGTGGCGGAGGAGTTAACCGCGCTGCGCTCTATGGTGGACAGGGACGACGTGATACTAGACAAAAGATCCAAGTCCACCTCCTTTAAACCAGCGGATGAAATAGTCAAATTCCAAGTCCATCCAACGGACCCCACAAAAAAAGCATCCATCGGGGCACAGTTAAACCCCGCTGTAGATGCCGCACTACGGGAGTTTCTGCGCAAGAATTGCGACATATTTGCCTGGCATCCTTCAGACATGCCAGGAATCCCACGCAGATTGGCCGAGCATAGCCTTAATATTCTATAAGGATTCAAGCCGGTCAAGCATACTCTTCGGTGTTTCTCTGAACCTAAGCGACAAGCCATGGGAGAAGAGCTAGCCAAGCTACTGGAAGCCGGATTTATTAGAGAAATAAAACATCCAGACTGGCTAGCAAACCTAGTGATGGTACCAAGAAGGACAAATCCTGGCGCCTATACGTCGGCTTCAAAGACCTTAATAAGGCTTGCCCAAAGGATCCCTTTGAACTCCCTCGCGTCGATCAAATCATCGACGCTACCGCAGGACACGAATCATTGTGCTTCCTCGACGCATACTCCGGTTACCACCAGATTAAGATGGCGGAGTCTAATCAAGCCTCAACGGCATTTATCATGCCATACGGCCCCTTCTGTTTTAACACAATGCCCTTCAGGCTCAAAAACGCCGGCGCAACATATCAGCGCATGATCCAGACATGTCTGGAAAAGCAGATCGGCAAGACTGTGGAGGCATATGTAGACGATGTGGTCATTAAAACCAGACACGTCGACTGTTTAATAGATGACTTGAGGCTCACGTTCACCAATCTCTGAACATACGACATTAAGCTCAATCCGTAAAAACGCGTTTTCGGCATTCCCGTCGGAAAGCTCCTGGGTTTCATCGTCTCCAGTAGAGGAATTGAAGCAAATCCAGCTAAAATCCGAGCTCTGTTGCAGTTGGCTATCCCAACTGACCTCAAGCAAATCCAGAAATTAATTGGATGTGTGGCGGCTTTAAGCCGCTTTATCTCCCGATTAGGAGAAAAGGCACTTCCCCTTTATCGCCTTCTTCGGCGCACCGAACACTTCGAGTGGACGGACGCAGCCACGGCCGGACTGGAAGAAATAAAAGCCATCCTTGCCACCAGCCCAATCTTGTCCGCGCCAACTGTTGGCGAACCAACGCTATTATATATAGCGGCAACTCATCAAGTTGTAAGCGCAGTGCTCGTCCTCGAATGGGAGATGGACGGACATAAATTCCCACTTCAAAAGCGAGTATATTATGTATCCACCGTCCTCACTCCATGCAAATCACGGTACCCACATTATCAAAAGATAGCATAGGTATTCATGGCATCCCAAAAATTACGACACTACTTTCAAGAGTGTTCAATCACGGTGGCCTAT
This sequence comes from Triticum dicoccoides, assembly GCF_002162155.2. Taxonomy (NCBI): domain Eukaryota; kingdom Viridiplantae; phylum Streptophyta; class Magnoliopsida; order Poales; family Poaceae; genus Triticum; species Triticum dicoccoides. The sequence goes on from NC_041386.1 coordinate 88,814,804, forward strand.
GAAGTACCACTCAATGACATAATAAACAACCGCGATGCCACGGGCCGGATTGTCAAATGGGCCATCGAGCTCCTCCTGTTCGACATAACATACAAACCACGGTGAGCCATTAAGTCGCAAGTATTGGTCGATTTCGTCACCGAATGGACGGAAGCCGAACTCCCTAAAGAGTACTACACATACTCCAATTGGATCATGCACTTCGACAGCTCTCAAATGCTAGCTGATCTGGGGGCTGGCATCGTCCTGACGTCCCCCACCGGAGATACAGTGCAATACATACTCCAAATACTATACACAGACTCCAATAACGCAGCCGAATACGAGGCCCTATTACACGGTCTCCGGATGGCAGTCTCCATGGGCATCCAATGCCTAGAGGTGTGTGGGAACTCGAACCTCGCAATATCCCAAATAAATGGAGACTTCGATGCGAAGGATCCGAAAATGGTGGCATATCGCAACGCCGTCCTCAAAATGTCAGCTCGGTTCGAGGGGCTTGAATTCCACCATGTGGCTCGGGAAAACAACCAGGCGGTGGACATCCTCGCTCGTATCGGCGCTAAACGCGACCCTGTCCCACCGAACATCTTCCTGGAAAGACTGTTTAAACCATCTATGGTATGGGAAGGGAACACCGGCAAAAATAGTCCGGACCCGGCCACAACCCCAGATACCGAACACTCTGACACAATCGGCGGCTCTGCCACCGAAATAACACCTTCAGCCCACGTGATAATGGCCGTCATCGCCCCGTGGACAGAACCATTCCTGGCCTACCTAACTAGGCAGGAACTACCCGAGGACCAAAATGAGGCATGCTGCATAGTGCGGTAATCTAAAGCCTACACTACAAAAAAAGACACATCCATGACATTTTGGGCCGAACGAATTTTTTTTCTGTCATACATATAACACTTCTATGATGATAATTGTGAAAAAACCAGGTATCATCATAGATGTGGTGGGCTCCTACTTCTATGACAAAAAATCATGACAGAAAATGGGCTTTTCGTCCTGGGCGGGCCGCAGATGCAGCTGCATGACATTCTATGGGCCGTCCATGATGGAACCATGGTAGAAGCGAGGGCGAGGAAAATTTCGGGGAGTTCCCGGTTACGGTGGGAGGTCGGGGGCCGAGTGATGCGTGTTTCTCTCGTACACGTACGTGCGTGTGTGCGAGGCGTTGGCTCTAACTGAACCCGAGCGAGGCGTTGGGCTCTAACTGAACCCGAGCGATTGCACTGCAGGCTACGCGTTACTAAACCCAAGCGGTCGATCAATGGCTGGTAACTGAACCCGATCGAGCGATTCCTTCGCTACTGCTGCTAACTAAAGCCGATCGATGCTGCCTCTGGATGAACAGTGAGTGTTGCGGGGGGGTTTGGATGAACAGTTCCCGGTGTGGGTGGATGAACAGGACCCCGTGGTGTTGCCTCTGGATGAACAGGACCCTGATCGATTGAGCCGGTTGGGGCTGGATGAACAGGACCCCGTGGAGGGCTGGATGAACAGGACCACCCCGTGGAGGGCAGGATGAACAGTAGACGGTGGAGGGCAGGATGAATTGTAGCCCATGGAGGGGTGGTTGAACAGGAGCGCATGGAGAGGGCTGGTTGAACAGTAGCCGGTGGAGTAGCGCGCGGTGGAGGCTGGATGAACAGGAGCCCGTGGATGAACAGTCGCAGGTGGAGGCTGGAGGAGATCGACGGTGGATGAAAAGTAGCTCGTGGAGGCTGGAGGGGGTCGATGGTGGAGATGAACAGTATCCCGTGGAGTCCCGTTTTGCGGTACGCCACACCCCTCCCGATGAATAGGACCCCCGTTTTCGACCGTAGGAGGTTTGTTTCGTCCGTTTTGCGGTACGCCACACCCCTCCCGATGAATAGGACCCCCGTTTTGACCGTAGGAGGTCCGTTTCCTCCGTTTTGCAGTACGCCAGACCCCTCCCGATCAACAGGACCCCGTTCCGAATGTAGGAGGTCCGTTTCCTCCGTTGTGCGGCACGCCATGCCTCGTTTCCATCGCCTGTTCCGTCCAAGCCCTCCCGATGAACACTACCACGCATTCCGTTCCGACCCACCCGGTTGGCTCCCACGCGTTCCGTTGCCTCCCGATGAACACGACGCATTCCGCTGCCTCCCCATGAACACGGCGCATTCCGTTGCCTCCCATGAACACGAGCATTCCGTTGCCTTCCCAAGAACACGACGACAACGCTGTTTCTCCGTTCCGACCTAGCCATGTCAACGAGCCCTCGCCGTACGTATGCGCGAGTAGGCGTTCGAGACCCCGCCCGTATGTACACATACGTGTCCGTATTTTCTTTCTTGCACCCTGCCCGCCTCTACTACGACACGTGCGTGCCTCTACATCCACTAGTATATATGTACGTACACATTCGTGATCATAGTGACAACGCTACGTACGCTTCGACCAGGTGGGTCCCGACTGTCAGGCACTTCCTTGCGTGCGAAGATGTAGCTGGTGGGTCCCAGCAGTCAGGGGGGCGAAATACGGTGGCCTGTCAGGTGGGTCCCCGTTGTCAAGTGGAGGAATAATTATTTTGCACGAAATAAGGAGGCACTTCCTTGCTGCGGCCGTGGACCCAGCTGTCAGCCTCTCCACGTACAGTCCACGTCCGATGGAAGCCATTCCTTGACCACGTTGACCACACCGCGCCGAGAGCACCGGGGTGGTGGACGACGGCGAGGCCTAGGAAGGGGATGACGCGGAGCCGGGGAAGACGCGGCAGTGGATGCCCACGCGTAGAGGAGTACGAGGGCACTAGTTCGCTGCGGTGTGAGGCTGCCGTCGCCGCAGAGTAACAGGGGGTGTGGGTGAGTAGAGGGATGGCCTGGCCAGCGGTGGGAGTAGTAGGGGGCGGTGAGACCTCCGCCGCATCGCAGCCGGCCACGGGAGGCAGGAGCATGAGGCACGACCGGCACTGGTTTGGGCGGCTGGAGCAAGAAGACCAAAGGTTGAAGAAGCACTACAGCCGTTGGATGGACATCACACGGTCACTGGAGCTAGAATCGTGCATATTGACTAAGTTGACAAAGCCCTCCATCCCCGTCAACTTAGTAGACCCACAAGTCAGCCTGCCACTATACTGGGTCCCAGCTAACAGGGGGAGTATTCATTTGTTTGTGCTTAATAAGGAGGCACTTCCTTGCATGCGAAGATATAGCTGGTGGGTCCGAGCTGTCAGTGGCGGTAACATTTTTTCGCGAATTACAGAGGCCCTTTCGGTGGGTCCCTGATGTCAGGTGGAGGAATCATTATTTTGCGCATAATAAGGAGGCATTTCCTTGCATGCGGCCGTGGACCCAGTTGTCGTCCTCTCCACGTACAGTCCACTTCAGATGCATGTCGGTCGTTGACCACATTGACCAGGCCGCGCCGAGAGCACCAGGGCAGTGGACGACGGCGAGGCCTGGGAAGGGAACGACACGGAGGTAGGGAAGACTCGGCAGTTGTTTCCCATGCGGAGGGGAGTATGACTGTACGAGGGTTTACTGGTTCGTCTGCCGTCGCTGGAGAATAATAGCAGGTGTGGATGAGTAGAGGGATGGCTAGGCCAGCGATGGGAGTACGGTGGGGCGGTGAGGCCTGCGCGGCAGCACAGCCGGCCGCGGGGAGGAGGGAGCAGGCAATCCTGCCGGCGCTTGTTTGAGCGGCTGGAGCAGGAAGAGCAGAGATTGAAGAAGCACGACGGCCGTTGGATGGACATCCAACAGTCACTGCTTGTGCGTCAACCTTTTTTTAGGAAAGCCTCAAATCTGTGGAAAACAGCATACAGCCCATCTGCCATTATTTCTAATAATTTTCAGCCTATTTGCTAATTCTTAAGGTTTTTTTTGGAGCCCATATTCTTTTTGTTAGCATTACAGCCCAAATTGTGGCCACGGTTAAAAAATTATACGAAATTTTCCATATTTCGGTGCGGTCCGAACTGTTTTTAATCCCGAAATTTTGACTCACATTCAAACTGATTTTAAAAATAAATGTATATCAATATAAAATCCAACAAATTATCCACGCATAAAAATTAATGTAATTTAAAATCTTGAAATGAAAAAAAAGATATTTGAAACTAATTACCGGTTTGATGTGTTTTAAAAATGTGCAACCCATTTCTCATTACTGATGGGCCATTTTCTCGGCCAGCTGAATGAAAGCTCTCCTCGTCTTGAAAGATTTGCAGCCCAACAGGCCTGACAAAGCGACTTACCTGGCAAATCGCAAAAAAACTGGGCTGTGGCCATGGACCCAGCTGTCAGCCTCTCCACGTACAGTACTCTTCCGATGGAAGTCGTTCCTTGACCATGTTGACCACGCCGCGCGGAGAGCACCACGGCGGTGGACGACGGCGAGGCCTAGGAAGGGGACGACAAGGAGCCGGGGAAGACACGACAGTGGAAGCCCACACAGAGAGGAGTACGAGGGTTCACTGGTTCGGCTGCGGTGTGAGGCTGCCGTCGCCGCAGGGCCTGGCCAGCGGTGGGAATAGTAGGGGGCGGTGAGGCCTCCACGGCAGCACAGCCGGCCACGGGAGGCATGAGCATGCGGCATGACCGGCGCTGCTTTGGGCGGCTGGAGCAAGAAGACCAGAGGTTGAAGAAGCACTACGGCCGTTGGATGGACATCGTACGGTCACTGGAGCTAGAATCATTCATATTGACTAAGTTGACAAAGCCCTCCGTCCCCGTCAACTTTGTTGGCCCACAAGTCATTCTCCCACTATGGTGGGTCCCAGCTAGCAGGGGGTATTCATTTTTTGTGCATAATAAGGAGGCACTTCCTTGCGTGCGAAGATATAGCTGGTGGGTCCGACATGTCAGCAGGGGGAACATTTTTTTCGCGAAATACAGAGGCCCTTCCGGTGGGTCCCAGCTGTCAGGTGGAGGAATCATTATTTTGGGCGTACAGTCCACGGCCGATGGATGTCATTCGTTGACCAAGTTAACCAGGCCGCGCCGAGAGCACCATGGCGGTGGACGACGGCGAGGCCTCGGAAGGGAACGACACGGAGCCGAGGAAGACTCGGCAATGGTTGCCCACATGGTGGGGAGTACGAGGGTTTACTGGTCCGGCTGCCGTCGTCGGAAAATAATAGGAGGTGTGGGTGAGTAGAGAAATAGCCTGGCCAGCAATGAAGTAGGGTGCGGCAGTGCGGCCTGTGCGGCAGCACAGCCGGCCACGGGAGGCGGGAGCAGGCAGTCCCACCGGAGCTGGTTTGGGCGGCTGGAGCAAGAAGATCAGATATTGAAGAAGCAGCACGGCCGTTGGATTAACATCCAACGGTCGCTGCTGCTAGAATCGTTTGTGGACTAAGTTGACAAAGCCAAAATACACGTCAACCTAGTAGACCCACAAGTCAGCCTCCAAATCTGTCCCAAACAGCACACAGCCCGAAATTTCTAGCCAGATTCAAATTAATTTTAAATCTAAATATACCTTAATTTAAATTCAATGAAATTTTACCCGCACAAAAACAATGAAATTTAAAATATCAAAATCCGAAAGAAAACAGTATTTTGGAACTAATTGTCTGTTTGCTGTATTTTTTCATTTTACAGCCCATTTATTATTACTTATAGCCCATTTCTTATTACTTATAGCCCATTTTCTGGGCAAAATGCATCCCTCCTTGTCTTGAAAGATTTCCGGCCCAGCAGGGCGTAGAAAAGCAAGTAGGCCTACGTTGGTTATTCTGCAAAAAAACAAAATAGTTAGCTAGCAATTTTCAGAAAGGAAAAAACAAAATGGGCTGGTCATGTGCTAAACATATGAAATAAAAGGCTGGACTAGACGGGCCACGGGTCCCGCACAACCCAGTTGATACCCTTCTCCGTCCCAAAAAAAATTACTGCGTGCGCTGCTGGGTCCCTACTGTCATCCTCACCATGTACAGTCATCTCCTTATTCCTCTTGGTTGTTGACCATGTTAACAACACCGGAGGGCGGTGCCGCGGCGAGCGAACCAAGGCGGAGGACGATGGTGAGGCCTCGGACGGGAACGAACAGGAGCCGGGGCAGATCACAGCCAGCCGTGGGAGGCGGGAGCAGGCGGTCCCATCGGTGCTGGTTTGGCTTTGGCGTCTCCAGGAAGAAGAGACTGAAGAAACGCGACAGACGTTGCATGTCAATCCAACGGTTAAGGTTGGCACAATCGTTTGTTGACTAAGTGGACACCAAGTAGCATACTTTTTATATATAGGAAGAAAACTGCGAGGAAAATGCGTTCGTGTGTCATCCTCCTCACAGGGAACGTTCGCCACATAAGTGACTAGCACCCTTGGTTTTCAACCGAGAGGTCTTGGGTTCGAGTCCCAGGAACTCTCAATTTTGTCCTCCTTCCTTCCTCGCAAAAAAGGGAAAGAAAATCAAAGACTTGGGAAGGCGTACATAACAAGCTAGTGTACGAGTAAAGAGACGTTGCCGAGTTTTAGAAAAAAGAAAGACGTGCTCCTGTAGCTGGTTCGAATCCAAACCTAGACTATGACTATATATGGTGCTATGCTACTCTGCAAGTAATGAAACTGACATATCCAACGTTCGCTTCTCCTCTTCTCTACTTACTCTGCCTAGCATCAGAAGCTCTGGCTGCAGCAACCATGTCCGCTGGCTGCTCGTCCACCTGCTCTTCAGCAGGCAACAACCAGATATGCGCCAAGTCACAACCCGTACCATCGCCTGTGGGTATCATCACACCCTCGCCGGCACGCGCACCGCAGCCGATTGCTGATCGCAACCCGCTGCCGTTGGTGTGGTGCCACTGCTGCAAATCACGCAGAGTCATCCGTCGTGTCTCAACCACAATCCGCAACCCTGGCCGAGTCTTCTACAAATGCCCGAATCATGGGGTAATAATATGTTTAAGTGTTGTTCTGCTGCTTTCAGTTGCTGATTTTTTTTAATAGTTTGGTTGATGATCTACCAATTTGATTCGTGCAGAAAAGGGAAGATTCGTGTGATTTGTATTTCTGGGAAGTTGCTGATGTGGGGGAATGCAACTACACGGATTATTTGGTTAGCCGAGGAATCCCAATACCAGCAGGTTGGGGTGTTGGACAAGTAACTGAAGGAACGACAGAAGAGGAAGATGCAGAGCAGAAGGTTAAAGATGCAGTTCCTTTGATCACGGCCAAGCAACAGCTGCTGAACGGCCTTGACGGCAATGAGGAGATGAAAGAGCTTGTGAAGATAATGGGCAAAATTGATGTGCTCTGTAGGATGATTGTCTCTTTATTTGCAGTGTATGTAACACTTGTGATGTATTCAGTGGCTACGACATGAGCACTTTGCTGAAACTAGTAATGAATGAAAACTGTGTAGCAGGCTGGGCGCAGTGTTGTGAACATCTAATGATTTCTATTAACGGAAATCAGGGGGTATCCCCTTTTGCTCATATAAATAAATAAATAGTAGAGGCCCTGTTGGGTCAGCTTTGTTCTCATTCGAAGACGTCGAGCAAATTGCAGTCCAACAGCAAACTATGTCATCAAATTCAAGTTTCACAGCCAAATATGAGTACAACTGAACAACAATGTCATCATGTTTTAGTTGTCATACAATCACCAAACACAAATCAGCATACATAACAAGTGATGTTCTCACAGCAAAATACTAAACAACATGTTCATCAGGGTTCAGTTGTCATAGCAAACACAATTTCACATAGTAGATAAAAAATGTCTTCTAACAGGAAAATACGACAAAAGCAATGTAATCATCATCCACAGCAGCAGCGTCAACATCTTCGCCATGTGTATTAGTCTGAATCGTAATTCCCCACGGTGTCATATTCTTCTTCGTCCTCAACGTCCTCGAACGTTGGCTTCTTCTTGATCAACTCTTGTATGTCCACAGCACGACAGGCAATCTTTTCGCCGGCGTCATTGACGTGATGGTTCTCAAAGATATTAGGAACATCTGTGTTATCTTGTACATCAGGAGCAGTGTAAGCATCATCTTGTTGTGCAACTTCACTAAATGAATTCCTCTGCTCAAACCTTTGCAATACTCTCCAGTCATCGCTACGTGCAAATGTGTCTTCCAAGAAAAATATCTGTGTTCCTTCATTTGCCAAAATAAAAGGCTCGTTGGTTTGGTACACTGCCTTGACATTGATGGATTTGAAATAATCATCAGCTCTGGGTTTTGCGATCCTGGAAAACAGGTTATACCAACGACAGCACAACAGAACCACACACCGATGATCCTCGAAACTGGAGATAGACTGCAACTGAATAATGCCTGTTATGTTAGCATACATTTCAGTTGTCTCTTTGTCATACGTATCCGTGCTCATGATGGCACTGTTTTGTGTCTTCCTGCCTTTGTCTCGTGCAAGGGTGTTGTATCGCACATCTCCAACAACGCAAGATTCATAATGTCTTACCCAAGTATCAGGACCCATTGCTAGTGAGTAAAGGGCATCATCAACTGACTGCCCATCCTCCCACATCTTCTTAACATGTGGTTAGAAAATAGACAAGCTAATCATCTTATGTACTCAATATATTAAAAAAAACTGACAGTGCACTTCAAAAGCTTACATGGTTCTTGAACCATTTCGCAAATCCTGCCATAACCAGTTTGTCAATGTTTCTTGGATTTTGCGGCAGTAACTCCTCTTTGTAGATGCTGCACAACATAGTGATCGCGTCAAACATCTAAATATATAAGAATGTGCTGCAAGTTTAGTAGATTACGATGTATAAGCTACAGTACTGCACTTACTTGATATAAGGTAGTATCTTAGGAAAGTTATTCAACACATACCAAACCATTTTGTCCAAATCTTTAGGTTTATCCTCTTGTCGACTCTTCCCTGTAACTCGAACAGAATAATCGAAAACATTGAGCCCGGGATTGTCTTCACCCACCTCTTTGCTAAGCTGATCAGCTGTTTCAATGTATTTTGAGTAGAATGTCAACACTTCTGTAGCAATGTAGGCCTCTGCAATGGAACCCTCGGGTCTAGCTCTGTTCCTAACATAGCCCTTGAAAGTGCCTAGCCGCCTTTCAATAGGGTACATCCAGCCATACTATACTGGACCTCTAAGTAGTGCCTCATCAGGTAGATGAACATCCAAATGCACCATCACATCAAAGAAGGCTGGAGGATATATCTTCTCAACGTCGCATAGGATAGTTGGTATCTTGTCTCTAAGACGCTCCAAAGCATCTATCCTGATATTCCTACTGCAGAGTTCCCTGAAGAATTGTCCCAACTCTGCAACTGCTCTGTATAAGTCAGGGCGGCCCAATCCTCTAAGGATAATAGGTAAAACCCTTTGAAGTAGGACATGGCAGTCATGAGTTTTCAACCCTTGTATCTTGTTTCCATATGCACTGACTCTCCTTTCAGGGTTGGAAGCAAATCCATGTGGGAATCTCACACGTGACAGGACCTCGCGGAATTCTTTTCTTTTTACCTTGTCCAAGATGTACACAGCTGGTTCCATATCCCGTGGTTTACCTTCATCTTGCACCTGCAAATCCTTTCTGATACCCAGGTGTGTCAAATCAATCCTAGATTTTAAGGTATATTTCGTCTTGCCTTCAATACTAAGAAGTGTGCCGATAATGCTGTCACATATATTTTTCTTGATGTGCATCACTTCAAGATTATGCCGCAGATCCAAATCTTTCCAATACTCCAAGTCCCACAAAGTGGACCTGCGGGTAAACAATAATCTCTCTTCTACCCTGCCACGCTTCCTTTTCCCGCTACCATTACCAGGATGGTTTCCTGGTGTAATATGCCTGACCTTCTCTAATTCCACTTGCAACTCATCGGCGGTGAGCCTCTTTGGCGCATCACGGTTTTCATGCTTTGCATTGAGCACATGTCTTCGGTATTTTCTAGGATGCGGCTTGTCCTTGGCAAGGAAACGACGGTGTCCAATGTAACAGATCTTGCTAAGTATTGCGTATGACAGCGGATTCCTGTCACAGCGAACACATGCATTGTAACCATGTGTCATTCGCCCTGACATAGTGCCCAAAGCCGGATAATCATGGATGCACCAAATTATAACAGCACGCAGAAAGAAATCAGCTGGTGGGCTGCTATATAGGTCTCGAGTGAGAACACCCTTCCATAGCTGTTGAAGTTCCTCCACAAGAGGCTCCATGAACAAATCAAAATCCTTTCCAGGACTTTTTGGACCTGGGATGAGAAAGGCCATCATGTAGTTTGATTCTTTGGTGTAGACATTTGGAGGCATGTTGTAAGGGATAACAAGCACTGGCCACATGCTATATGTGGCGCTCTGGTGGCCAAATGGGTTAAATCCATCTGAAGCTAAGCCAAGTCTAATGTTTCTCGGGTCAGCAGCAAACTCTTTGTGTTTATCATTGAAGCTTTTCCACTCACTACCATGAGATGGATGGCTCATTACATTCCGATCTCTGTACTCCTGGTTCCTAGAATGCCACAGTACATCCTCTCTTGTTTCAGCATCATGAAACAACCTCTGCAATCTTGGTGTAATTGGAAAATGTCTCAGAACATTATGAGGAATCCTCTTCACAGCATCGCCATCTTTCCATCTTGATGATTTGCATTTCGGGCATTCACTTAAGTTGGCATAATCCTTCCAGAACAAAACACAATTATTCTTACAAACATGGATCATATCATATCCAATTCCAACTGCACGACGGAAATTCTTCATTTTACTGTAGGTGTGTGGAAGCTCAGACGCATCTGGAAAGATTCACGGAAAGCAGCCAATATCGCATCGAATGATTTTTTGGTCATCCGCTCAGATGTCTTCACCTGAAGAAAGGTGACTGTCGGTGTCAAAACCGGTGGATCTCGGGTAGGGGGTCCCGAACTATGCGTTTAGGCGGATGGTAACAGGAGGCAGGGGACACGATGTTTTCCCCAGGTTCGGGCCCTCTTGATGGAGGTAAAACCCTACGTCCTGCTCGATTTATTCTTAATGATATGAGTATTACAAGAGTTGATCTACCACGAGATCGGAGAGGCTAAACCCTAGAAGCTAGCCTATGGTATGATTGTGTGTTATTGTGTCCTACGGACTAAAACCCTCCGGTTTATATAGACAACGGAGAGGGTTAGGGTTACACAAGGTCGGTTACAAAGGAGGAGATATCCATATCCGTACTGCCTAGCTTGCCTTCCACGCCAAGTAGAGTCCCATCCGGACACGGGACGAAGTCTTCAATCTTGTATCTTTATAGTCCAACAGTCCGGCCAAAGGATATAGTCCGGCTGTCCGGAGACCCCTAATCCCGGACTCCCTCAGTAGCCCCTGAACCAGGCTTCAATGACGATGAGTCTGGCGCGCAGTGTTGTCTTCGGCATTGCAAGGCGGGTTCCTCCTCCGGATATACCACAGAAGAGTTTAAATAAAAGGATAGTGTCCGACCCTGCAAAACAAGTTCCACATACCTCCGCAGAGAGAATAATATTTCCACAAATCTAATCTGCTGACGCATGTTGGCAACATGACATCAGGCCATGGCTCGGTGATCATTCGAACTGTTTTTCTTCAACCAGCTCCACACATAATGCGAGGCGGTTTTTTGACACATCTTGTCAAAGTAGAGATCGTGTTCCCCTAATTACGGGATTCTCATCAATACGGTCGTGGGTAGCCCAACCGTGCCTAGGACTCCTAGATTTTAGGCAAGTCCCAAACGGCCACTAGGAGGATGCTTGATATTCACCCTCTTCATAAAGGTACAAGGCTTTTACTTTTTTCCCTCCCGTGCTCAATCGAATCCTTCCCCCGCCTCGAGTTCTAACACCCAAAGCCCAGGTCAGGTGCTTCGGACCTTCAATCATGTCCGGATCTAGCCTTCAAGGCTGATGGATGCCCTCCTCTGTTACGGAAGAGGATATCAAGAAGTTGAGGGAGGCCAGATACCTGACCGCCGAGGTTTCACATCGGCTGCCTCCCCGAGGGCAGGTCGTCCCTACTCCCGAACCCAACGAGAACATTGTATTCATCTCCCACTTCCTCCGAGGTCTAGGCCTCACTCTGGATCCCTTCGTTAGGGGTTTGATGTTCTATTACGGGCTAGATTTCCACGGTCTAGCCTCGGACTCCTTTCTCCACATCTCGGCATTTATTGTCATATGTGAGGCCTTCCTCCGCATTCCCCCTCTCTTTGGCCTGTGGCTCAAGACCTTTGACGTGAAGCCGAAGATGGTCAAGGGGCAGCATGTAGCGTGCGGAGGCGCATTAATAAGAAGGATCGCTGGAGCTCCATGGCCAAAGGGTTCCTTTCTAGAGGTGTCCGGATTATGGCAACGGGAGTGGTTTTACATCACAGCTCCTAGAAGTGCCAAGTGGGTGGCTGCCCCTGCTTTCCCCTCGGGCCCTCCACCACAATGATGTCATGGATTAGCAGAGGGCTGAGCTGGGGTCCAGCCAAGGACGTGCCTATACTGCAGAGCCACATTCAAGATCTCTTCGAAGGAGATTTCAGTCTGGTTATGGTGGTGCAAGTCATGCCGGTTCATCGAGTCCAGCCTTGCAAACGCCGGCCCCTTCGCATGTGGGAGTTCAACCCAGAAGGATCGTGCACTATTCATAATTTCCTCGGCCTGACGCACGAAGAGATTTATAAATCATTCTTCGGACCCCAAATAGAGTGTCCAAATACTACCGAGGACATGGGCCTGAGCAGCAACCGTACCGCCGACCAAGTAAGTAATGCTCTAGCCGAACACACCGTCTTTCATTTATCATGACGTCATTCTGAGAAATCGCTCTTTGACCAGGACTGGCTAACAAAGGCGAAGATGATTCGGTGTTCGGCCCCCTTCCTGAAGGTTTGGACAATCCGGTACTAGAAAAGATTCTCAAGCTAGCACCTTGCCCGGAGCCGTCAAAGGAAGATAAATGGGGGAATAATGAGGGCTAAAGCGGGCCCCCATCGCTACAAATTCCAACTGAGGGAATGAGCGCCTCCGTGAAGGAGGATAACCAAGGGGAAGAATCTGACCTTCTCTCGCTTCGGGGAAGGAAGAGGACTGCCTCTGAAGATCCGGAAACCAAGGCTTCCAAATGGGATAAGAAGTCTCCACCAGAGGGTCCTGCCTTGGAGGGTGCTTTTGTCGCACAAAGTCCACGCGGGGATCAGCCCTCTAATGAGCCGTAAGTGATCAAAAATACTTAATAGTAAAGATACTCTACCTTACTTCCGAGGAAAATAACCGAAGCGTTTATCTCACAGTTCGGATCTTAGCCCTTCTCAACGGAGCTCGTCTTCAGGGGACCTTCTTCCGGAGATGATGGAGAGTGAAACGCCTCCCCGGACTCCCCCGCTCAAGAAGCGGGCGACCTTGAAGTGTCGTCACGGAGGGCCTCTCCGGATCCGGTGAGGCCAGAAGATAATCCTATAGACACCTGAAGTCCCCAGCATCCAGCTCTTGAAGAGAGCAAACAAAAGAGTTCGGCGCCGTCTGGTATGCGGTCGGACGCACTGAGGGATCTGCTAAGGTGGGCGACCATCTCGGAAGAACACCGTACGTTGACGGGTACGGTGATGGAAAGGATTTCATCCGCCAAAAGTGGGTTGCATGACGCCTTTATGAGTCTACTGACGGGCTTTGAGGTACGTAAAATGATGTACATTTGTGATGGTACCGCATATTTTTAGGTGTGCCCTGTGTAGATAGTAGCCCCTGAGACTCTGGTTGTCGCCGAGAACGGTGGAAAATAGAGGATCGTAGTCCCAGGTAATAACCATACCGCTTTAATGTGCAGGTAGTGGAAGCTCCGGTGGCTAGCCAGACTCATGAGTTTGCCGAACTAAAGCGGCAACTGGATGCGGCAGATGCCGACATTGAGCTTGTTAACAAGAGGCTTGACGAGGCACAGGGTAAGTGATATTTTTCCGGTCAATGTCACATAGTAAGAGCAGCGTGATGCCAGTATCTTTAATATGTTGTGCTGCAGATGGAGCTGCCACCATGGAGGCCCTTCGGGCGGAACTTGCCCGAGCCAAAGAACAAGCAAGGAGTAGTAATGCGGCTGCTTTGAAGGCGGCCGAAGAGTTGAGAGGCGAGAAGGCCGCGCATTGCAAGAGCAAAGAGAAAATGGCCAAGATGGCTGTAAAGTAAAAATACACTGCTGACCGTTGCCGGTTCCTTGAAGAAGAAAACCGAGCGAAGGCGACGGGCCTCGAAAAGGCCACGATGGCGGCCAAAGACACCGACTCTGCCATGAGGGCAAAGAAGGAAGAGCTGCGTGAAGCTGGTGATATTGTGGCTAGGAAGCCCTTTTTGCTGCAGAGGAAGTTCAGAGATCCGCGGTATGCCCCTCTGGATCGGCTGTGGAGTTCGGCAGACGCATATCTGGATTTGACGGCGAGTGTTGTCGATGCGGCCGAATACTTCCAAGATCAAACAGATCGTGAAGTGGACAAGCTATTCTGATCGCAGTTTAACGTTCCAGAGCATCCGCTTCCACTAACTGATCAGCTTGCCGAATGGGCCAAACTCAATAGATTGTCTGGACTCGCCATGAGGTCTGTCGTGGATCAGCTGTGGCCGGAAAGGCCAAAGCCGAACAACTATTTTAGCCTAATGCAGCAGTTCCTTGGTGCGGTGTCGCGCATCAATGCGATGAAGAGGTCGGCATGCATAGAAGGCTCGCGGATGGCCCTTGCCCGTGTCAAAGCATACTGGGCGGAGATGGATGCTACCACTATTGCGGCGCAGGGTTCGGCCATAGGCCGAGTGGCTGCCGAGCACTATTTTGAAGAAGTTCTCGAGGGTGCTCGTTTGATAGAGGCCCAGTGCTCGAAGAATATTATGTTTGAGTGACATGTATTCCCATTGTAAAAACAATGTTTTAGTAAATTTATCAAGGCTATATTTATACTTTTACCCGAAAGTAATATGATGCCTCCTGTGCGGCCGTTTTTGTATGTATATCCTGAAAGATTGCAGTCGTCGGCTTCAGCCCCCACGCATATAATGCGGGGGTGTTTGCAGAAGACGCGTGTTCACACTTAATCCAACGTCTTGGTCCTATTAAGGAGGTGATAGCGCAGCGAACTAGGCAAACCGGACTATAATGCTTTAACACTTTCACTTAGCCAGAGGAGTTTGACAGTGGGGCTACTATATAGCCCCTGGTGGCTCCGTACTCACCCGAATTCAGGGTGCGTACATGCCTGGCCGGGAAACGGCCCTTCGTTAAGGCGAAGGAATTCTAAGATTCTGATAGGTCGTCGAGTGGTTGACCAGTCTCACGCTATATCATGACAGTCAGTTTTCGGCTTCCTCTACTGAGGTGCTCGTCTGGATGAACCAGGGCATAATCACAGTAGTTCTCCTGGTGCCACCTTAGCCGATAGAGCGGAATGTAAGGCAGCAAAACACAGGAGCCGGGCAAACCCAACATTTGACCAAAGACATGATTCGGAGCTGATGCATATAAGGCCAAACTCGCGACGCCGAACACTCCCTAAGGTATTCGGTCTTTATGGTGTAAACCGGGCCTAAATAGCGCCCTTTGTAAGAAGCCCCTGGTGTCCAGGTACGTGCATTATTCTAACGTGGCCACATGCCAAGACGTCAGCATCCTTCTCAATTGTACTGAGAATCCGAGGGATGTGTATCAACAAGAGACAGTAAAAAAGGTTGACACAGGGTCTTAATCTAAAAGGAATCCTTTGAACGGGTCCCTGGTGCATGTCTGCGCCTGTGTCTCCGTTGTGCCGTATCCTGGACGGGTGTAGCATGATGGTCATCTTTAAAAGAGAGGAACTTAGGTGAAAAGTTGTCGTGCAAAAAGGTAGGTTTAAAGAAACCATGTATAGTTCAAGATGAGTAAAAATTGCCACTTGTCTGCGCGCGTTGAGCCCCTTGTATTTGTAATAGGGGTGTGGTTATCAAACCTGTATGAATTACATATAGCTGAGCCGGACTCGTCTAACCGTGTCCGTGGTCTTGACGACCTATTGAATGCTTAAGTTGGTCAGGCCTTTTAGTGTGCGTCTGCCAAGGCAGCCGCACTCTCTTTGGCGCGCAGGGATCGCTCAATATTTCCATTTACTGTAATGATGCCACGTGGACCGGGCATCTTAAGCATGAGGGAAGAGTAATGCGGTATTGCGTTAAAGTGAGCGAAAGCTTCACGTCCAAGTAGTGCTTGATAGCCACTTTGGAATGGAGCAATGTGGAAGGTTAAATTTTCGCTACGGAAGTTGTCGGGGAAGCCGAATATAACCTCTAGTAGCAGGGAGCCCGTGCAATGAGCCCCTGGGCCTGGCATTACTCCTCTAAAGGCAGTATTGCTCTGGCAAATTTTTGTTGGGTCTATCCCCATATTGCGGATTGTGTCCTGATATATCAGGTTTAGAGTGCTGCCACCATCGTGTGAAGTGGTATCCGTCAATTATTGGATCTAATACCAAGGCAGCCCATCCTGCGCGCTGAATACTTGCCGAGTAATCCTGATGGTCGAAGGTGATCAGTTGAGACGGCCAGTGGCAGAACTCCGCGGTGATAGGCCCTTGGGCATATTTATCTGGGAGTGCCGCTTTGTTTCTCCCCTTTATCACGTGTAACACATTTACTGTTTTGACTTCTGGTGGAAATTTCTTCTGTTCCCCAGTGCTTTGCTTGTGAGGCTCATCCTCGTCTTCGCTTGGTGTATCCCGCCCCTTATGTTCGGCGTTGAGCTTGCCGGACTGCTTGAAGACCCAACATTCTATGTGGGTATGATTTGCAGGTTTATCGGGGGTGCTATGGATCTGACATATTTGGTCCAGAATTTTGTTTAGGCTGGACAGTTCATCTCTGGCGCCTTTAGAGGACGGCTTTTGCTGACCTGGCCGAGAGCTTCTGAATCCGGCGTTTACCACCATGCTCTTCGGGCTGTCTTCTTTATTCCGGCGCTTATTATTTTTGCTGCGTCGTGATTTCCCGTTTCCATCTCTAACTTCGGATGTACTAGGGTCACTGGTGCTGCATCGGGCTAGCCAACTGTCCTCTCCCGCGCAAAAGCGGGTCATGAGGCTTGTTAATGCTGCCATTGTTCTCGGCTTTTCTTGGCCGAGGTGTTTGGCAAGCCATTCGTCTCGGACGCTGTGTTTAAAAGCTGCCAAGGCTTCGGCGTCCGGACAGTCAACTATTTGGTTCTTTTTAGTAAGAAACTTGTTCCAAAGCTTTCGGGCTGACTCTCCGGGCTATTGAGTTATATGACTTAAATCGTCCGCATCCGAAGGTCGGGCATAAGTCCCTTGAAAATTTGCCCAAAAAGCGTCTTCGAGCTCTTCCCAGCTTCCAATGGAGCTTTCAGGGAGGCTTTTAAGCCAGTGCCGAGCTGGCCCTTTGAGTTTGATGGGTAAATACTTAATGGCGTGGAGATCATCTCCTCGAGCCATATGGATATGGAGGATATAGTCCTCAATCCAGACCCCAGGGTCTGTTGTTCCGTCGTATGCCTCTATGTTTACGGGTTTGAATCCCTCTGGAAATTCATGGTCCAGCACCTCATCGGTGAAACATAGGGGGTGTGCGACACCCCTGTATCTGGGTGTACCGCATTGTTCGGATGTTTGTTGTGTTGCATCGTATGCTGGAGCGCGCTTGCGTGGTCCATAGATGGATCTGGTTGCGTCGTCCTTTCGATGCGAGCCCTTGCATGGATCGCGTATTGGCTTATGTGCGGCGTTGTTTGCCGCTCTATGTTGGCCATGAGGTCGTCTATCCGGCCAGATGGCCATTTTAATTTTTGGTTGCCGAGGATCTAAGGCCTCCTCATCGAATTCAGGTAGCAACTTCCGCTTCGGGTAGCTCTTGGTGGGGCGATTACCGCCGTACTTCGCTGCTGTGTTGAGTACTTTACTCCATCTGATTCTGAGTGTGTCTTGCGCAGCCTTGAGCCTTTGCTTATGCTTTTTTAGACTCCTCGCGGTGGCAACAAGCCTTTGACGGGCATTCTGTTGCTCCGGGTGTCTGTCCGGTGTGATGTCGTTCGGACTATTATCTTTGACAGAGTCGGGTTGTTCGGTTTGATTCTCCGTGTTGCCGTGGTCCGGCGATGGTTCACCCTGCTCTAACGCTGGGTCTATATGATCATTGTTTCTGCCGAGGTGGGATTTGGAGCGGCGCTTACGCCGCCGCTTTGACTGCTTCTCGAGGGGACAACCCTTCGTTGCGTCCTTCTGTTCCTCGTCGTCATTTTCTTTTGGTGTGTCCACCATGTATACGTCATGTGATGAAGTGGGCGTCCAGTGCCCTGTGGGCAGTGGTTGCTGTTCGTCTCCTGCATCGTCGTTCATACCGTCGATGTCTTCGGAGTCGAAGTCGAGCATGTCGGTTGAGTCATTGATAGTGGCTACTAAGTGGGTGGTGGGTGGGCGGCAAATTTCTTTGTCATCCGCATCCCAATCCTGCTAGACATAGTTCGGCCAGGACTCTCCTGACAAGGAGAGAGACTTTAATGAATTCAGTATGTCGCCAAAGGGTGAGTGCTGAAAGATATCTGCAGAGGTGAACTCCATGATTGGCACCCAGTCGGATTTGGTTGGCACGGGCGCAGGCGGTTCGGAGTCCGTGCCCAGGGAAGGATCCGGCAGTTTGGCAACACGGCTCTCGTGAAGGGTAAGGTCAATATTCGGCTCGATCACCGTTGAGGATACGGCCTCCGTGATGGGGTCTATCCACCCGTCCATGGATGGCGCAACTGGCTCCGAATTGAGGCTTGGAGCGGCTGCCGGTGCGATCTCCTGAATACGGTCCGATGGTAGAGCTAAATCGTACTCATCGTGACCGTGTGGCGCACAAGGAAGGGGCTCGAATCCGTCGAAGATCAAGTCTCCGCGGATATCGGCCGTTTAATTTAAGCTTCCAAACCTGGCCTGATGGCCAGGGGCGTAGCTTTCGATCTGCTCCAGATGTCCGAGCGAGTTGGCCCGCAGTGCGAAGCCGCCGAACACAAAGATCTGTCCGGGGAGAAAAGTCTCACCTTGGACTGCATCGCTATCGATGATAGAAGGAGCCATCAAGCCTAATGGCGACGACACAGAGGAACTCTCAATGAAAGCACCAATGTCGGTGTCAAAACCGGCAGATCTCGGGTAGGGGGTCCCGAACTATGCGTCTAGGCGGATGGTAGCAGGAGGCAGGGGACACGATATTTTACCCAGGTTCGGGCCCTCTTGATGGAGGTAAAACCCTACGTCCTGCTCGATTTATTCTTGATGATATGAGTATTACAAGAGTTGATCTACCATGAGATCAAAGAGGCTAAACCCTAGAAGCTAGCATATGGTATGATTGTGTGTTATTGTGTCCTACAGACTAAAACCCTCCTGTTTATATAGACACTGGAGAGGGTTAGGGTTACACAAGGTCGGTTACAAAGGAGGAGATATCCATAGCTTGCCTTCCACGCCAAGTAGAGTCCCATCCGGACACGGGACGAAGTCTTTAATCTTGTATCTTCATAGTCCAACAGTCCGGCCAAAGGATATAGTCCGGCTATCTGGAGACCCCTAATCCCGAACTCCCTTAGTGACCATAGCTGAGAATACTGATAGCTTATTTCCTGGGGTGACAGCAACGTTGCATTGTTCCAACATGCGGGCCCACCGTTTTTCTTCTGCGGGTGAAAGTTCACGGAATGCACGAGCATTTCGTAGCATTGTTTCAATGTTGGTCAAACTCACTGGCTCCGCCACCACCACCTCCTCCTCCTCTTCCACCTGAGCATCAGGCAGATCAAGATGGTGATCTGCTGCTTCCACGTAGTCAATAACATTGACGTTCACACCTTCACCATGATGAACCCACCTAGTATATGTGACCGACATCCCATACAAGTGTAGATGATTTTGCACAGTTGACTGGGGTCTTGTAACTGAATTCATACAACTGCTACACGGGCAGAGCACATCTGATTTCGGACCACCGTACTCAGCTCTGATAAAGTTCATGAAGTTTTCAACCCCCTCGACATATGCAGCAGAGAAGTCTTCGAGCAGAAGTTATCCAAGTCATGTCCATCTGTTAGACATACAAATTAGTTCTTCTACTAGATATTACAGGAAAAAATATATGCTTTTTTATGAAGTCCATGAAAAAATACCTAGGTTGATGTCTAAAGCTATGGCAAGATATTTGGACGAGCAGATCTAAGTAACGAAATATATGTAAAGCTAATTCAGCAAACAGATTTGAGTGCCAAATTATGGCAGGCTGTTTCAGCAGTCAATGAGGCCAAGCACACAGCCATCGAACTATCGAAGGCCATCACAACAACAAAGATCGAGTATAAAATGGTGTAGAGCTATTTCAGCTAACAGATTGGCTACTAGACCATGGCAATCTACGTCACAATAAATATATGGCAGGATATTTTAGCAACTAATCGGCCTTGGCATGCCATCTCAGCTAAGCAGATTGAGTGCAGAACAGGGCAAGGAAGCTTCTTAAGCAGAGCATATTGATAGTAAACTACTTCGGCAAACAGTGAGATTAACAGCGTCTATAAGCTAACATTCAGCGCTACACCGACATGAACGGGGCCTCAGTCTAGAATGCGCGTACCGTGGGAGAAGCTGACCGCCGTGCGTCTCCACATGAACGTCGCCAGCGGTGGGCCGCTGACCACCATGCGCCTCCACAAGAATGTAGCCAGAGGTGGAGGCGCGGCTAGAGGACGACAGTCTACGAGAAGCGTACTATGGGAGCGAGAGGATCGCCGAACCGCGGCGCCGACGTATCGGCGCGGCGGGGAGGGCGGCTTTGGCGGAGCGAATGGAGTGGAGGGGGATAGGGGGAGGGGTTTGGGGAATATTATTGGGTAGTTGGCCGAAGGGCGGTTGAATCAGATTTGGGGGGAATTTTTGGGTGTGTGGGGGGGGGAGGATTTTCGCGCGGTGGGCGGGGTGAGTTTGGCGCATGGTCGGTTTCTCCAAGTGCAGTCCCACATGTCAGTGAAGAGGCAAGCCGAAGCGTGTTCCGTTTGCGTGAGCCGTGTGCAGGACCGAACATGTGTGGGGTGCAATGCGACCGCGACAGGAGTGTTGTGAGTGTACCGCATTTTTTCCTTTTAAACTAGGTGCTTCGCCCCCTCAAAAAAAAGCTGTTGCTTTGCGCGATCCATCGATACTACTACTAGTAATCCGGTAATCCCGACTAAAACGGCGCGGCCGGGTCTTTTCCCGCGCGATATGTTGGGAGGTTGGATTAGTTGGGTTTTTTAGGACGAGTAATGCTACACCTATGTAATCCCATTTACGTAATTAACATAATGTGAAACGTGTGAGCTGTTGATTGTAGATTGGGGGGAGGGAGGGGCCCACCACCATGAAAATCAGGGGAGGAGAGAGAGAGGCAATTTATGTTAACCCTTTCGTAGGTTCCCGTAGATGTAGAAAGATGTGTCCGATCCTGCAATATAGGTCGTCAGATCTATATCTAACGGATAGGAAGGAAACTAGGACAATTTACCCGCACTCCTCTCCACATTTGTAGATAAGGCTTTCCCTCGTTCATCCTTTTCTCCCACAAGATCTTGATCTTCCGTGCAACGCACGGGCATCTTGCTAGTACTCCTACAATATGTATATTATTGTGAAAGTTCATATACACCGGCCGAGATTAATACAAACACGGCAAATTTTCATTACATTTCGAACTTCTATAGGACAAAAAAAAAAGAAACCCGACCCTAAACCTATTCTACGGCGGCGACCGACGTCCTCCATCTGTGATCTCCATGTACGGGGGCGGGTTTCAAGACCCATGAAGTGAAGCTGTGGTCTCCAGCGAGGAAAAGTAGAACACGGGAGACGGACCGGCCAGTTGGCACACCATGCCCTGCCGCCTCCCATGTCCTACTCATCCTCGGAGGAGTCCCTGACCTCGGCTGTGCCGGACATTGGACGGTGCCAAGTAGGACACGTGGCTGACGGTGCTCCCATCATTGGCCGCCAGCGTGGCCACCGCTTGTGCGGCGACTTGAGCGAGGGCGGCAACCTCGAGCTCCATCCCCGAAGACAAGCTCTCCCGCAGAGCGTTTGCGCTTGCAGTCATGGAGGATGTGGTTCCAGGTAGGAGGATGATGCGCTATGGTGTGGAGGTTAGCTGGGCGTTGCCGCTTTAAGTAGCGCATTCCGGTGAGGCCAAGCGTCCGGGTGCGTCATTAAGTCGCCGGAGTTGGTTCCACGGGCACCGAGCCTCTTAATGACGACATACGAATGGACGACATGAATGCGGGCACCTGTCGGCGGCTGGGAACACACCGCGCGACGGCGCGAGGGACGAGGGTTTTGGTGTGCCAGGGTAGTCAGCTGCGGTCGTGGCAACGTTGGAGATGCCCTTTGCTCACATGCGATCCCTGCATGTCATTGAAAAAGCAAGACGACCCCGCATGGTCTCAGGTCCAGAGGATGCAGTTGGCCGCCCGACACCACTCAGCGGATGCATCGCGGCGCCCCATGCATCCTTGACGAGCCGGGTGTTGGGGTGTGTTTGGATTGTGGCCAAAGTGCACCTTGCCAAAATTTTGGTCATGACCAAAAGATTGGTCTTTGTTTGGATGGTTGCCATTTTTTTGGCATGCCAATGAACTCTAGCCAACCCTAGTTCATTTTTCTTGCCAATGTCGGCCAAATCATGGGCAACCAATACCTCAACCAAAATTTTGGTCATGACCCAAATATTGGTCTTTGTTTGGATGGTTGCCATTTCTTTGACATGCCAATGAACTCTAGCCAACTCAAGTTCATTTTTCTTGCCAACGTCGGCCAAATCATGGGCAACCAATACCTCAACCAAAATTTTGGCTACCCAATGCTTTGATGGGGCAACCTTGGGCACAAACCAAACATACCATTGGTCGTGCCACAACACTAATACCACCCTCGGCAAACTGAAACCGATCGTGTCTAGCGACGATATGAGCGTGTCGCTCACCGCGGTCGTCGTGTCTAGAGGCGGTGCTGGAGCTGCGCCCCATTGTTGGCCCCAATGACCCACATGAACGGTTGTCGGTGGCGAGGAGGTCGTGGGCCAGCTCCTCCATTGGACTAGTCTGCGCTACGTCGTCCCGACGGGTGTGCCCCACATGTCTGTTTCCCTGTTTTCCCGGCCATATTCGAGCGTCAGTGCTCCACGTTGCGCATTAGGCCCTTCACTATGTAGGCCAAGCGAAACAACTTATTATTTATTTGAGCTGTTCAAGTATAATCATGTGGCGTTTGCTTATTTCTCATTCCTCTCCAACCCTCTTCTCCATCGATCATGTCGCCCTCCAGTCGAGTCCATCCTCCCGCATGCCTCATTTGAACATTCCGCCGAGTATCATTCGCATGTACCCACCCTAGTCCTCTTTCAATAGATCTCCGGACCCCGAGATGAAATCGAGAGGGAACGAGTGGGGGCACGTGATACCTAAGGCAGATTCAAAATTTTGAACCGGTGATCATAGCATCCGCAAATCATATATAAAGGGTACTCAATGTTCGTTTCGTTTTTGAACGTACAATATACTCCCTCCTATCCTTTCTAGTTTACATATAAGTTTTATGTGTAGTCAAAGTATATCTACTTTGATCAAAAAGGTATCAACATTCAACAACGCCCAATCAATATTGTTAGATTCGTACGTACTCCTAGATTTGTACTCGAGATGGTTTCCAATTTGACTGTTGACAAGATTAATAGTACATGAGATGTATAATGTGAAAATTATATCATTGGAAACTCCTTTCACATACGAATTTGACCGTATGCTTTGTGTAAGTTGCATGTCATATATTATTACTCTAACATTTGGTCAAAGTTAGCCACGAAAAACGCATTAGACCCTGTATGCTTTGTGTAAGTTGCATGTCATATATATTACTCTAACATTTGTGTAAGTTGCATGCCATATATTATTACTCTAACATTTGGTCAAAGTAGTATAGTGGAAGTGGATCCTCTGACGTAGGTATCCCTGCCTTACCCTCCCTTTCGGTCACTTACTGGCGGACCCCATGCTTGCTAGGCCCCGCATGTCAGTTACTCAATGGGTTCGGCCACGTCAGGGGATCCTCATCCGTAGTATACTCCCTCTATTTTTATTTACTCCGCATAAAACGGAGGGAGTGGTGGTATAATAAATGACGCGGGCGGGGGAGGGGAGGGACATCGGTTTGCTCTCAAGTGCGGTCCCACAAGCGAGCGAAAACGCAAGACGAAGCGTGTTCCATTCAGTGAGCGACATGGAGGGTCCAGCGTGCCGAGCTGCAATGCGAACGCGACAAGAGCGATGTACAGTCAAAACCGATTGACCGGTCATCACCGGAACCACTATTCACACCAGAACCTTCACTGCTCGGCCTACGCCAGCCACTGCCCTAAAACCACACCAAATCTCCAGCCCATTCCCCCACCTTTTGATCCCCTAGCCTGCATCAAGCGTCCCCTAGTTCACCGGAAAGCCATGGTGCACCGCAAGATCACTTACTACAAGATGCTAACGCCAGAGCGCCGCGCAGAAATCGCGGCGGCGGTCGGCGCCACAGACCTCCGTTCCCAAGCTCGCTTTGCGGCAGGCCAATCCCCGAGTTCTCTGGAGCCAAGCTACGAGGAGGAGGAAGTCGATCCAATGTTCATGGCGGAGGTCACGGCGCAGAAGGACCCCATGGTGCAGGCATACCAGCGGTTCAACATGGCGATACTAAAGGAGGACCAGGAGGAAGAGGCTCAACTCGACGCGGAGCGCGCGCATGCCGCTGCCATTGAGGCTCTCCTGTAGGCGGAACCGGATGTCGTGGATGTGAACCGGGCGGCGGAGGCTCAACTTGAGGCGGAGCGCGCGGATGCCTCTGCCATCGAGGCCCTGCTGCAGGCGGAACCGGACGTCCTGGACTTGAACCGGGCGCCAGAGGCTCGACTCGACGCAGAGCACACAGATGCCGCTCTCATCGACGCCCTCCTGCAGGCGAAACCGGATGTCCTAGACTTGAACCGGGCGGCAGAGGCTCGACTCGACGCGGAGCACGCGGATGCCGCTGCCATCGAGGCCCTCCTGCAGGCGGAACCAGACGTCCTCGACTTGAACCGGGTTGTGCTCTCGTCCGTGCAGAGCGCCCGCATGCTCCGCTTGAACGAGTAGCTGGAGGCCCAGGACAACCACGGTGCAGAGATACACATCGGCAGCGACGGCTAGTTCACACCGGCAGCCAAAGACGACGAGGTCGTCTCTTTCTGCGAGCAGTGATAGTTTTTCTTTATGTTGTTGTTTTTATGGATCTTTTGCTGTGTAAAAACATATATTTGTTATGCAAGTCACCTGACTTGGGTCAGTCTACCATTTCAGGCGGTTGGATGAATATCCTACGTCTCCTAACCCTTCTTTCCTTCTTCCTCACCTCTTCTTCTTCCCCAACAGACCACCGCACGGGCCGTACGAATACTCCCCAACATGCAGTTGGATAAACATACTCTATGAATGAAAATTATGTGTCAGCGATAGGATGGCTGAGTTTGGCATGTTCACATGCGATAGCACGTGTCAGTGAGGGTGCGTTCCCTTGGTTGGGTTTGCGGCGTGCAGGAGCGACTGTGTGAGGGTGCGGTGCGACCGCGGCGTGCAGGAGCGACCGTGTGAGGGTGCGGTGCGGCCGCGATAGCCGTGCGCAAGTGTACCTCCTTCTCATTTTGAAAACTTTAGGCAATCTTGGCAAAAATGTGTGGCGAAGTTTGGCAATGCAAGGCCTAGACCCAAACAGGATAAGTACGTACGTACTAGGAGTACTAGTGTTAAAAAAGAAAGGCTGGGATTTCCTTCGCGGGATTTAATCGATATAGATCCTCGTTTCCCGTGTCAATTAATGCGTATTTTTTTCTCCAAAGACCAAAGAGCTAACCATCTCACTCCTCATCGCTTGATTAATGCAGCGCCATGCAAACCAACCTTCTCACTTCCGCATGCATGCAGGGGATATTAATGTCCTTGGTTGCTAAACCCATCAATTTTGCCTCGATTAGTGTTAGTGGCCCTTTGCAAATTGTAATTTTGATATACTGGCCTTGTGTACAAAAAAATGGAGGTAGTAACTATATTTGACTTCCTTCCCCATTGCGGGAACGTCGACGATTTTTTTGGTGGTTTGGCGAAGTACGTTCGACGGAGAACACCATTGAGGGAGACCACGGTAAGTCGTTCGCAATTGCTGCCTGCAAGCCGAGACAACCGCCTTATTTTCATTGAGGAAGTCCTTTACTAGTACTACTAGGAGTAACTAATGCGGTGAGATGGCTTCTCGAAGAAGACGATGGAGAAGCAGAGTCAGCGAAGAGTGAAATGATGGTTGCTTCGTCCCACATGAGGCAGAACAACGGTAGAAGCAACACGCGGTTAAGTTGAAGAAGATAAGGGAGAAGCGGATTTAGCAATGAGTGAAATGATGGTTGCTTCGTCCCTCCAACTTAACTGCGGGAAAGGTGAAGCTTTGTGATTTGGCGCCTCATTGCTCATTACTATGCCGGCGCCATGGCTGGGGTGCTTCACCCCGACTGCTCTGCACTGTATTCCGGTATGGCATGTGGACCTGGTAGCTTGATGTCCCACATGTCGGCAAAAGGGACTAGAAGATTTATGAAAGCGAGCGCTCCACTCTTACGACGGAGGAGTAGACGACACGACGGCCAAGTGAACTATCACTTGTACTGTATAGTACTATAGTGTTGCTGTTTCACATGATCCATCGATACAAACCCGATTAAACAGGAAAGGGCGGGATTTTTCCCGTGCGGTAGATGATACTGGCCATACATTTCAAAGGCAATTTTAATGTATGCAAACTGAATAATTATAAGTAACAATATGATATCTATCAAAACTAAAAACACATATGATTTATTGTGTTAGAGTGTAGTAGTAGTGCTGTATTGCATAGTTGTTAGATGTAACATGCGAGAACGTGTAGAGATGTAGTTTTGGAGGGCCTACAGAGAGAAAAGCGTAATACGGTCACCGAACTTCAGAATAAGCTGATTACGGTCACTATATACGTTTTGCTGTGATTATACGGTCACTTGCTCACAGCTCAGCATCGGATTGCACTCTGTTGACCGGCCAAATAGTCTGCGTGGCGCCATGTTGACTAGTTAAATTGACCATGTTCGTTGTGGGTCCCACCTGTCAGTTCGCATAGGCAAAAGGTCAGATAAACACAAATTTACGCAGGCGCGACAAGGCTCCAACCCGTGCGCAGGAATCACCTGGTTGTGTATGTGTCTGTTAGGGCCTGATGTGTGTGCATGCACGTGTAGGTTGAGCACTTGAGCGTGAGAGTGTGTGTTGGTCATGTGGTGTACTGGTGTGTGCATGCATGCGTGCGTGTGTGCGTGTGAGTGTTGTGTGCGTGCGTGCGTGGCTGCGTGTGTATGTGTGAGTGTTGCATGCATGCGTGGGTGCATGTGTTTGTGTAAGTGTTGCGTGGATGCAGTTCGTGTGCATGCGTGCGTGTGTGTATAATCACCACACCAGCTCATGTGTGTTAAAACAGACGGCTCAACATACCAATACAAGGCCACCTTGTCCGTTGTGCCCGTGATCATGACTTTGAACCACCATCCAAATATATTTTTGTCGTTTGTTTTCATTCTTACTAGCAAGATGCCCGTGCATTGCATGTAACATCAAGATGCATTTGTACGACTTGTTTATCTTGTGAGAGAAAAGGATGAACGAGGGAAGGCCTTATTTGCAAATGTGGAGAGGTGTGTGGGTACCTTTTTGCAAAATTGCCATAGTTTCTTTCCTATCCGTCAGATATAAATTGGATGGCCTATATTGCAGGATGGCAGGCACACCATCATCACCAACTCTGTTTTTTATAGGAGTGTATTTTATGTATTTTATAAGAGTGTATATGTAGAGTAGATACAAGTCGACAGGTGGGCACGATGGTAGTGAGATAATGTGATGCAACACTAGACGTGCCACGTGGAGCGTTTAACTGGTCAACTAGTCATGTCATGAGCAAATATAGAGTTGTACGGTGAGCCCGTGACTGCATAATAACCACTAAACGTAAATGGTGACCGTAATGAGTGGATTCTGAAGTCCAATGTACGTATCGTGCTTTCTCTTCGAATACAATGATAGTCATTGCATATATCGCGAGAGAAAGATGAAACATGCGTGAATTTTCTGGGGGCTTACTTTTAGAGGACCTGGAGATAGTTTTGTGTGCATACGTGAAAGGGGTGTACAGGGGGGTATGCGGTGGAGATAGAGATGCCCTTCGTTTCTCTTTATTATGACTAACTTTGTATATAGTATAAAAATATACAAATTCACAGTGCGGAATAAATATCATTGTGGGCACCATGCAATGCAAATTAG
Source organism: Triticum dicoccoides (assembly GCF_002162155.2). Classification (NCBI taxonomy): domain Eukaryota; kingdom Viridiplantae; phylum Streptophyta; class Magnoliopsida; order Poales; family Poaceae; genus Triticum; species Triticum dicoccoides. The sequence goes on from NC_041386.1 coordinate 88,843,165, forward strand.
CATTCGTACTCCACCATATAACTTTGTAATGTGTTATATATGTAGACACTCTAAAATAATTTTTTGGCCAGACTTTATTCAAAAGGAATGTTGTATGCGAAATAAACGTGAAGAGAGGGCTTTTTAGATCAATGGGGTACGTGATGTAACATGTGTGAATGTGTAGTTGATGCATTTGGCGGGGCCTAGAGAGGTATCTGTGTGTATTACGTATTCGAGAGAGGCATGGATAGAGGGGCCGACCGGGGGGCGTGGGAGAGATAGCACAAGAAATGAGAGTGGTCTAGAGAGAGAGAGACGAATATGACGTCACGACAAGAGATTCCATTCCCTTGAGTGTGTATATGCAAGGGGGAGGGAATAGAGGCACCAGGAGAAATTTTCTGTGTGTGTGGTGTTTGTGTTGGTATGTGTGGGTGTGAGAAGATAATGAGACGTGGGGGCAGAGGGTGTGTCACCGCGTGAGGTCCGGTGTGTCGAGGTGAGGCCCTTCGTTCTGTTCCGTCCTACGCCACATTGGTCGGCCCGTGACGCATTTAGGAAGACCCATGGATGACTAGTCGTACAAGACAAAGATAGAAGAATTGTGAAGGGCTCTGTGTCCACTGACAAAGCCGGCTAGGATTTGTAACCCTAGGTTCTCGGACTAAGGTAACCCCTTTATCTCTGATATTACTATTCATCCAACCTAACTTTAAGGGGCATCCTACAGAATGCTCTGCTAGAATCATACTCGTCGATTAGGAAGAGAGGTGTGAGACAATGCGTGAGAGACAGGCGTAAATATAATGTGCGTACATGAGACACGTAGGCAGGTCCATGTATATAGAAAGGGTCGATGAGGATTGTGTGTGTGTATGTTTGCGAGAGGAAGAGTGCTTGTGATAAAGGTTAGTGAAAACAGTTGTAAATGGTTACGAGAGGGATGGAGGGTTATATCTAGAGCATGTGTGCGAGAAAGACACCTCGGGAGAGAGTGTGTGAGCATGTGTGAGAGACCACTGATGGAGAGTGAAACTACACGTAAAAGACTGCTCTACACATTGATTAAAGATATAAATTGTATCCAAATATTAGGATGGGATCATGATATTTGCAATTCGCGTAAGGAGCAGTCATTGATCCATCAGACATCTAGATTCTATCGAATTTGAGCATGTCTATGTTATTATTCAACACAATTGATCCACATAGTTAGTATTTTGAACTCCAGACAGTGCATCTACACAATGGATAAATAGCTACTACCTATGAACTAGCATACATTTGAATTCAACTTAAGGTGGTTTTAAAAAAATCGAATTCAACATGAAGTCCATTCAATTATTTGAATTTGATATCATGGCATTTGTAAACCATACCTAAATTATGGGGGCACCAATCTTTGCTCTGGTTTTGTACATAATAGCATATGTAGTCTTGTACAAAATAGATTCAAATTTAGCTCCTCCATTCCAAAATAATCGCAGTTATAGGATTTTCAAGTGTCAAAATTTCAAAAAGAAGCGGATAATTTAATGAGGTTTTCAAACATACAAGGTCAAATATAACGTTGTATATTTAGGTCAATCCTCATAGCTCAAGAGTACTCTAAACGTGAATGATTATGTTTCAAAATTTCGAACGAATCGCCAAAAGAGCCTCTACTCGCTCGAAACCGTGTGAGACCAATGTTTGGTAGTACAAGGAAATTACTTTTCTAATAACTCCGACCCATGAAACCTATCAGCCCGACGTCCAAAGGTCTAAACCGGGGTAGGTTTGTAGCTTCATCTAGACACCACGCAACCGCATCCGAAAAACATTCATACACAATGGCCACCTAAGCACACATGCGCGCGGCCGAAATCGCTCCCGCCCACTATTTGGGACACCAGGGATTACCATCCTACCCCCGACCCGCAGTAGGTCCGAAATTTAAGAGGGGGGCAAAGTTTGTACTTTCCCCAAATTTCAAACAAACGCGTCCCACCTTCTGTTCAAAAAAGCCAAAAACAAGCGTGTCCCAGACCGAAACATGGTTCCCCCCCACCCGTCCGATTCCCCATTCGTACTCCGTGGGCGCCAAACCTACCTCTCCACTAGCTGCGAAACCTTGGCGTCCTCCGTCTGCCACCCCATCCCACCCATCAACCGCCGCCCTCCTCCATCACGCCGGAGCCGATACCCTGACGTCGTCGTCCACCGCAACCTCAACCGCAACGCCCTCCACGGCTAGTAGTTGAAGCCGAGGCTGAGCCGTCCGTACCCGAGCCAGTTCAACCACGTCATCATGCACCTCACCGCTGCCGCTCCAACTTCTCCACCCTCAACCGCACCGGAGATGTTCCTACTACACCGTCCTTCGCCGCCTTGGATCTGCTTCCCCTCCGCCGACATACGGCCACGGCAACACAATCAACAATTTGGCCATGGGTTCATCCAAGCCTGCACCCTCCAGAACATCGGTTTCCCCGGTAAAAAGAAGAAAATCGGCGCGACTTGTGGAGGTGACCACACCGGCAATCGAAAAAGGTACTCCTCTTCCCTTATTCGTGCAAATCTTATGTCTCTGCTTGCACGGTATTCATCCCACAGAAGACACTAGTTGACTGCTTCTTCTTTATACTAGATGTTCCTAGTAACTCGCGATGCACAAGGTTTCTCCTCATATACTATTTCACCTTAGCTAGAGGTCCGTCGCCCCCCTGAATTTCAATTTCTGGCCACTTGATTCCCAATTAACGGAAGCATTCCCCAGCGTAACAGGCGCTAGTACGCCTATTACACCGGGGAAGAACCGCCTTGGTGTTTATCTTAGGGGCGTGTGCGGCCTAGAGCTACTGGCGCCCGATCTGGAGTTCGGCCGGGATTAAAGGGATGGCCTGGGGGCGCTGCCAAGCACGGCGGTGGTGTGAGGTCGATGGGAGGGCGGGGCGGTGGAGGCAGGGGTCTGGGCTGGTGGTCGCTGGCGGTTCGAGAAAGATCGTCAACAGTGACTGGCGGGAGGTAGACGAAGGCCATCTTCCCGTTCCTTATAGATCGGATGGTTCATTAAAAAAATCGACTGACCTATTTATTTTCAGTCGATTATTATCTTAGATATGACCACATGTGGTGGTGTGCTGGAGGAGTACCTGCATTTAATGTGCTCATATATTACAAAATCATACAGAGTAGAATCTAATTTTGTTTGCCATGCAATGTTGTAGATCTATCATATGTCTCCTGTCATATATTTTTCAGCCACCTGCTATCTGCTACTTTTATAGTGCACTAGTTCTACACACACTTCACCCTTACTCTCACTATTGTGTTTTTATGCAAGGGTATTTCAGACTCTGCTGCCATGAGAGAAGCCAAAAAGAAAAGAGAGAAGTCGCTCCAGTTTGGTGTGCGGCTAGGCAAGACACGTTTCAACGCTTTAAAGGGTGTAGTGTCAGCAGATGGAGATGGGGAACGTAGCTCTGGAGTTGATGACCTCGCTCGCAATGAACCACCATCCCAGGTGCTTGCTTCAACTTCGCGGTGTCATATGTGGTTGCATGTTCCATATGGTGTCTAGCTTGTATTCGAAAGGCCGAAGTCGGTAAGATAAGGAAAGATATTATTTTTACATGAACCACCATCCCATGAGCACCAGAAGACAAATAGCTAGTCAGGGCACCGGCCGAGCCAGTGACAAGCCCAGCAAAGATAGGCATCACCTGGAAGCCAACTAAAAAGCTGCGATGGTGGCGAAGCAGCCCGCCTCCCACCAGGCTCTCAGGTCCTAGATGATCATGCTCACCACTCCAGCCGGATGTCTAGCTTGTATTGCTTCCAATTTGGTTAAATTGCATCTTCTTAGCTTACACATTATACCTTTGAATATGACACGCCTTTTTGTTTTTGGTACATACTAGTACATCTATGTATTAACCATGTTCTTACATCAAACTGATGTTCTTGTGTATCCCTCATCAATCACTTATGATGAGGCAGGCAGTTAAGGGGACTACTCCTCATTTAAAGAATGCAGCGTCAGCCTCCCGACATGATTCTCAAGAAATAGAAATGCTAGATGAAGATAGTGAACGTAGCTCTGTAGTTGATTACAGCATTTCCCCTACACTAGCATCGCAGGTGCTTGCTCTAACTTGGCAGCGTGATATGTGGTTGCATGTTGCATATGGTGTCTAGATTGTAATTCTTCCAATCTGGTTAAACTGCATGTGCTAGTCTGCTTAGCTTATACATTATACCTGTTAATGTGACATGCCTTCCTGTATTTAGTACATAGTACATCTATCTATTAAGCATGTCCTTACATAAAACTATTTTTTTTATCCCGCATCAATTGACATGACGAGACACCTTTAGTATATGCAGTGCGATATTAGTTGCATCTTTCATATGATTTATAGCATGCACTGCTTCTAATTTTTTGAAGTTCCATTTATGATGGGACGCTTTTAACTTGGCAGAGTCATATTGGTTGCATCTTTCATGTGGTGTCTACCTTGCATTGCTTCTTATTTGCTTAGTTTACACAAACAGTTGTGAACATGCCATGCCGTCCTGTTTTTCGTACATATTCCATCCTGGTATCATGTGTTTGCCTTACATAAGAGTAGTGATTGTCAGTATCATGCATGAATGAGTTCTGAAGAGAGAATTTTATTGCTTTTTCTTGTCAGTTTTACTTGACAATTCAAAATCAATAAAGCGGAAGGAAGTTAGCAAGGCAGCGGATAAAGGTGCTCCTTCCGAACGGAGGGCCTCTACAGTTTCTACTCCTCCACACCCCCAAGATGATTTCCAAGACAACACATGCATAGACACTCAACAAAGCTATGTTTATGATGAGCATGTCTCCCCTAGTGCAGCATCACCGGTGCTCCCTCTAACTTGGCACTGTTATATGTGGTTGCATGTTATGTGTGATGTCTAGCTTGTATTGCTTCTAATTTTGTTGAATTCCATCTGCTTACTTTACACATTATACTTGAATAAGACACGTGTTCCTATTTCTAGAACATACAATATCTGTCTCTCACACCATGTTCTTACATCAAATTACTACTGTTCTGTAACATGCAACAATCACTTATCGTAACACACGTTTGACTTCGGAGTGTGATATAGGTTACATCTCACATTCTTTTCTAGCTTGTATTACTAATTTGTTGAAATGGCACTTACGACGAGACAGTTTTAACTTGGTAGAGTGATATTTGTTGCATCTTTCATATGGTGTCTAGCTTTGATTGCTTCTAATTTGTTGAAATGCCTTCTCCTTAGTTTACACATCATAAGCTGTGAATATGCAATGCTGTGAATATGCAATGGCACTAATGACGAGAGACCTCTAACATGGTAGTGTGATGTTATTTGCATCTTGCATATGATTTATTTCTTGTACTGCTTCAAATTTGTTTAAACACCATTTATGATGAGACACTGTTAACTTGGTAGAGCGATATTTGTAGCATCTTTCATATGGTGTCTACCTTCCATTGCATTGCTTCTAATTTGGTGAAATGTCTTCTTCTTAGTTTACACATCATAGTTCTGGTTATCTCTTCCGTCCTGTTTTTCATACATATTACATCCTCCTATCATGTGGTTGTCTAACATCAAAGTTCAGTTCGTCTGCATCACGCATCAATTTGTTCTGAAGAACTAAATTGTTATTCGTTTTTCTTGTCGGCTTGACTTAACATGGCACAGAGAAAGAGGAAGAAACACATAATGGCAGGTAATGAGAAGCGGATGAATCTTGCAGATTCTGCTAGTACTGATGGTGCAATAGAAGGTCAAAGTCCAGCAAAAAATTCTACAAACACGGCATCCCATGCTATATGAGTTGCAAAAAAAGACAAACAGAAACAAATAGCTGCCACCAAACAAGCAGAGACAGCCCTAGTTCTTGCAACACCTACCATAGTACTACCATCTGCACGACGTACTCGTGTGTCAACTGAGCTAGCAGCACGTTCCCAAGCTCCCTTGCCACCTGACACTACTTCCCAAGCACTCTTGACACAAGACGAGTTGGCAATATCAGATGAACCTTGTGAGCTTCAACAGCAAGAAGGTAGTTGCTGGAGTCAAGTTACAGTTGCATGCTTCTTTATATGTAGTCTCACAGTTTGATGCACACTAACACTTCCTATGTTTGTTGTTGGACTAGCACCTAGGCGCAAGAGGAAACAAACATCAGGGATAATGCTCGATAGGTTAACTAAATCTAGAGGAGGAAGAATGGAGATCCGTTTTGAGGCAGGTTTAAAAAGGTCACGTGAAGCTATAGAGTCAGCCAAGTTAGTATCAGAGGCATCGGTTGCTGTTAGGTGTCATGTACGTATCCTCCCAACATGGATTCAGTACAGGAATGACAAAGACGAAACCCAGTTCAACATCTTCCTCGACCATTTATCTGTAAGTATGGTTATGTATGGAAACTAGTAATATCGTCTTGCTCTGTCCAATACTTTCTAGATTGCTGATAATGAGACTCCCATAATTTTCAACAGATGAGGTTCAAGTTGGATAGCCAAGATGATGCAACCAGACAATCTTGCACCCATGTTTTCAAGCCTGCTCTGCGACAGTATCGGTATAACTTGAGGAAAACTCACTTTGAAGGCAAGGCTAACAGTGAACTTGCCCAAACATCTCCAGTGGAAAATATATCTGATGAAGACTGGAGAGGCCTCGTTAAACACTGAAAATATATCTGATGAAGAGTTGTCCGATCCGAAGTATCAGGTACATTATATATATGTCATCAGATCACATGTTGAAGTCCTATTTACGCATGTGCCACACAAATCTCTCTTCTTGTAGGTGAACTGTTCAAAGAACAAGGCCAACCGTACGAAAGTGAAATTCCAACAGACGACAGGATCTCGTAGCTATATTGCACACTGCGAGGCTCTTGTAATTAGCTGTTGTTTCACTCTTTTTGTTGTACCATATTATCAGATCTATATTGACTTGTTCCAAATGCAGAGGAAAGCCCGCAAGGACCAAAAAGTACCTGAACCAAATGCTGTGGAAATCTTCAAGGACTGTCACACCAGCAAGAAGAAGGGCATGACTACACCAGTCAAAGCCGCTGTTGTAAGTCCTTAATCCTCATGCCTTTTAACTACTACTTACTCTGACTTGTACCTTGAACTGGATGGTTTGCAGCCAATGTCTATTACTATTTTCAATTTTATACACAATTGTCTTAGCATATCATTGCACCTTACAAGGTTTAAAAGAGAGGAGTGATGTTCCTTTGATCTTGACCCGTAATCTAGTTCCGTGCTGGACTTGCCCACACAACGTTACAATTGCTTGTTTGTCTGTTCTCAGTTGTTTTGTGATATGAATGAGGTCATACTATGCTTACCGTATTATAAACTTCGTCTCTTTATCCTTAGCCCTCAATACAATGTGAATAAATAGACAATACATTAGCGATGGTACATGGTCATATGTTTGGAACCTGGTTTTATTATGTACTTTGCAATAAAATACAACTAATATTTTACATGGGTTCACCAGAATAAGTTCTGTATATAGACCAAAGCTATTTTGTTTGGTTTTTCTGCCTCCTTAATATCTTTTGTTCTGGTACTACTAATTTAAAACCTCAACTTTTCAGTGAGCTATGGAAAAAATGGTGGAACTGCCACCTTCTGAAGGTGGCGAGGCAACTATAACCGCAATGTCAGCTCTTGCTACAGTGGGTCAGTACTTGTCCACTAACAGTGCCAAAAGCACGTTCCTGCGTAATACTTGGTTGGTTGTTAAGGCAATGTCGTCCAAACTACCTCATGATCAAGATATGCAAGCTCAAAGCAATGTTGTATCTACGCTCCAGACACAAGTCCATTCCCTAACAGAGACCCTTTGTGAAACAAGGAGAAACATTGCTCAATGTCGTCAAGATATGCATGGTTTTGAAACCGGACTATCAGACATTTGCTATGTTGTTCAGGAGCCTAGGGGAAATGAAGGCGAGGGTTATGGTGCTCCATCGGACAATACAGCATGAAAACGTAACAGTCAGGTCAAATGAACTAAGCTTCTAAACTTCTGGTGGTGCATTTATCTGCTAGACTGTTAAGTTTTATGCCAACCTTCCTTTTGTTATATAGTTGTAATTTGTTTTGGTGCGATACAAAATTTATTCTTAACATGCAGCCACCGCCTGAAGAAAACAGCAAGCCATTTTTATATAGTGTAGGGTGTTCCCTATATTTGCACTGGTGGTGATCTTTGATGCCGAGTGGATGTAATCTGTGCAATCGCCTTAATAGCCTAGCGTTAGTTTCGGCCTTATTTATTTCCTAGTCTTCTTTTCCCTGGTTTGCTAGTGGCTGCAACTACCATGGGCCATATACGGGCCGTAGGATCCATGGGTCTCCTACGGGCCATCGATAAATGGGCCTGTAATCGGTGGGCCTTAGGCCGTCGGATCAATGGGTCTACATGGGCCATAATCGGGCGTAATTGGTATCAGCCCAACACGGTAACAGGCTGTTAACAAGCCGTAGGACAGCAAAGGCTTAATTATGTCACAGGCATAACGGGTCGTTAATGGGCCAGAATATAGGACGGGCTAGAAACGGCGCAACGGGTTAACAGGCCAGAAACGGGCCGACTCTTGCCATGGGCCGAATTTGGCCCATTAGAGTAACAGGCCAGTAACGGGCCGACTCTTGCCATGGGCCGAATTTGGCCCATTAGTGGAACAGGCTAGTAACGGGCCGACTCTTGCCATGGGCTGAATTTGGCCCATTAGGGGAACAGGCCAGTAACGGGCCGGAAGTAATCGAGGGCCGAAAAGGAGCCCAAGAACGTATGGGCCGTCAATAGGACAAAAGCTAACACGGGCTGGAAATGGCCCATGTAAATCACGGGCCGTTAACGAGTATAAAGAAAATTACTGTTCATTATGGGCTAGAGTCACTGTGGGCCTGTAATGGGCCGAAAGAAACGAAGGCCTCATATGGGCTGAAAGACGTCGTGGGCCATACATGGGCCGAAAGTGAAATGGGCTGGTATTATATTCGACGGCCCACATGACGTTGTTGGGCCGATTTCCTTTAGGGCCTAACGGGCCGTGAGTTAACGGGTCGTAAAATGGGCTATTTGCGAAGAGAACGTTAACAGGCTTTTCATGGGCCAGCCCGTTAACTTTTGACCAAGTCAAAAGGGCTGTCTTTGTAAGCTAAATGGGCCACTGTTGGGCCGTGCCACGTGTCGACATATCATAGGCGCCTATCTGACCCACTGACGAGCTGACACGTGTTTCGTCCGGCCAATAAGAATTTTACACGTGGAAATTTCCCATTGGTCGGGGTTGTTAACGGGTTATCAGATCCAAAACCCGACCCAATAGCTTAACGGCGTTCCGTTACGGTGGATGCCACGTGTCGGTCACCCTTGACCAAAGAACTTCTGTGACGCACGATTTATCGTCATGGAAGTGGACACTTCCGTGATGATAATTTTGGTAATGTCATGGAACACTTCTACGACATCACAGGTATGACTATCTTGATTCTGTCATAAATTTGTCATGGAGGTACATGCATGACAAAAAACGCGACCTACTGTGACAAACACGTATCATCACGGAAGTGTATTTTTTTTGTAGTGCTACAAGGTCCACGAGGGAGAGCTTTATAAGAAAAGCACTGATACGTCTCCAATGTATCTATAATTTTATGATTGCTCCATGCTATATTATCTACTGTTTTGGACTATATTGGGCTTTATTTTCCACTTTTATATTATTTTTGGGACTAACCTATTAACCGGAGGCCCAGCCCAAAATTGTTGTTTTTTGCCTATTTCAGTGTTTCAGATAAACGGAATATCAAACGGAATATCAAACGGAGTCCAAACGGAATAAAATCTTCAGGAACATGATTTTCTCACCGAACGTGATCCAGGAGACTTGGACCCTGCTCCAAGGAACAAAAGAGGCGGTCACGAGGGTGGGGGGCGCCCCCCTAGGGCGCGCCCCCTGCCTCGTGGGCCCCTCATTGCTCCTCCGGCGTACTTCTTCCTCCTATATATACACACGTACCCCCAAACGATCAGAACAGGAGCCAAAAACCTAATTCCACCGCCACAACTTTCTGTATCCACGAGATCCCATCTTGGGGCCTGTTTTGGAGCTTCGCCGGAAGAGGGCCATCATCACGGAGGGCTTCTACATCATCATAGCCCCTCCGATGAAGTGTGAGTAGTTTACCTCAGACCCTCGGGTCCATAGTTAGTAGCTAGATGGCTTCTTCTCTCTCTTTGAATCTCAATACAAAGTTCTCCCCCTCTCTTGTGGAGATCTATTCGATGTAATCTTCTTTTTGCGGTGTGTTTGTTGAGAACAATGAATTGTGGGTTTATGATCAAGTCTATCTATGAATAATATTTGAATCTTCTCTGAATTCTTTTATGTATGATTGGTTATCTTTGCAAGTCTCTTCGAATTATCCGTTTGGTTTGGCCAACTAGATTGGTAGTTCTTGCCATGGGAGAAGTGCTTAGCTTTGGGTTCGATCTTCCGGTGTCCTTACCCAGTGACAGAAGGGGCAGCAAGGCACGTATTGTATCGTTGCCATCGAGGATAACAAGATGGGGTTTATTTCATATTGCATGAATTTATCTCTCTACATCATGTCATCTGGCTTAAGGCGTTACTCTGTTTTTAACTTAATACTCTAGATGCATGCTGGATAGCGGTCAATGAGTGGAGTAATAGTAGTAGATGCAGAATCGTTTCGATCTACTTGTCACAGACGTGATGCCTATATACATGATCATGCCTAGATATTCTCATAACTATGCTCAATTCTGTCAATTACTCAACAGTAATTTGTTCACCCACCGTAGAATACTTATGTTCTTGAGAGAAGCCACTAGTGAAACCTATGGCCCCCGGGTCTATTCTCATCATATCAATCTCCATCACTTTAATCTTGCCTTGCTTTTTTACTTTGCTTTTACTTTTTGCATCTTTAAACCAAAAATACCAAAAATATTATATCTATCAGATCTCACTCTTGTAAGTGACCGTGAAGGGATTGACAACCCCTAATTGCGTTGGTTGCGAGTAGCTATCGCTTTGTGCAGGTACGAGGGACTTGAGCGTGGGCTCCTACTGGATTGATACCTTGGTTCTCAAAAACTGAGGGAAATACTTACGCTACTCTGCTGCATCATCCCTTCCTCTTCGGGGAAAACCAACGCAAGCTCAAGACGTAGCAAGCACAACCAGAGTCCTTCAAAGGTGCATCTCCGAAGAGGAAGGGCGGAAGCTTTTGGCAGAAATCCATGCCAGACTCGTTGGCCACCACGCCGCAGCCCGGGCCCTTGTAAGAAGGCCTTCCGTACAGGTTTTTATTGGCTGACGGCCCGGGCAGATGCATAGCATCTGGTACAACATTGTGTCGGTTGCCAGCTGTCGGTGTCAAAACAGGCGGATCTCGGGTAGGGGGTCCCGAACTGTAAGTCTAGGCCGGATGGTAACAGGAGGCAAGGGACACGAAGTTTTACCCAGGTTCGGGCCCTCTTGATGGAGGTAAAACCCTACGTCCTGCTTGATTAATATTGATCATATGGGTAGCACAAGAGTAGATCTACCACGAGATCGGAGAGGCTAAACCCTAGAAGCTAGCCTATGGTATGATTGTTGTTCTGTATGTTGTCCTACGGACTAAAACCCTCCGGTTTATATAGACACCGGAGAGGGTTAGGGTTACACAAAGTCGGTTATAATGGTAGGAGATCTACATATCCGTATCGCCAAGCTTGCCTTTCACGCCAAGGAAAGTCCCTTCCGGACACGGGACGAAGTCTTCAATCTTGTATCTTCATAGTCCACGAGTCCGGCTGAAGGTATAGTCCGGCCATCTGGACACCCCCTAATCTAGGACTCCCTCAGTAGCCCCTGAACCAGGCTTCAATGACAACAAGTTCGGCGCGCAGATTGTCTTCGGCATTGCAAGACGGGTTCCTCCTCCAAGTACTTCATAGAAGATTTTGAACACAAAGACAGTGTCCGGCTCTGCAAAATAAGTTTCCACACATTGCCATAGAGAGAATAATATTTGCACAAATCTAATCTGCTGACGTATTCCGTAGCGTGACACACCACGGCCAAGCCTTTATCCGAGTCGTTTTATTATCCCACCTCAGCGTGTCATGTGAGGCGGTTTCCTTGGCACGTCTTGGTAAAGCAGAGATCGTGTCCCCTTATTCCGGGATTCTCATCAATATGGGCGTGGGTAACCCAACCGCTTCTAGGACTCCTAGATTATAGGCAAGTCCAAACGGACACGGAGAGGACGCTTGATATTCACCCTCTTTATAAAGGGACAAGGCTTTTATTTTTCCCTCCCGTGCTCAATCGAATCCTTCCCCCACCTCAAGCTCAAATGCCCAAAGTTCAGGTCAGGTGCTCCGAACCTTCAGTCATGTCCAGATCTAGCCTTCAAGGCCGATGGGTGGCTTCCTCCGTCACGGAAGAAGACATCAAAAAGTTGAGGGAGGCCAGATATCTGACCGCCGAGATTTTGCATCGGCTGCCTCCCCGAGGGCAGGCTGTCCCCTCCCCCGAACCCAACGAGAGCGTCGTGTTCGTCTCCCACTTCCTCCAAGGTCTAGGCCTTGCTCTGGATCCTTTCGTCAGGGGCTTGATGTTTTATTACGGGCTAGATTTCCATGATCTAGCTCCGGACTCCTTTCTTCATATCACGACATTTATTGTCGTGTGTGAGGCCTTCCTCCAGGTTACCCCTCACTTTGGCCTGTGGCTCAAGACCTTTGAAGTAAAGCCGAAGATGATCGAGGGGCAACATGCAGCCTGTGGAGGTGCCTCAATATGTAAGATGACGGGAGCTCCATGGCCCAAAGGTTCCATTCCAGAGGTGTCTGGATTGTGGCAACAGGAGTGGTTTTACATCACGGCTCCTAGAAGTGCCAAGTGGGCGGCCGCCCCTGTTTTCCGCTCGGGCCCTCCATCACAACTGATATCATGGATCAGCAGAGGCCTGAGCTGGGGTCCAGCCAAGGACGTGCCTATACTGCAAAGCCGCATTCGAGATCTCTTCAATGGAGATTATAGTTTGGTTGCGGTAATACAAGTTATGCTGGTTTGTCAAGTCCAGCCTTGCAAACGCCGGCCCCTTCGCTTGTGGGAGTTCAATCCCGAGGGACCGCGTGTCATCCAAAATTTCCTTGGCCTGACGCACGAGGAGATGTACAAGTCATTCTTTGGACCTCAGGTAGAGTGTCCGGAAATCACCGAGGACGTGGGCCTGAGTAGTAACCGCGCCGCCAAACAGGTAAGGAATCTTCCGGCTGAACATATGATCTCTCATTTGTTATGAAGTTATTTCTGAGAGTTCACTTTTTGACCAGGACTGGCTAACAAAGGCGAAGCTGATTCGGTGTTTGGCCCCCCTCCCTGAGGGTTTGGAAAATCCGGTATTGGAAAAGATGCTCCAGATCACACCTTGCCCAGAGCCTTTGAAGGAAGATATTGTGGCGGATAATACAGGCGGACGTGGACCCCCAACGCTGCCCATCCTAACCGAGGGAGCGAGCGTCTCCATGAAGGAAGACAACCGGAAGAGGAAAAGGACTGTGCCCGGGGATTCGGAAGCCGAAGCTTCCAAATGAGAGAAGAAGTCTCCCACAAAGGGTCCTACCTTGGGGGGTGCTTTCGCCGCACAAAGTCCGCGGGGGGATCAATTCTCCTGCGAGTTGTAAGTGACCCGAAATACTTTAATAGTACAGATATGCCATCTTTTCCTTCTGAGAAAATAACCTCTGCATATATCTTTGCAGTTCAGGCCTTAGCCCCTCTCAAATGAGCTCGTCTTCGGGGGATCTTCTTCCAGAGATGATGGAGAGCGAAATGCCTCCTCCGGACTCCTCCGCTCCGGAAGTGGGCGACCCCGAAGTGTCGTCGCGGAGGGCCTCTCCGAGTCCGGTGAGGCCAGAAGATAATCCCATCGACCCCCGAAGCTCCCAGTGTCCGGCTCCCGAAGAGAGCAGACAAAAGAGTCCGGCACCGTCTGGTGTGCGATCGGATGTTCTGAGGGAGTTGGTGGGGCGAGCGGCCATCTCAGATGAACACCGTGTGCTGATGAATACGGTGATGGAAAGAATCTCATCCACCGAAAGCGGATTGCATGAAGCTTTTATGAGTCTACTGATAGGTTTTGAGGTATGTAAAAGAATGTATAATAGTCCTGCACATGCTAGGTGTGCCCTGTGTAGATAGTAGCGCCTGAGACTCTGGTTGTCATCGGAAACGATGACAAACAGAGGATCATATTCCCAGGTAATAACCATACTGCCTCTATGTGCAGGTGATGGAATCTCCGGTGGCTAGCCGGACTAGCGAGTTTGCCCATTTAAAACGGCAGTTGGATGAGGCAGACGCCGACATCGAGCTTGTTAACAAAAGGCTTGACGAGGCACAGGGTAAGTATCATTATCTGGTAAACGCCATATAGTAAGAGCAGCATGATGTCAGTATCTTTAATATGTTGTGACTGTAGATGGAGCTGCCACTGTTGAGGCCTTGCGGGCAGAACTTGCCCGAGCCAAGGAACAAGCGAGGTTTGACAATGCGGCTGCTTTGAAGGCAGCCGAAGAGTTGCAAGCCGAGAAGGCCATGCATGGCGAGAGCCGAGATAAGATGGCCAAGATGGCCATAGAATTAAAAGCCGTCGCCGACCGTTGCCGGGTTCTTGAAAAGGAAAACCAAGCGAAGGCATCGGACATTGAGAAGGCTGCTGCGACGAGAAAAGACCTCTGCTCTGCTATGAGGGCAAAGAAGGAGGAGCTGCGGGAAGCCGGGGATATTGTAGCTGGGAAATCCTTTATGTTGCAGAGGAAGTTCGGAGATCCACGGTATGCCCCTCTTGATCAGCTGTGGAGTTCGGAGGATGTGTATATGGATTTGGCGGCGAGCGCTGCCGATGCGGCCAAGTACTTCCAGGGTCAGACGGACCATGAAGTAGACCAGCTGTTTTGGAGACAATTTTATTCTCCCGAGCGTCCACTTTCATTGACTGACCAATTAGCCGAATGGGCCGAACTGAATAGGTTGTCCGGACTCGCCATGAGGTCTGTTGTGGATCAGCTATGGCCGGAAAGTCCAAAGCCGAACAGCTATTTCAGCTTGGTGCAACAGTTCCTTGACGTGGTGCCGCGCATTAATGCGATGAAGAGGTCGGTGTGCATCGAGGGCGCACGGATGGCCTTTGCCCATGTTAAAGCATACTGGGCGGAGATGGATGCTACCACTGTTGCACGCGGGATTCGGCCATAGGTCGAATGTAACGCCCTCGATGCGGCTATATCTCCTACGTGTCGAAGCACGACTTAGAGGCATAACCGCATTGAAAGCAATGTTGCAAGTAAGGTAATCTTCATAACATCCCATGTAATACATATTAAGGGGAAAGGTACATAGTTAGCTTACACTCGCCACGTCACACAAAGTACATAAATAGCATTACATCATCCAATACACTCATGGTCCGACTACGGTACCAAAATAAAAGATCAACCCCAACATGGTCCCGATCGCCCCAACTGGGCACCACTACTGATCATCAGGGAAAGACACATAGTAACGGCGTGAGTCTTCGTCGAACTCCCACTTGAGCTCAAACGCATCTTCTAGAATGGAATCATCAGGCCCTGCATCTGGTTTGGAAGTAATCTGTGAGCCACGGGGACTCAACAATCTCGCACCCTCGCGATCAAGACTATTTAAGCTTATAGGTAAGGTAAGGTAATAAGTGGAGCTGCAACAAGCGACTAGCATATATGGTGGCTAACCTGTTCGCAAAAGAGAGCGAGAAGAGAAAGCAATGCATGAACGAAAAACTAGAGAATAACCTACGGCAAACATTACTCCAACACCGTGTTCACTTCCTGGACTCCGCCGAGAAGAGACCATCACGGTAACACACTCAGTTGATTCATTTTAATTAAGTTAAGGTTCAAGTTATCTACAACCAGACATTAACAAATTCCCATCTGCCCATAACCGCGGGCACGACTTTCAAAAGTTCAAATCCCTGCAGGGGAGTCCCAACTTAGCCCATGACAAGCTCTCACGGTCAATGAAGGATATACCTTCTCCCGAGACATTCCGATCAGACTCGGTATCCCGGTTCTACAAGACAACTTCGACAAGTCAAAACAAATCCAGCAACACCGCCCGAATGTGCTGAGAAATCCCGATAGGAGATGCACATATCTCGTTCTCAGGGCACATTCAGATGAGACATCCTATGAGTAAAACCAAACCTCAAGTTGCCCCGAGGTGGCCCCGCAGTCTGCTTGGTCGGACCAACACTCAGAGGAGCACTGGCCCGGGGAGGGGGTTAAATAAGATGACCCTCGGGCTCCGGAAACCCAAGGTAAAACCAAGGTTGGGCATTTCTGGAGGAGTTTTATTCAAGGCAGACTGTCAAGCGGTTCCCATTATTACCCAACCGTGTAAGGAACGCAATATCCGGGAACATAACACCGATATGACGGAAACTAGGGCGGCAAGAGTGGAACAAAACACTAGGCAAAAGGCCGAGCCTTCCACCCTTTACCAAGTATATAGATGCATTGAGATAACAAGATAATATAGTGATATCCCAACAAGAAAATAATGTTCCAATAAGGAACGATCTCCAATCTTCACCTGCAACTAGCAACGCTATAAGAGGGGCTGAGCAAAGCAGTAACATAGCCAATCAACGGTTTGCTAGGACATGGTGGGTTAGAGATTTGACATGGCAATTTGGGAGGCATGATAAGCAAGTGGTAGGCATCGTAGCATAGGCATAGCAAAAGAGCGAGCATCTAGCAAAGCAAATATAGAAGTGATTTTGAGGGTATGATCATCTTGCCTGCAAAGTTGTCAGAGTTGACTGGATCCTCGAAAGCAAACTCAATGGGCTCCTCGTTAGCGAACTTGTATCCCGGCTCTACCCAAACAAGACAAACAAGCAAAAGGAACACAATCAACCACGTGCAATGCTCAAACAACAAGATGCAAACATGGTATGCTATGCGAGATGCGGGATGTGATGCATATGCAAGATTTGACGAGGAATGATTGAACCTGGCCTCAACTTGGAAATCCAAGTGTGCACTCATAATGCTTGACAAAAGATGAACACTGAGCTACGGCCAATTCATCCATTAATAGGTTCAAGCAAGCATGGCAAAAGAGTAATTAGTAAACAGATTTCAAACTTAGTGAAATTAACACAAGCCTGGAATTTCAGATCAGGTAGCACACTTTGAAGCATGAAAACTAGATGTTATAGGAACTTAACATGGCAAAGCAAGGCATGGAATGGAGCTACTCAAAGAGCGTAACAAAAGTCCCTTAGTGACCTTGAGCCAAAAGGGATCAAAAAATACAATTGCAAGCATGTGAACATGGCAAAAACATAATCAGATCTCAGACTTAGTGAAAAACTGGAGCATACAAATATGTTAATGAGTAGGCATGTTCACGAGCTCGATGCACTCACTACAGAGCAAGGCATGACAATCTAAGCATACACCCATCAAGAATACACATTGTATAAGCTAGACATGGCAAGAACAACAACATAGCATGCACGAATCAACAACAACATCCTCGGCAAAATTGCTAACAAGTAGACAATCTGCCCAGATTCACGAAATAGAAAAAGTAGAGCTCGATTAACTTAAGCTAGGGTGCTCCATAAATGCAAACAAAGACATGGATGGATATAGAACCACAATATTAACAAATCATCCTTACTGATCATCCTCAAAAGAGGCACGGATCACTAGGAAACAACATGAACATATGGCATATTGATAAAAACAGATCAAGGACTTGGAGAAATCCTAAGTCCCTGAAATCAACATTAACGAATGCACTACTTTGCAAGCTTGTGCTAGTCACCACACATATCACAAAAATACATGGTAGGCACCTCTGGAAAGATGGCATGGCATATAACAAAACAGATGTAGAGCTCATGAGCATATCATGCACACATTAATCATGGCAAAAATGACAAATAGCTATTTGGTGCGGCAGATCTGACAATTAACTCAAATAGCACTCTTCCAACAGCATTTCGGGCATCAAGACGAGCTCAAATGACAAAGATGCAATGAGATGAAATGATGTGCTCTCTGAGCCGAACATTTTGATATCCTACACGCCCAAAACGGAGCTACGAATGTGGAGATATAGCATGATCAAAAATGCAATTTATCTAGGGTTTCGGGAGAAAGTCAACCGTACGGATTTCTCAGATCTAGATCTGGCTGGGGTACTATTCATGCGCGGATGTCGAGGTCGCCGGAGCTTCACCGGAGACGTCGCCGTGGAGGAGGCCGGAGAGGGACTTGAGGGGAGGAGAGGCCGGCCGGTGAGGGAGCTCGCCGGGGCGGCGTGGTGCGGTGGAACGGCGAGGCGGAGGGGCGGCGGACGAGGTCGTCAGGCGGCGCGGAGGCTCGCCGGAGTGCGGCTTGCCAGCGAGAGGTGGGGCGCCGGGCGGAGGAAGGCGGTGGTCGGGCGCCGTGGAGGAGGAAGATGACGGCTCGCGGGGAGGGCGCCTCTGGCCCGAGCGAATCACGGGGTGGGCCGGCTTCGGGCCGGCGGGCCTTCGCGGCGGCGGCGGGGACGGCTTGCCACGTGGTGCACGGGGACAGGCTGGGTGTGGCGGTGCGGATGTGTCCGGTCCGATCCGGACACGTCCAGCGGCGGGAGGAGGACGAACGCTAGGGTTAGGGTGGTTTGATCCGGGAATTTTGGGGGAGATGCCTATTTATACATAGGAGGAGCTAGGAGAGTCCAAATGAGGTGCGGTTTTTGGCCACGCGATCGTGATCGAACGCTCTAGATGATGGAGAGAGTTTTGGTGGGATTTGGGCCAAATTGGAAGGGTGTTGGGCTGCAACACACACGAGGCCTTCTCGGTCCCTCGGTTAACCGTTGGAGTATCAAACGAAGTCCAAATGGTACGAAACTTGACAGGCGGTCTACCGGAAGTAAACCAAGGCCGCTTGGCAAGTCTTGGTCCAATCCGGGAATGTTTAATCCCCACACACGAAAGAAAGGTAGAAAGGACCATCGGAGGAGATAGGAGCGCCGGAATGCAAAACGGACAACGGGGAAAATGCTCGGATGCATGAGACGAACACGTATGAAAATGCAATGCACATGATGACATGATATGAGATGCATGACAATCACAACAACACACGGAGACAAAAACCCGAACCCGAGGAAATAAAATAACTTAGCGCCAGAAACGGCAAGAGTTGGAGTACATATTAGGTAAATTACATCCGGGGTGTTACAACACTCCACCACTACGAAAGGATCTCGTACCGAGATCTAGGACTGGAAAAACGCCGGGTATTCCGAACGGAGGTGATCCTCGCATTCCCAGATGGCTTCATGGTCGGAATGGTGTGACCACTTGACTTTGAGGAATTTGATTGACTTATTGCAAGTCTTGCGTTCAGCCTCTTCAAGAATAGCCACGGGGTGCTCACGATAAGAGAGATCTTCTTGGAGATCAATGTCTTTGAAGTTGACGGTGCGGTCAGGAGTCTTGAAGCACTTGCGGAGCTGAGAGACATGGAACACGTCATGCACATTTGCAAAGTTTGAAGGAAGCTCGAGTTGATAGGCAAGATCGCCTCTCTTGCTGACGATTTTGAAAGGACCCACGTATCTAGGGGCAAGCTTCCCTTTGATACCGAAGTGACTGTTACCTTTCATTGGAGAGACGCGGAGGTAAATATGATCTCCGATCTCGAACGCCAAATCACGGTGCTTACTATCATAGTAGCTCTTCTGTCGTGATTGCACTGCTTTGAGGTTATCACGAATGACTTTGCACATCTCTTCTGCCTCTGTGATTAAGTCATTTCCGAGAAGTTGACGTTCACCGGTTTCTGACCAGTTAAGAGGAGTACGGCACTTCCTACCATACGGAATTTCAAAAGGGGCCTTGCCCGAACTTGCTTGAAAACTATTGTTGTAGGAGAATTCAGCATATGGAAGACAATCCTCCCACTTCATACCAAAGGAGGTCACACAAGCCCTGAGCATATCTTCAAGAATCTGATTGACACGCTCGACTTGACCGCTAGTTTGAGGATGGAAAGATGTGCTGAAGCGGATGTTGGTGCCCATGGCCTTCTGAAAAGACTCCCAAAACTTGGAGGTAAAGATGCTGCCACGGTCTAAAGAGATCACCTGTGGAATACCGTGCAGCGAGACAATCCGAGAGGTATACAGCCCCGCCAATTGAGCTACAGTGATAGACTCTTTGATAGGTAGAAAGTGAGCCACTTTAGTGAGTTTGTCGATGACAACGAATGTAGCATCATTGCCACGCTTGGACTTTGGAAACCCAGTCACGAAGTCCATCTCAATGTGGTCAAACTTCCATTCTGGAATGGCAAGAGGTTGGAGGAGACCAGCTGGCCTTTGGTGTTCTGCCTTCACTCTTCTGCAGACATCACATTCATTCACGAACTAAGCAATCTCGTGCTTCATTCGAGTCCACCAATAAGCCTGCTTGAGGTCCTGATACATCTTTGTACTCCCAGGGTGGATGGAGAGGAGTGAATTGTGAGCCTCATTCATGATCACTTTACGAAGGTCACCTTTGGGCACAACAATACGATCCTCGAAGAAGAGAGTATCCTTGTCATCAAGGCGGTAGCACTTGTACTTGGGTTGACTCTTGGCAATCCCAATCTTCACCTTCTTCACCATAGCATCAAGAAGCTGAGCCTGCCGAATCTGGTCTTCCAAGGTAGGAGAGACTTGAAGGTTGGTGAGGAAACCTTGAGGAACAACTTGAAGATTGAGTTTGCGGAAAGCTTCACAAAGCTCGGGTTGGTAAGGCCTGAGAATCAGACTATTGTAGTAAGCCTTCCTGCTCAATGCGTCAGCAATCACATTGGCCTTGCCTGGAGTATACCCGATACTCGGATTATACTCTTGAATCATTTTGACCCAACGAGTCTGTCTGAGGTTGAGATTAATCTGAGTGAAGATGTACTTGAGACTCTTGTGGTCAGTGAAAATGTCCACTTTTCTTCCCAATAAGAGATGTCTCCAAGTCAAAAGAGCATGCACAACTTCCGCCAACTCGAGGTCATGAGTGGGGTAGTTCTTCTCGTTGGGCTTCAACTGGCAAGAGGTATAAGCCACAACTTTCTTCTCTTGCATCAACACTGCACCAAGACCTTGAAGAGAGGCATCGCAGAAGACCTCGAACGGTTTGGATTCATCAGGAGGAGTCAGAACTGGAGCAGTAACCAATTTCTCTTTCAAAGTGTTGAAAGCGATGTCACATTCCGGAGACCAAACGTACTTGACGTGCTTCTGGAGAAGGTTAGAAAGAGGCTTCGCGATCTTTGAAAAGTTCTCCACAAACCTTCGACAGTAGCTTGCGAGACCGAGGAAGCTACGGAGTTGATTCACGTTCTGAGGTGGTTCCCAATTCACAATTGCAGACACCTTCTCAGGATTCACTGCAATGCCCTTGGCAGAGATGATATGCCCAAGATAAAGAACCTCATCGAGCCAAAACTCGCACTTTGAGAACTTGGCGTAGAACTGATGTTCCCTGAGCTTATCGAGCACCAAACGCAAGTGCTTGGCATGATCTTCCTTGTTCTTCGAAAAGACCAGAATGTCGTCGAGATAGACCAAAACAAAGTCATTGTGTAGGTGTTGAAGATGAAGTTCATCATGCGAGAGAAAGTCGGAGGAGCGTTGACGAGGCGAAAAGACATGACAGTGTATTCATATGAACCATAGCTTGTTCTGAAAGCCGTCTTGGGAATATCTTGCTCACGGATTCGAATTTGATGATAACCCATACGGAGATCAAGCTTGGAGAATACTTGGGCACCTTTGAGTTGTTCGAACAGCTCGTTGATGTTGGGAAGTGGGTACTTGTTCTTGATAGTCTTCTTGTTCAATGGACAGTAGTCAACACAAAGTCGGTCCGTTCCATCCTTCTTCTTCACAAAAAGAACTCCACAACCCCACGGAGAAGAACTAGGTCGGATGAGACCCATTCTCTCTTGAATATCGAGTTGCTTATTCAACTCCTTCAACTCTTCAGGTCCGAGCTTGTAAGGACGCTTGCAAACCGGTTCCGTGCTGGGCTCAAGATCGATGACGAATTCAACTGGCCGGTGCGGAGGAATTCCTGGAAGCTCTTCTGGAAAGACGTCTTGATATTCGCAAACGACTGGAATTTGAGAGATGGCATCGAGTTCACCCTTCTCATTGAGAGAAAACCGACGGATGGTATCATCACGAGCGGCAAAGACAATTACATCCTCAGACGAATGAGTCAATTGAATCTGCCTGGCTGCACAATCAAGCTGAGCCTTGTGCTTAGAAAGCCAATCCATTCCGAGAATAAGATCAATATCCGAGTTGCCAAGAACCACCGGAGAAGAAAGAAACTTGTAGTCGCCCAACGTGATAGAGATATCGGGAGCAACCAAACTAGAAGTCAAAAGCTTGCCGGGAGAAACAACTTGCATGACTTTGGGCATGACCTCAGTATCAACATTGTGCTTCGATGCAAATGGGCATGACAAGAAAAAATGCGATGCACCAGTATCAAAAAGTACTTTTACAGGAACATCGTTAACAGGAAGGTTACCCATGATGACATCTGACGAGTCCTCTGCCTGAGCTGCATTCATCAAGTTGACCTTGGCGTGCTTGGGGTTATGCTTGACCACAGTTGTACTTGCCGATCTCACAGGAGGAGGAGGGAGACGCCTCTGATTGAAGCATTTGTTGGCATAGTGACCCTTCTGTTGGCACTTGTTGCATGTGACCTCTGAAAGCGGACGGTGATACGGAGCACTCAATCTTGGAGCTTGAGATGAAGTCTTGTTCTGAAAGGCAGGGTTGGGTGGGTGGGAAGATCCACTGCCACCTTTGCTCTTCTGCTGAAAAGGCTGACGGAACGGAGGAGGAGGAAGCCAATACTTCTGCTGCTTAGCCACTTGAGTAGAGGAAGAAGGAGTAGTGTCTCTGACTCGCTTCTTGGAAGCATCGCACTTCAGTTGAGCAGCCTCTTGCTTCAATGCCATGTTGTAGAACTCATCGTACCTCCTGGGCTCAAAGAGAACAAGAGCTAGCTGGATTTCTTCTCTGAGACCACCCCTGAACTGGTATATCATGATCTTCTCGTCAGGGACGTCCTGCTTAGCAAAGCGGGCGAGCTTCTGAAACAACTTATTGTAGTCATAGACAGACATAGAGCCCTGCTTCAGGTTGCGGAATTCCTCATGCTTGCTTTCAACCACGCTCTGAGGAATATCATGAGCTTTGAAGTCTTGACGGAATTCATCCCAGGTAATCACACGGCCTCCTCTGGAATCTTTGTACTGCTGAAACCATTCTGCAGCTTGGTCTTTGAGTTGGAAGGAAGCGAACTTGACAAAGTCCTCAGGCCTGATGTTACTGCACTCGAAATGCTAGCACAAGTCCACGAGCCAATCGTCAGCATCAGTTGCCTCAACACAATTGCTGAAAGTCTTTGGTTGGTTAGCAAGGAACTGGTTGAGTGTAGCAAAGCGATTCTGATTGTTGCCCTGGTTGCCTTGGTTGCCTTGGTTCTCTTGGTTGCGCTCTTGAAGAATTTGCATGATCAACTGCGTATTTGCATTGGTAGCGGCCATCATAGCTTGCCATGCCTCCGGAGGAGGGGGAGGTGGTGGCGGATCAGGATTCGGAGTCGTGCGCGTTGGAGGAGCCATCCTGAAGAGGTCGACATCCATTAGCACATTGATTGACAAAATTGAAGCTGAAACAAGCGGGTTGAAATTGCAACATATAGTCTTCACATCCGAACAAAATGAATGAATGCATTCCACTTGAAATGGTCACATATCCATATATTGAGAAGCCACTTAGAATTTAGGTAGAGGAATAAATCAACAAGGTACGGAAGAGGAACGAATACTCGGTAAAGATCACCCAATCTCAAACCAAATATCCGTGGAAGAAGAACTAGACCTACAAGAATTCCCACCTATGAAACTCCCGAACCTTTCCAGTTATGCAATCAGGTGTTGGGGATACAGGGGAAGCATAATATCTCACCCAAATCTAGCAAATCCTACATCCAGCTGTATCCATCCTTCAACACATAACCGAGAAAAACTTCGGAAATCGTCTACCTCAACCTTCGAAAAGCATCCGTTATACGAGTTATGGCAATACTCCCGAACTCCCGCCCCAGTACTGGGTGGCGTCGAGGTTATCTCACCAACAACTGCATAAAAGAGATTTTTGATGTCGACGAACTAAACTTAGGTATTCCAGAACTGCAACGATAAAATTGTGACGACAACACCTTGGAGCTCAACTCCCCGGGACACTGCCACAACCCCTAAATGACAGGAGGCACCAAGAACAATGTTCTCGTCACAAATCCATCGGAACGATTCCAAGATACCCGCGTGATCCTAAAAAAAAATTAGTGAAATTTGAGAAGAGAAGAGTCAAAACTCTACGTCAGGATGCCTCACCAGAGCGATGAAGGGACTGGGGAGTAAAAAGAATTCCTAAACTCTCCGATATATAATTCCTAATGACTCAAAACATTTTTCTAGACTCAACTCGTCCCCTAATTCGATCAAGCAATGGGGCTCCTAAGGTCGGGGAAGGCTCTGATTACCAACTTGTAACGCCCTCGATGCAGTTATATCTCCTACGTGTCGAAGCACGACTTAGAGGCATAACCGCATTGAAAGCAATGTCGCAAGTAAGGTAATCTTCACAACATCCCATGTAATACATATTAAGGGGAAAGGTACATAGTTGGCTTACAGTCGCCACATCACACAAAGTACATAAATAGCATTACATCATCCAATACACTCATGGTCCGACTATGGTACCAAAATAAAAGATCAACCCCAACAAGCGACATGGTCCCGATCGCCCCAACTGGGCACCACTACTGATCATCGGGGAAAGACACATAGTAACGGCGTGAGTCTTGGTCAAACTCCCACTTGAGCTCAAGCACATCTTCTGGAATGGAATCATCAGGCCCTGCATCTGGTTTGGAAGTAATCTGTGAGCCACGGGGACTCAGCAATCTCGCACCCTCGCGATCAAGACTATTTAAGCTTATAGGTAAGGTAAGGTAATAAGTGGAGCTACAGCAAGCGACTAGCATATATGGTGGCTAACCTGTTCGCAAAAGAGAGCGAGAAGAGAAGGCAATGCACGAACGAAAAACTAGAGAACAACCTACGGCAAACATTACTCCAACACCGTATTCACTTCCCGGACTCCGCCGAGAAGAGACCATCACGGTAACACACTCAGTTGATTCATTTTAATTAAGTTAAGGTTCAAGTTATCTACAACCGGACATTAACAAATTCCCATCTGCCCATAACCGCGGGCACGGCTTTTGAAAGTTCAAATCCCTGCAGGGGAGTCCCAACTTAGCCCATGACAAGCTCTCCCAGTCAACGAAGGATATACCTTCTCCCGAGACATTCTGATCAGACTCGGTATCCCGGTTCTACAAGACAACTCCGACAAGTCAAAACAAATCCAGCAACACCGCCCGAATGTGCCGACAAATCCCGATAGGAGATGCACATATCTCGTTCTCAGGGCACACTCAGATGAGACATCCTACGAGTAAAACCAAACCTCAAGTTGCCCCGAGGTGGCCCCGCAGTTTGCTCGGTCGGACCAACACTCAGAGGAGCACTGGCCCGGGGGGGTTTAAATAAGATGACCCTCGGGCTCCGGAAACCCAAGGGAAAAAGAGGCTAGGTGGCAAATGGTAAAACCAAGGTTGGGCATTGCTGGAGGAGTTTTATTCAAGGCGGACTGTCAAGGGGTTCCCATTATTACCCAACCGCGTAAGGAACGCAAAATCCAGAAACATAACACCGATATGACGGAAACTAGGGCGGCAAGAGTGGAACAAAACACTAGGCAAAAGGCCGAGCCTTCCACCCTTTACCAAGTATATAGATGCATTAAGATAACAAGATAATATAGTGATATCCCAACAAGAAAATAATGTTTCAATAAGGAATGATCTCCAATCTTCACCTGCAACTAGCAACGCTATAAGAGGGGCTGAGCAAAGCAGTAACATAGCCAATCAACGGTTTGCTAGGACATGGTGGGTTAGAGGTTTGACATGGTAATTTGGGAGGCATGATAAGCAAGTGGTAGGCATCGTAGCATAGGCATAGCAAAAGAGCGAGCATCTAGCAAAGCAAAGATAGAAGTGATTTCGAGGGTATGATCATCTTGCCTACAAAGTTGTCAGAGTTGACTGGATCCTCGAAAGCAAACTCAACGGGCTCCTCGTTAGCGAACTCGTATCCCGGATCTACCCAAACAAGACAAACAAGCAAAAGGAACACAATCAACCACGTGCAATGCTCAAACAACAAGTTGCAAACATGGTATGTTATGCGGGATGCGGTATGTGATGCATATGCAAGATTTGACGAGGAATGATTGAACCTGGCCTCAACTTGGAAATCCAAGTGTGCACTCATAATGCTTGACAAAAGATGAACACTGAGCTACGGCCAATTCATCCATTAACAGGTTCAAGCAAGCATGGCAAAAGAGCAATTGGTAAACAGACTTCAGACTTAGTGAAATTAACACAAGCCTGGAATTTCAGATCAGGTAGCACACTTTGAAGCATGAAAACTAGATGTTACAGGAACTTAACATGGCAAAGCAAGGCATGGCATGGAGCTACTCAAAGAGCGTAACAAAAGTCCCTTAGTGACCTTGAGACAAAAGGGATCAGAAAATACAATTGCAAGCATGTGAACATGGCAAAAACATAATCAGATCTCAGACTTAGTGAAAAACTGGAGCATGCAAATATGTTAACGAGTAGGCATGTTCACGAGCTCGATGCACTCACTACAGAGCAAGGCATGACAATCTAAGCATACACCCATCAAGAATACACATTGTATAAGCTAGACATGGCAAGAACAACAACATAGCATGCACGGATCAACAACAACATCCTCGGCAAAATTGCTAACAAGTAGACAATCTGCCCAGATTCACGAAATAGAAAAAGTAGAGCTCGATTGACTTAAGCTAGGGTGCTCCATAAATGCAAACAAAGACATGGATGGATATAGAACCACAATATTAACAAATCATCCTTACTGATCATCCTCAAAAGAGGCACGGATCACTAGGAAACAACATGAACATATGGCATATTGATAAAAACAGATCAAGGACTTGGAGAAATCCTAAGTCCCTGAAATCAGCATTAACGAATGCACTACTTTGCAAGCTTGTGCTAGTCACCACACATATCACAAAAATACATGTTAGGCACCTCTGGAAAGATGGCATGGCATATAACAAAACAGATGTAGAGCTCATGAGCATATCATGCACACATTAATCATGGCAAAAATGACAAATAGCTATTTGAAGCAGCAGATCTGACAATTAACTCAAATAGCACTCTTCCAACAGCATTTCGGGCATCAAGACAAGCTCAAATGACAAAGATGCAATGAGATGAAATGATGTGCTCTCTGAGCCGAACATTTTGATATCCTACACGCCCAAAACGGAGCTACGGATGCGGAGATATAGCATGATCAAAAATGCAATTTATCTAGGGTTTCGGGAGAAAGTCAACCGTCCGGATTTCTCAAATCTAGATCTGGCTGGGGTACTATTCACGCGCGGATGTCAAGGTCGCCGGAGCTTCACCGGAGACGTCGCCGTGGAGGAGGCCAGAGAGGGACTTGACGGGAGGAGAGGCCGGCCGGTGAGGGAGCTCGCCGGGGCGGCGTGGTGCGGTGGAACGGCGAGGCGGAGGGGCGGCGAACGAGGTCGTCGGGCGGCGCAGAGGCTCGCCGGAGTGCGGCTTGCCGGCGAGAGGCGGGGCGCCGGGCGGAGGAAGGCGGCGGCCGGGCGCCGTGGAGGAGGAAGACGACGGCTCGCGGGGAAGGCGCCTCTGGCCCGAGCGAATCGCGGGGAGGGCCGGCTTCGGGCCGGCGGGCCTTCGCGGCGGTGGCGGGGACGACCTGCCACGTGGCGCACGGTGACAGGCTGGGTGTGGTGGTGCAGCTGTGTCCGGTCCGATCCGGACGCGTCCGGCGGCGGGAGGAGGACGAACGCTAGGGTTAGGGTGGTTTGATCCGGGAATTTTGGGGGAGATGCCTATTTATACATAGGAGGAGCTAGGAGAGTCCAAATGAGGTGCGGTTTTTGGCCACGCGATCGTGATCGAACGCTCTAGATGATGGAGAGAGTTTTGGTGGGATTTGGGCCAAATTGGAAGGGTGTTGGGCTGCAACACACACGAGGCCTTCTCGGTCCATCGGTAAACCGTTGGAATATCAAACGAAGTCCAAATGGTATGAAACTTGACAGGCGGTCTACCGGTAGTAAACCAAGGCCGCTTGGCAAGTCTCGGTCCAATCCGGAAATGTTTAATCCGCACACACGAAAGAAAGGTAGAAAGGACCACCGGAGGAGATAGGAGCGCCGGAATGCAAAACGGACAACGGGGAAAATGCTCGGATGCATGAGACAAACACATATGCAAATGCAATGCACATGATGACATGATATGAGATGCATGACAACGACAACAACACATGGAGACAAAAACCCGAACCCGAGGAAATAAAATAACTTAGCGCCGGAAACGGCAAGAGTTGGAGTACATATTAGGTAAATTACATCCGGGGTGTTACATCGAATGGCTGCTGAGAACTACTTTGAAGAAGTTCTTGAGGGTGCTCGTTTGATAGAGACCCAGTGCTCAAAAATTATTATGTTTGAGTGATATGTAATCTCATTGTAAGCGAAATGCGTTTATAAATTTTTATAAGGCTATTTTTATACTTTTGCCTGAAAGTAATATGATGCCTCCTGGGCGGCCGTTTATGTATACATGTGTATAACCTGAAAGATTGCAGCCGTCGGCTTCAACCCCCATGCATATAATGCGGAGGTGCTCGCAAAACACATGCGTTCACACTTAACCCAACGTCTTGGTCCTATTAAGGAGGTGATAGCGAAGCGAGCGAGGCAACCGGACTATAATGCTTTAGCACTTTCACTTAGCCATAGGAGTTTGACAGTGGGGCTACTAGATAGCCCCTGGTGGCTCCGCACTCTCCCGATCCCGGGGTGCGTACATGCCTGGTCGGGAAACGGCCCTTCGTTAAGGCGGAGGAATTCTAACATTCCAATAGTTCATCGAGTGGTTGACCAGTCTCATGCTATATCATGACAGTCAGTTTTCGGCTTTCTCTACTGAGGTGCTCGTCCGGATGAACCAGGGCACAATCGCAGTAGTTCTCCTGGTGCTACCTTAGCCGGTAAAGCAGAACGTAAGGCACCAAAATATAGGAGCCGGGCAAACCCAACATTTGACCAAAGACAATGATTCGGAGCTAATGCATATAGGGCAAAACTCGCGACGCCGAACACTCCCTAAGGTATTCGGTCTTTGTGGTATAAACCGGGCCTAAATAATGTCCAGGTACGTGCATTGTTCTGGCGTGGCCACATGCCAAGACGCCAGCATCCTTCTCAACGGTGGATATGTATCAACAAGAGACAGTAAAAAAGGTTTACGCAGGGTCTTAATCTAAAAAGAATCCTTGGAGCGGGACCCTGCTGCACGTCTGTGCCTGTGTCTCCATTGTGCCGTATCCTGGACGGGTGTAGCACGATGATCGTCTGTAAAAGACAGGAATTTAGGTGAAAAAGTTCTCGTGCAAAAAGATAGTTTTTAAAGAAACCATCTATAATTCAAGATGAAAAGAAATGGCCATTTGTCTGCGTGCGTTGAGCCCCTTGTATGGAAAAATAGGGGTGTGACCATTTATTTGGTATAAATAGCGGCGCCGGACTTGATTAGTTGTGTTTGAGGTCTTGACGACCTATTGGATGCTTTCACTGGTCTGGGCGCCTTTAGTGTGCGGCTGCCAAGGCAGCCGCACTCTCGTCGGCGCGCAGAAATCGCGAGATATTTCTGTTCACTGAAATGATGCCGCGTGGACCGGGCATCTTGAGTGTGAGGGAGGCGTAGTGTGGTATTGCATTAAAGCGAGCGAATGCTTCGCGTCCGAACAGTGCTTGATAGCCACTTTGGAACGGAGCGATGTGGAAGGTTAAATGCTCGCGACGGAAGTTATCGGGGGAGCCGAATATAACTTGTAGTAGAAGGGAGCCGGTACAACGAGCCCCTGGGCCTGGTGTTACTCCTTTAAAGGTAGTATTGCTATGGCGAATTTTTGTTGGGTCTAAACCCATCCCGCGGATTGTATCCTGATATATTAGGTTTAGATTGCTGCCACCGTCCATCAAGACTCGTGTGAAGTGATATCCGCCAATTACTGGGTCTAATACCAGGGCAGCCCATCCTGCGCGTCGGATACTTGCTGAGTAATCGCGATGGTTGAAAGTGATCGGTTGAGATGACCAGTGGCAGGACTTCGTGGTGACAGGCACTTGGGTGTATTTTCCTGGGAGTGCCGCATTGTTTTTTCCCTTGATCACGTGTAACACCTTTACTGTTTTGACTTCTGGTGGAAATTTCTTTTGTTCCCCAGTGTCTTGCTTGGGAGGCTCGTCCTCGTCTTCACTTGGTGTATCCTCCCCCTTGTGTACGGCGTTGAGCTTGCCGGACTGCTTGAAGACCCAACATTCTCTGTGGGTATGATTAGCAGGTTTACCAGGGGTACTATGGATCTGACATACTTGGTCCAGAATTTTGTTGAGGCTGGACAGTTCATCCCTGGTGCCTTTAGAGGGTGGCATTTGACCTGGCCGAGAGCTTTTGAATCCGGCGTTTACTGTCGTGCCCTTCGTGCTGTCTTCTTTATTCCGGCGTTTGTTATTGCTGTTGCGTCGTGATTTCCCGTTTCCATCTATAACTTCAGATGTACTGGGGTCGCTGGTGTTGCATCTGGCTAGCCAGCTGTCCTCACCCGCGCAAAAGTGGGTCATGAGGTTTGTTAACGCGGCCATCGTTCTCGGCTTATTTTGGCCGAGGTGTCTAGCGAGCCATTCGTCACGGATGCTATGCTTAAAAGCTGCCAAGGCTTCGGCGTTCGGACAGTCGACAATCTGGTTCTTTTTAGTAAGAAACCTGTTCCAAAGCTTTCGGGATGACTCTCCGGGCTGTTGAGTTATATGACTCAAATCGTCCGCATCCGGAGGTCGGACATAAGTCCCTTGAAAATTTGCCCGAAAGGCATCTTCGAGCTCTTCCCAACTTCCAATGGAGCATTCGGGGAGGCCCTAAGCCAGTGATGAGCTGGCCCTTTAAGCTTGAGGGGTAAGTACTTGATGGCGTGGAGATCATCTCCTTGAGCCATATGGATATGAAGGATGTAGTCCTCAATCCAGAACCCAGGGTCTGTGGTTCCGTCGTATGTCTCTATGTTTACGGGTTTAAATCCCTCTGGAAATTCATGGTCCAGCACCTCATCGGTGAAACATAGAGGGTGTGCGGCACCCCTGTAGCTGGGTGTACCGCATTGTTCAGATGTTTGTTGCGTTTCATTGTATGCTGGGGCGCGCTTGCGTGGTCCATAGATGGATCTTGTTGCGCCGTCCTTTGGGTGCGAGCCCTCGCATGGGTCGCGTGTTGTATTGTGAGTGGCGTTGTATGCCGCTCTGTGTTGGTAGAGGGGTCGTCTATCCGGCCAGGTGGCTGCTTTGATATTTGGTTGTGGGGGGTCTGAGACCTCCTCAATGAATTTAGGTAGCAGTTTCCGCTTTGGGTAGCTCTTGGAGGGGCGATTGTCGCCGTACCTCGCTGTTCTGTTGAGTACTTTACTCCATCTGATTTGGAGTGTGTCTTGCGCAGCCTTGAGCCTTTGCTTCTACTTTTTAAGACTCCTTGCGGTGGCAACAAGCCTTTTACGGGCAGTGTGCTGCTCCGGGTGCCTGTCCGGCGTTATGTCGTCCGGACCATTATCCTTGATCGATTCTGTTTGTTCGGTTTGATTATCCGGATTGCCGTTGTCCGATGGCGGTTCGCCCTGCTCCAGCGTTGGGTCTGTGTGATCGTTATTTCTGTCGAGGCAGGATTTGGGGCGGGGCTTGCGTTGCCGCTTTGACTGCTTCTCGAGGGAACAAGCCTTCGGTGCGTCCTTCCGCTCCTCGTCGTCATCTTTTGGTGTGTCCACCATGTATACGTCATATGACGAGGTGGCTTTCCAGGGCCCAATAGGCGCTGGTTCTTCATTGTCTCCTTCATCGGCGTCCATACCGTCGATGTCTTCGGAGTCGAAGTCAAGCATGTCGGTTAAATCGTCAACAGTGGCTACAAAGTGGGTGGTGTGTGGGCTTTGAATTTCTTCATCATCCGTATCCCAACCTTGTTGACCATAGTCCGGCCAGGGCTCTCTTGATAAATAGAGAGACTTTAGTGTCTTCGGAATATCACCGAAAGGCGAGTGCTGAAAGATGTCCGCGGTAGTAAACTCCATGATCGGCGCCCAATCGGATTCGATCGGCAGGGGCGCGGAGGGTTCAGAGTCCGGAGAGGAGTCCGGCTCCTTGGAGTCACGAGTCTCGCGGAGTGCGGGGCTGGTGTTCGGCTCGATCGCCGTTGGGATCGCAGCCCCCGAGGCGGCATCCAACCACCCGTCCTCGATCGGCGTAGTTGGCTCCGAATTAAGGGTCGAAGCCGATGTGGGTGCGGCCTCCAGGGCACTGTTAGGCAGCAGAGCTAGATCATGCTTGTCATGACAGTGCGGCGCGCTCGGCAGTGGCTCGAATCCATCGAAGATCAAGTCCCCGCGGATGTCAGCCATGTAGTTTAAACTTCCAAATCTGACCTGACTGCCAGGGGCATAGCTTTCGATCTGCTCCAGATGGCCAAGTGAATTGGCCCACAGTGCGAAGCCGCCGAAGACGAAGATCTGTCCGGGGAGGAAGGTCTCACCCTGGACTGCATCGCTATTGATGATCGTAGGAGCCATCAAGCCTAACGGCGACGACACAGAGGAACTCTCAATGAAAGCACCAATGTCGGTGTCAAAACCGGCGGATCTCGGGTAGGGGGTCCCGAACTGTGCATCTAGGCCGGATGGTAACAGGAGGCAAGGGACACGAAGTTTTACCCAGGTTCGGGCCCTCTTGATGGAGGTAAAACCCTACATCCTGCTTGATTAATATTGATGATATGGGTAGTACAAGAGTAGATCTACCACGAGATCGGAGAGGCTAAACCCTAGAAGCTAGCCTATGGTATGATTGTTGTTCTGTATGTTGTCCTATGGACTAAAACCCTCTGGTTTATATAGACACCGGAGAGGGTTAGGGTTACACAAAGTCGGTTATAATGGTAGGAGATCTACATATCCGTATCGCCAAGCTTGCCTTTCACGCCAAGGAAAGTCCCTTCCGGACACGGGACGAAGTCTTCAATCTTGTATCTTCATAGTCCAGGAGTCCGACTGAAGGTATAGTCCGGCCATCCGGACACCCCCTAATCCAGGACTCCCTCACCAGCTTTTTGCAAACCAAAGCCACATGCCACCTACCGCCCTCCAAACAATCCCCATTACTTGGCCCTTTGCGGTATAGGGGCTTGATATGGTCGGACCCCTTAAAGGGGGAACCCATAAGAAAAAATACTTACTGGTCATGGTGGATAAATTCACCAAATGGATAGAAGCCAAATCTGTCAAAACGGCTGAATCCGGACCGGTGATAGACTTCATGTCCGGGGTTGTACACCGTTATTGCGTCCCCCACAGCATCATCATTAACAATGGCACGAACTTTAAGCCGACGAGGTGAAACTTTGGTGCAGCAACATGGGCATCAAGCTTGATTATGCTTCTGTCTATCATCCGCAAACTAATGGTCAAGTCAAACGAGCGAATGGTCTTATCATGAGTGGCATTAAACCCAGCTTAGTGCGGTCCTTAAAGGAATCAGACATGCATTGGGTAGAGGAGCTCAACTCCGTATTATGGGGGCTGCGGACCACGCCGAATCGCACTACCGGATACACACCGTTTTTTATGGTGTACGGCGCTGAGGCGGTGCTGCCTTGCGACATAATTCATGACTCACCCCGAGTGCGCATGTACGAACAAAGAGAGGCCGAGCGCGATCGGCAGGACAGTTTGGATGCCCTGGAGGAGGAGCGCGACGTGGCAAAAGCTCGTTCCACATTCTATCAGCAACAGGCTCGAAGGTATCAAAGCAGAGAAGTGCGGGCCAAAACCTATAATGTTGGCGAACTAGTTCTACGCCTGTCGGAGAAGAAAAAGAATAAGCTCAAGCCCAAATGGGAAGGTCCCTTCATTATCGACCAGGTTCTGACCGGTGGAGTGTACCGTCTGCAGGATGCATCGGATAATCGACTCGAGCCAAACCCATGGAACGCAGCCAGACTCCGAAGATTCTACGCCTAGCGCCGGACTCTATGTTCGTCTCCTTACCTCCGTCAATTTTTTGCACATATGTTTTTTCTCTCTTTCTTTCTCTTTTTTTCTCTTCAAGGCCCTTCAAGGCTATACTTGTGTCTTGGTTACACAATTTTGACGCGTTAACCGCGCTCAATATACCTAGGGGCTTCTTATACAAAAGCTTAATCTAATTATCTTTCCGGGCTTTATGTCCCGCACATGTGTTATTCTTCCACATGTACCTTTTTTCGCCATTATATGCATCGATATGACTTAAGTTTTGGCCAAGCTGGGTTGCCTGGCTCTTGTATTTATGCCCTATGTTCTCGTTAATTTGGCTAGGGCATAAGGGAGCACCTCTGCGATTGTTACTGACGGGTCAGCCGGATGTGTACCTTAGACTGGCTGAAGCCGAAAGCTAGCGTTCTTAAGGGAATATTCGGTTGGTGAATAAAAGACGACTTTCATTTAATTTACTACATGCCCCCAGATGTTTTTAGCCTGCGTCTCGCAGTTCGAACATGCACATTAGGGCATGCGTACCCAGGGAAAGGAACCCTTAACGGAACTATTCTCCCTGGAAGATGTTTCTTACTATCCATGTAATATAACATAGCTAGTTGGGTACTTGTCTTTTCAAGCACTTATGACCCCTACGCCTGGTTTCCATGCATACCCCGATTTTTACATAACCGAGTGGGTATTCGGATACACTCCGGACTATCGGGTCCAGAGGTCGAAGCAAAAAGGTCCGCCATGACAAATGATTTACAATCCGGCTAGGGACATTACATATGTCACTTGAAGTACATAGTCACTAAGACTGATCAAATTCTTCCTCTATACCATCCAACAGGTTGTCTAGCCTACAATCCTGTTGGGAATACTTTGCGGCTAATCCTACTTGATCATACACTAAACTGACGGGGATCTCTTTCCTATCGGGCCCCCCAGGTCCGACCTCGGCCATGTGGTTCGGGTCAGCTTTGGTATATCGTGTCATCACCATAGCCCAGGCTTCCCTTGCACCTTGTCGGCATGGTGGTATCTTCCATAATCGGAAGCGCTGCCGCGCTCCCTTGAGCTTCTCTATAAGCTCCCCCATGCCTCCTGGCGGGGACGCGGATGGCCATAAGGCTTGGGGAATACTCTGCATCACCTGTCGAACTTGTTCGTCCAGTTGTGAGAGCTCTGGTAGAAGATCACCCGAAGACCCGGGCATCTCCTCCGCGGGATGACCCGTCAGCATACCTGCAGACATAACGCTGTTAGCAGGCTTCTTCACTGAACTCCTTTAAAAAGTTCGTTCAAGCACTTACTAAAAATGTCGCGCCGAAGCCGTTTATTCTCCTTCACGAAGTCTGCAAGCTGGGCTCGGAAATCTTTCAGTTCCACGCCCAACTAGATATTGGCATCTTGGAGATCATTTTTCTCCTGCCTGACTCGCGTCAGCACGCACTCGCCAGCATTTCGCTGTCGATCATCACGTGCCGTATCCGCCTCCACGGCCTCCGGATTCACTCCGGGGCCACCTGCAACATCTATTGTTAGGTGTGCATACATGCCGCATACTACCTGGTACCCATATTCTTTGCAATAGACAAAAGTGTTACCAGGGGGACCCTTTTTGGACTCCTTCAATGCGGCAATAGAGGCTTCCTGCTGGGACTTGCACTCGTCCAGCTCTTGAGACAATTGGGAATTCTTCTCCGTAAGAACCTGCACAAATAATGATCCTTAAATCAGTTGCATCAACTGTTTCAAGTCTCAGGAGATACTGATACATATAATCGTCAGATTTGCTTACCCGTATATCCCTTACATACTGGTCCGTGGCTCTGGCTAGACCATTTTGAGCAGCATGGATGTACCCGTCTCCGGAATTGAAGGCATCAAATGCCTCTGGCGAGAAACAAGCGTCACGGAGTACGGCCCGGCGACGCCTGTGATTCATGGCGCTCTCCACTTCTGAATTTGTAGCAGATAGTCCATCTGCATCCTCTATAGGAGGAGCATCTGGCATCCACCCCATGTGGCTTCCGCCTCTATATCTGGCCCTGGAGCCCGACTGGTGGAGGCGTGATCGGCAGCCTCTCCGGATATAGTCCGGCAAGTGTTTTTTCTATTAAAGAAACATGCACATCATTACATTTTGAGAAAGACGACAACCACGGAGCGAGGTTTTGTGTCATACCTCTGCACCGGCGTCTCCGTCCTGGTCGCCTTCCTTTTTGGCCTACCCGGCTTCGGTGCCTCTTGTTGGCGAGTTGCTACGGGTTCGGCATGGCGTCCTGAATGCCTTCCCTGTAAAACACCATATGTGTACGGTAGGTGAAGTGTCTAAAAGCGGATCCTACTTTTGGAGTTGGGATTTGGGTTTTTCTTACATGCGACGCATGGAGCAGTCCGGGATAGTCGGCCGTTATGGCCACCATGGCGTCACCGCAGCTCAATTGAAAGAATTGCCTGTCTATCAGCTCCACGAATATGTCCGGATCCTCTTCGAGTCCGGGACCGAGGGCCCAGCCAGGGTCCTCTGGTTGTGGAGATGGGCTGTTGACCTCCCTTACAGCTTTTCGCAGTTCTTGCCGTAAAATGGCAAGGTGAGTACCTACGACAAAGAATGCGGGAAGAATGGGAGTAAAGAGGTATATCTCACCCAGCTTGGAGGGTTGTACATGAGAATCCATCCCGTGGCTTGATACGGATGAACTCCTCTTCCTCTCCCTTGAACAACTCGGACAGAATTTTTGCTAAAGCAACAGCGGAGTCCGGTCCCTTACGCCCGCAACGGGTGGCATCATCTTCCCCATTAAAACACCACAGGGGGTGCCCTCGATATTGAAGTGGTTGCACTCCCCGCATTATGCATATTGACATAACCTCGATTATTGTCAAACCTGATTGAGCCAGCACTTTAATCCGGTTCATCAGGTAAAGGACTTCTCCGTTGTCTTCCTCCTAGGGGCTCCGTGGGCACCAGCTTCGGTGTTTCTTCAGAGGAGCATTGTTGAACTCAAGAAGACCCCGCCGAACAGGGTCTGGAAGGGGGACGTCCTCCATATAAAACCAATCTGAAGGCCAGTCTTCGGACGTCTTCTTCGGACTGCCGGATAGGTATCCGGTCTTGGCGATGCGCCATATTTCGGCTCTGCCCACCTGATAAAGTGACCCCTTCTGTCTGCGGGGCATGATACGACTTCAAAATATCTACTTTTCCAAACACTTTTGCCCTTGTTTTGGACTCTAACTCGCATGATTTGAATGGAACTAACCCGGACTGACGTTGTTTTCAGCAGAATTACCATGGTGTTATTTATATGCAGAAACAAACATTCTCGGAATACCTAAAACTCCACAGAGCAACTTTTTGGAAAAGATAAAAAATACGTGCAAAAGATGAAGGCCAGGGGGCCCACCACCTCTCCACGAGGGTGGGGGGCACGCCCCCTACCTCGTGGGCCCCTTGGTGCCTCTCCGACTCCAACTCCAACTCTATATATTGTGTTTCGGGGAGAAAAAAATCAGAGAGAAGAATTCATTGCATTTTACGACACGGAGCCGCCGCCAAGCCCAAAACCTCTCGGGAGGGCTGATCTGGAGTCCATTCAGGGCTCCGGGGAGGGTAATCCATCGCCATCGTCATCATCAACCATCCTCCGTCACCAATTTCATGATGCTCACCACCGTGCGTGAGTAATTTCATCGTAGGCTTGCTGGACGTGATGGGTTGGATGGGATCTATCATGTAATCGAGTTAGTTTTGTTAGGGTTTGATCCCTGGTATCCACTATGTTCTGAGATTGATGTTGCTATGACTTTACTATGCTTAATGCTTGTCACTAGGGCCCGAGATCTGAACCTATTATGTTTTCATCAATATATGAGTGTTCTTGATCCTATCTTGCAAGTCTATAGTCACCTATTATGTGTTATGATCCGTTAACCCCGAAGTGACAATAATCGGGATACTTACCAGTGATGACCGTAGTTTGAGGAGTTCATGTATTCACTATGTGTTAATGCTTTGTTCCAGTACTCTATTAAAAGGAGGCCTTAATATCCCTTAGTTTCCGTAAGGACCCCGCTGCCACGGGAGGGTAGGACAAAAGATGTCATGCAAGTTCTTTTCCATAAGCACGTATGGCTATATTCGGAATACATGCCTACATTATATCAATGAACTGGAGCTAGTTTTGTGTCACCCTAGGTTATGACTGTTACATGATGAACCGCATTCGACATAATTCTCCATCACTGATCCATTGCCTACGAGCTTTCCATATATTGTTCTTCGCTTATTTACTTTCCCGTTGCTATTGCTATCATCACTACAAAATAACAAAAACATTACTTTCACTATTGTTACCTTTTGTCACCGTTACCACTACTATCATATTACTTTGCTACTAAATACTTTGCTGCAGATATTAAGTTTCCAAGTGTGGTTGAATTGACAACTCAGCTGCTAATACTTGAGAGTATTCTTTGGCTCCCCTTGTGTCGAATCAATAAATTTGGGTTGAATACTTTACCCTCAAAAACTGTTGCGATCCCCTAGACTTGTGGGTTATCAAGACTATTTTCTAGCACCGTTGCCGAGGAGCATAGCTCTATTCTTTGAGTCACTTGGGATTTATATCTGCTTATCATTATGAAGAACTTGAAAGATCCGAGAACTAATATTTATCCCTCAACTACGAGGGGAGGTATGGAACTGCCATCTAGCTCTGCACTTGATTCACCTTCTGTTTTGAGTAAGCTTGCGACGCCTAAAACTGCTTCTGCTATTCGTTCTGATATGTTGCATGTTATTGATGATGCCACTTCTGCTATGCCTGATACTTATGATGAAACTACTTCTATGCCTGATACTACTATGCCACTTAGTGATTTTCTTGATGAACAAATTGCTAGGTCTAGAGAGATTGAAAATATTGAATCTGATAATACTGATGAAAGTGATGATGAAGAATCACTTGTTATTCCTGAGGGTTTTGTTTTTGATCAAGAAGCTTCTTTAGCTATTTTAGCTTGCAAAGATAGAAACGAACTTAAGAGGTTATTAGCTAAATGGAATAAGCAATCTCTAAATGCTAGAATGAAACATGACCCTGCTTTTGCTACTTCACCTATCTGTGTTACTCATAAGGCTTATGAATTCTCTGTTGATCCTGATATAATTACTTTAGTTGAGTCTGATCCTTTTCATGGCTATGAATCTGAAACTGTTGTGGCACATCTTACTAAATTAAATGATATAGCCACCATGTTCACTAAAGATGAGAAAACTCGCTACTTTTATATCCTTAAAATATTCCCGTTCTTATTAAAGGGTGATGCTAAGACATGGTTTAATTCTCTTGATCCTGGTTGTGTGCGTAGTCCCCAGGATATGATTTATTACTTCTCTACTAAATATTTCCCTGCTCATAAGAAACACGCTGCTTTAAGGGATATATATAATTTTGTGCAAATTGAAGAAGAGAGTCTCCCACAAGCTTGGGGGAGGCTTCTCCAATTACTTAATGATTTTCCTGATCATCCTCTTAAGAAAAATGAAATACTTGATATCTTTTATAATGGACTAACCGATGTTTCCAGAGATTACCTGGATAGTTGTGCTGGATCTGTTTTCAGGGAAAGAACACTGGATGAAGCTGAAATTCTATTGAATAATATGTTGACAAATGAAAATAGTTGGACACCTCCGGAGCCAATTCCTGAGCCTATTCCTAAACCAACTCTGAAGAAGAGGGGTATTCTATTTCTCAGTCCTGAAGATATGCAAGAGGCAAAGAAATCTATGAAAGAAAAAGGTGTTAAAGCTGAAGATGTTAAGAATTTACCTCCTATTGAAGAAATACATGGTCTTAATTTACCCCTTGTTAAAGAAACATATGATCTTAATCCCTTACCTATTGAAGAAAATCATGGTCTTTATAACCCTACACTGGTAGTAAAGGTAAATTCTCTCTATAGGTATGATAAAGCTGAAATCCCATTTACTAAGTTTGCTAGCCCATGCTTAGATGAGTTTGATAAATTTATGGCTAAGCAAGAAGATTTTAATGCTTATTTTGGTAGACAATTGAAATACAATTCAAATATGCTTGAACACTTGGGTGATTATATGGCTAATGTCAAAGGTGAACTTAAACTTATTAGTAAACATGCTTCTATGATTACCACACAAGTAGAACAAGTACTTAAAGCTCAAAATGATTTGCTCAATGAATTGAATAGTAAGAATAATGATAATGTTGTTAGAGTGGCTACTAGAACTGGTAGAATGACTCAGGAACCTTTGTATCCTGAAGGCCACCCTAAGAGAATTGAGCAAGATTCTCAGAGAAATAATATAGATGCACCTAGTCCTTCTAAAAGGAAGAAAAAGAAAAATGATAGGACTTTGCATGCTTCTAGTGAACCTGTTATTGAAACACCTGAGAATCCAAATGATATTTCTATTTCTGATGCTGAAACACAATCTGGTAATGAACCTGAAACTAGTGATAATATTAATGATAATGTTCATGATGATGCTCAACCTAGTAATGATAATGATGTAGAAACTGAACCTGCTGTTGATCTTGATAACCCACAATCAAAGAATCAACATTATGATAAGAAAGACTTTGTTGCTAGGAAACATGGTAAAGAAAGAGAGCCTTGGGTTCAGAAACCCATGCCTTTTCCTCCCAAACCATCCAAGAAAAAGGATGATGAGGATTTTGAGCGCTTTGCTGAAATGATTAGACCTATCTTTTTGCGTATGCGATTAACTGATATGCTTAAAATGAATCCTTATGCTAAGTACATGAAAGAAATTGTTACAAATAAAAGAAAGATACCGGAAGCTGAAATTTCCACCATGCTTGCTAGTTATACTTTTAAGGGTGGAATACGAAAGAAACTTGGAGATCTCGGTGTACCAACTATGCCATGGTCCATTAAAAGAAACTATGTTAAAACTGCTTTATGTGATCTTCGAGACGTGTTAGTGTTATGTCTCTCTCTTTATATCATAGACTTGATTTGAATAAGTTGACACCTACTGAAATATCTTTGCAAATGGCTGATAAATCAACTGCTATACCTGTCGGTATTTGTGAGGATGTCCCTGTTGTAGTTGCAAACGTTACTATTTTAATGGACTTTGTTATTCTTGATATTCCCGAGGACGATAGTATGTCTATTATTCTTGGAAGACCCTTTTTGAATACTGCAGGGGCTGTTATTGATTGCACTAAAGGCAATGTCACTTTTCATGTTAATGGTAATGAGCACACGGTACACTTTCCAAGGAAACAACCTCAAGTTCATAGTATCAACTCTATTGGAAAAATTCCATCGATTATATTTGGAGGTTTTGAATTTCCTCTTCCTACTATCAAGAAGAAATATGATATTCTTATTATTGGGGATGTGCATATCCCCGTTGAGGTAACATAGTGTTATTTGAAATTTCTCCGGTTCCATGTTATTCGGAATGAGTTCGTTAACAAGACTTGATCAACCTTGTTAGTGGATTCCTTTTGATGAGCATGAGATGGATGAAACTAGAAGGCACAACCTTCTGTATCCCACTTTTACTTTCTGTTATTTATATTAAATAAAATAAAAATAAATATATTTTTGTCTATTATCTGATTATCCGTGCAATATAAAAATACCTCGAAAATAAAAGTTCTCCAAATGCCCTGAAATTTAAATATGTTTTTTTCTAGAATATTTGAGAGTATTTGGCACTGAGAACACAGCAGGGGGGTAAACCACCTGCCCACGAGGGTGGAGGGCGCGCCCTACCCCCCTAGGCGTGCCCCCTGCCTCGTGGGCCCATGGTGGCCCTCCTCCACTTATCCTTTCACCCATACACTCATTATTCCTCTCACAAACACGAATATCCAGCTCAAGCACGAGTTCTAGCTCATCTTGCTGCCATTTTCGATCTCCTTGCTCAAAGCACCTCTCACAAAACTGCTTGGGAGATTGTTCCTTGGTATGTGACTCCTCCATTGGTCAAATTAGTTTTTGTTCTAGTGCTTTATTCATTGCAAAATTTTGCTGCTTAGGTGACCCTGTTCTTGAGCTTGCATGTCAAAGTTATATGGTCAAAAGTAGTTTTGATGCATGATATAGGCCCTAGGAACTTGTAGGAGTAGTTGCTATCAATATTATTGAGTTTGGTTTACTTTTATTTTGAAGTTACTAAAAAAATTCAGAATTTTTCAGAGGAAGAAAAATGCTTAGGAAAATGTTCCAAGGTGGTTCCTCAAGGAAGCAAGGACCCAGGCTTGCAATGCGTGATGCTGATGAGGAGCCACTAAGAGACGCTCCAGTGCGTCCTTGTGAGTGGCCTTCTGAAAATTTTATGGATCGAGCAAGAATTAAAGAAGAATTCAATGCATATTTGCGTAACGCCGATCTTGTGAGCTTCGAGGAAGAGAAGTGCAGCCAGTATCACCAGCTCACTAGTTCCTTCATGAGGAGGTTTGAATTTTCAACTTCACGTAATTCTCCAATTGTGATCTTTATGAAAATTCTTATACTATGGACTTAGAGGATTTTACCACTGCTTGCAAACTTCCACGATGG
Source organism: Triticum dicoccoides (assembly GCF_002162155.2). Taxonomy (NCBI): domain Eukaryota; kingdom Viridiplantae; phylum Streptophyta; class Magnoliopsida; order Poales; family Poaceae; genus Triticum; species Triticum dicoccoides. The sequence goes on from NC_041386.1 coordinate 88,886,236, forward strand.
GGTAGTATAAGGGATCCTCGCAAATCTGAATTTAGAGATTTTCTTGCTAGTATAACTGTGGGAGAATCTAGAGATATAACACAAGCCACTATAGGGAGCATTCAGTTTCCTGCTATACATTATTTTGCTCTCTTCATATGTAGATGCATTAATGGTAAAGATGAGGCATGTCACATGTGTGTCCCTGACCTCGGTATTCTTAGGAGTGCTGTGTTAGGAGACAAATCTTATAATTTGGGAGCCATTGTTGCACGTAGGTTGCATCTTAATAGATTTAATGGAGATTTCTTTGGAGGAATTTATGCAACCCGCATAGCTAATTTTCTTGGTATAGCCATACGTGAAGATGATATTGAATTAACTCATGCTTACCTAGACTTTAATGCTATGGTTCACCACCAGTTTGTCGACAGGAATGAATCACCTCTCTAGTATCGACTAATCTTTGACAGACATCGTGTTGTCCATATTACTCTCCCTGCTCCTGCCTTCTTTGATCATCAGGCAAAAGGAAGATATACTATTACCAGAGAGGAGGCAGATGGGTACGAGAGGAGAGCGAAGGCCGCTCGTCGCCACGCTGCAGCTCAGCAGGCGATAGCCGCTGCATCGCAGTATGACCCCAACTACTATTATGGATATCCGCCAGGCCAGCCATGGCCATAGACCAACTTAGGCCAAAAGCCTAAGCTTGGGGGAGTACGTATTTCCCACCGACATTACATTTATGTTCACACACTCATTGCTAGATGTCGGTGCTCATACTTTTTCATTGTATCATCCATGCTAGTTTATTTTCCTTTTATGCTTTCTTCTTGTGTGTTTAATAAACCTTAAGAAAACCCAAAACAAATAGTTGTAGCTTTCAATTAGTTTACTTCCCATGCTTCTTCTTGTGTGTTTAATAAACCTTAAGAAAAACCAAAAAATTAGTTGTAGCTTTTAGTTAGTTTAATTTTCATGCTTGTAGTAGTAATTAAAAAGAAAAACCCAAAAATATTTCATGTTCTTCTTTTGCTTGCTGGGAGCTTTCCCGTGTAAATAGTTTTATTTCTTTTCTTTCCTTTGGGGGTCGATAGGAGAAGACCATAATTAAATTGTTGAAGTGGCTCTTATATGCATACTTGTTGATCTGACAAAAGAGCCTATATTGCCCTGTCTTCTCCTGTTTATTGAATGCTTGCAGATTCCAGGTTAGTCCAATGCATGTGCACTATTATTATTATTCACACTATTCGGTCGTGCAAGTGAAAGGCAATTATGATGATATATGATGGACTGACTGAGATGAGAAAAGCAGGTATGAACTCGACCTCTTTTGTTTTTGTAAATATGATTAGTTCATCGTTCCTGATTCAGCCTATTATGAATAAACATGTTTGCAACGACAACTAGAGATCATAGTTTCTTGTGCCATGCTTGATTAGCTATGAGTTATAATGGTTTACCTTGCGTGCCAACATGCTATTAAAATGGTTGTGATGTGGTATGATAGGGTGGTATCCTCCTCTGAATGATTTAAGTGACTTGACTTGGCGCATGTTCACGCATGTAGTTGAAACAAAATCAACATAGCCGTCATGATATTTATGTTCATGGTGGATTATATCCTACTCATGCTTGCATTCGGTGTTGATTAATTTTAATGCATGTTCATGATTGTTGTCGCTCTCTAGCTGGTCGCTACCCAGTCTTTTGCTAGCCTTCACCTGTACTAAGCAGGAATACTGCTTGTGCATCCAATCCCTTAAACCCCAAAGTTATTCCATATGAGTCCACTATACCTACCTATATACGGTATATACCTGCCGTTCCAAGTAAATTTGTATGTGCCAAACTCTAAACCTTCAAATAAATATCCTGTTTTGTATGCTCGAATAGCTCATGTATCAACTAGGGCTGTTTGTATCTTCCATGTTAGGCGGGTTATTCTCAAGAGGAGTGGACTCCGCTCCTCACTCACGAGATAAATGGCTGGTCACCGGGATGCCCAGTCCCATGCTTTATGCAAACTAAATCAAAATAATTGCAAACAAAACTCCCCCTGGGACTCTTGTTATTTGGAGGCACTTGTTGTTTCGAGCAAGCCATGGATTGATGCCTGTTGGTGGAAGGGGGAGTATAAACTTTACCATTCTGTTTGGGAACTGCCTATAATGTGTGTAGCATGGAAGATATCGCCATCTCTTGGTTGTTATGTTGACAATAAAAGTATACTGCTCAAAATATTATTCACCTCTGTTTCAAAACCGAGCTCTGGCACCTCTACAAATCCCTGGTTCCCTCTGCGAAGGGCCTATCTATTTACTTTTATGCTGAGTCATCATCCTCTTATTAAAAAGCACCAGTTGGAGAGCACCACTGTCATTTGCATTCATTACTGTTAGTTTACATTGAGTATGACCTGACTGGATCTCTTTTACCATGAATTACAATGTCTAGTCAGTCCTTGGTCTTTAAAGGTGCTCTGCATTTATGTTTTGCGGTCTCGGAAAGGGCTAATGAGATACCATCTTGTTATATCATATTATGATTGTCTTGAGAAAGTGTTGTCATCTGAGATTTATTATTATTGCTCGCTAGTTGATTATGCTACTGGTATGAGTAAACTTGAGACCTAAGCGTTATTGCGAGTGTGGTTAGTTATAATCTTTGCTGAAAACTTGAATGCTGGCTGTCGGTGTCAAAACCGGCGGATCTCGGGTAGGCGGTCCCAAACTGTGCATCTAGGCCGGATGGTAACAGGAGGCAAGGGACATGAAGTTTTACCCAGGTTCAGGCCCTCTCGATGGAGGTAAAACCCTACGTCTTGCTTGATTAATATTGATGATATGGGTAGTACAAGAGTAGATCTACCACGAGATTAGAGAGGCTAAACCCTAGAAGCTAGCCTATGGTATGATTGTTGTTGTGTATGTCGTCCTACGGACTAAAACCCTCCGGTTTATATAGACACCGGAGAGGGTTAGGGTTACACAAAGTCGGTTACAATGGTAGGAGATCTACATATCCGTATCACCAAGCTTGCCTTCCACGCCAAGGAAAGTCCCTTCCGGACACGGGACAAAGTCTTCAATCTTGTATCTTCATAGTCCAGGAGTCCGACTGAAGGTATAGTCCGGCCATCCGGACACCCCCTAATCCAGGACTCCCTCAGTAGCCCCTGAACCAGGCTTCAATGACGACGAGTTCGGCGCGCAGATTGTCTTCGGCATTGCAAGGCGGGTTCCTCCTCCAAGTACTTCATAGAAGACTTTGAACACAAAGATAGTGTCCGGCTCTGCAAAATAAGTTTCCACATATTGCCATAGAGAGAATAATATTTACACAAATCTAATCTGCTGACGTATTCCGTAGTGTGACACACCATGGCCAAGCCTTTATCCGAGTCGTTTCATTATCCCACCTCAGCGCATCATGCGAGGCGGTTTCCTTGGCACGTCCTGTTAAAGCAGAGATCGTGTCCCCTTATTCCGGGATTCTCATCAATACGGATGTGGGTAACCCAACCGCTTCTAGGACTCCTAGATTATAGGCAAGTCCAAACGGACACGAGAGGACGCTTGATATTCACCCTCTTTATAAAGGGACAAGGCTTTTATTTTTCCCTCCCATGCTCAATCGAATCCTTCCCCCGCCTCAAGCTCAAATGCCCAAAGTTCAGGTCAGGCGCTCCGAACCTTCAGTCATGTCCGGATCTAGCCTTCAAGGCCGATGGGTGCCTTCCTCCGTCACGGAAGAAGACATCAAAAAGTTGAGGGAGGCTAGATATCTGACAGCCGAGATTTTGCATCGGCTGCCTCCCCGGGGGCAGGCCGTCCCCTCCCCTGAACCCACCGAGAGTGTCGTGTTCGTATCCCACTTCCTCCGAGGTCTAGGCCTTGCTCTGGATCCTTTCGTCAGGGGCTTGATGTTTTATTACGGGCTAGATTTCCATGATCTAGCTCCGGACTCCTTTCTTCATATCACGACATTTATTGTCGTGTGCGAGGCCTTCCTCCGGGTTACCCCTCACTTTGGCCTATGGCTCAAGACCTTTGAAGTAAAGCCGAAGATGATCGAGGGGCAACGTGCGGCATGTGGAGGTGCCTCGATAAGCAAGATGACGGGAGCTTCATGGCCCAAAGGTTCCATTCCAGAGGTGTCTGAATAGTGGCAACAGGAGTGGTTCTACATCACGGCTCCTAGAAGTGCCAAGTGGGCGGCCGCCCCCGTTTTCCGCTCGGGCCCTCCACCACAACTGATGTCATGGATTAGCAGAGGACTGAGCTGGGGTCCATCCAAGGACGTGCCTATACTGCAAAGCCGCATTCGAAATCTCTTTAATGGAGATTTCAGTTTGGTTGCGGTAATACAAGTTATGCTGGTCCGTCAAGTCTAGCCTTGCAAACGCCGGCCCCTTCGCTTGTGGGAGTTCACTCTCGAGGGACCGCGTGTCATTCAAAATTTCCTCAGCCTGACGCACGAGGAGATGTACAAGTCATTCTTTGGACCTTAGGTGGAGTGTCCAGAAATCACCGAGGACGTGGGCCTGAGTTAACTGCACCGCCGAACAGGTAAGGCATCTTCCGGCTGAACATACTATCTCTCCTTTGTTACGAAGTTATTTCTGAGAGTTCGCTTCTTGACCAGGACTGGCTAACAAAGGCGAAGTTGATTCAGTGTTCGGCCCCCCTCCCTAAGGGTTTGGAAAATCCAGTATTGGAAAAGATGCTCCAGACCGCACCTTGCCCGGAGCCCTTGAAAGAAGATACTGTGGAGGATAATACGGGCAGACGCGGGGCCCCAATGCTGCCCATTCTAACCGAGGGAGCGAGCGTCTCCATGAAGGAAGACGACCAGAAGAGGAAAAGGACTGCGCCCGGGGATTCGGAAGCCGAAGCTTCCAAACGGGAGAAGAAGTCTCCCACAGAGGGTCCTACCTTGGGGGCTGCTATTGCCGCACAAAGTCCGCGGGGGGATCAATTCTCTCGTAAGTCGTAAGTGACCCAAAATACTTTAATAGTACAGATATGCCATCTTTTTCTTCTGAGAAAATAACCACCGCATATATTTTTGTAGTTCGGGCCTTACCCCCTCTCATATGAGCTCGTCTTCGGGGGATCTTCTTCCAGAGATGATGGAGAGCGAAATGCCTCCTCCAGACTCCTCCGCTCTGGAAGCGGGCGACCCTGAAGTGTCATCGCGGAGGGCCTCTCCGAGTCCGGTGAGGCCAGAAGATAATCCCATTGACCCCCGAAGCTCCCAGTGTCCGGCTCCCGAAGAGAGCAGACAAAAGAGTCCGGCACCATCTAGTGTGCGATCGGATGTTCTGAGGGAGTTGGTGGGGCGAGCGGCCATCTCAGATGAACACCGTGTGCTGATGAATACGGTGATGGAGAGAATCTCGTCCGCCGAAAGCGGATTTCAGGAAGCTTTTATGAGTCTACTGACAGGCTTTGAGGTACGTAAAAGAATGTATGATAGTCCTGCACATGCTAGGTGTGCCCTGTGTAGATAGTATCCCCTGAGACTCTGGTTGTCATCGGAAATTATGACGAATAGAGGATCATATTCCCAAGTAATAACCATACTGCCTCTATGTGCAGGTGATGGAAGCTCCGGTGGCTAGCCGGACTAGCGAGTTTGCCCATTTAGAACGGTAGTTGGATGTGGCAGACGCCGACATCAAGCTTGTTAACAAAAGGCTTGACGAGGCACAGGGTAAGTGTCATTATCTGGTAAACGCCAGATAGGAAGAGCAGCATGATGTCAGTATCTTTAATATGTTGTGACTGCAGATGGAGCTGCCACTATTGAGGCCTTGCGGGCAGAACTTGCCCGAGCCAAGGAACAAGCGAGGTTGGGTAATGCGGCTGCTTTGAAGGCGGCCGAAGAGTTGCAAGCCAAGAAGGCCGCGCATGGCGAGAGCCGAGACAAGATGGCCATAGGATTAAAAGCCGCCGCCGACCGTTGCCGGGTTCTTGAAAAGGAAAACCAAGCGAAGGCATCGGACCTTGAGAAGGCTGCTGCGACGAGAAAAGACCTCCGCTCTGCTATGAGGGCAAAGAAGGAGGAGCTGCGGGAAGCCAGGGATATTGTGGCTGGGAAATCCTTTATGTTGCGAAGGAAGTTCGGAGATCCATGGTATGCCCCTCTGGATCGGCTATGGAGTTTGGAGGATGTGTATATGGATTTGGCGGCGAGCGCTGCCGATGCGGCCAAGTACTTCCAGGGTCCGACGGACCATGAAGTAGACCAGCTGTTTTGGAGATAATTCCATTCTCCCGAGCGTCTGCTTTCATTGACTGACCAATTAGCCGAATGGGCCGAACTAAATAGGTTGTCTGGACTCTCCATGAGGTCTGTTGTGGATCAGCTATGGCCGGAAAGGTCAAAACCGAACAGCTATTTCAGCTTGGTGCAGCAGTTCCTTGACGTGGTGTCAAGCATTAATGCGATGAAGAGGTCGGCGTGCATAGAGGGCGCCCGGATGGACTTTACCCGTGTTAAAGCATACTGGGCGGAGATGGATGCTACCACTGTTGCAGCGCGGGATTCAGCCATAGGTCGAAGGGCTGCTGAGCACTACTTTGAAGAAGTTCTTGAGAGTGCTCGTTTGATAGAGACCCAGTGCTCAAAAAATATTATGTTTGAGTGATATGTAATCTCATTGTAAGAGAAATGCTTTTATAAAATTTTATAAGGCTATTTTTATACTTTTGCCTGAAAGAAATATGATGCCTCCTGGGCGGCCGTTTATGTATACATGTGTATAACCTGAAAGATTGCAGTCTTCGGCTTCAACCCCCATGCATATAATGCGGAGGTGCTCGCAAAAACACGCATTCACACTTAACCCAATGTCTTGGTCCTATTAAGGAGGTGATAGCGGAGCGAGCGAGGCGACCAGACTATAATGCTTTAGCACTTTCACTTAGCCATAGGAGTTTGACAGTGGGGCTACTAGATAGCCCCTGGTGGCTCCGCACTCTCCCGATCTCGGGGTGCGTACATGCCTGGCCGGAAAACGGCCCTTCGTTAAGGTGGAGGAATTCTAACATTCCCATAGGTCATCGAGTGGTTGACCAGTCTCACGCTATATCATGACAGACAATTTTCGGCTTTCTCTACTGAGGTGCTCGTCCGGATGAACCAGGGCACAATCGCAGTAGTTCTCCTGGTGCTACCTTAGCCGGTCAAGCAGAACGTAAGGCACCAAAAGACAGGAGCCGGGCAAACCCAACATTTGACCAAAGACAATGATTCGGAGCTGATGCATATAGGGCCAAACTCGCGACGCCGAACACTCCCTAAGGTATTCAGTCTTTGTAGTATAAACCGGGCCTAAATAATGGCCTTTGTAAGAAGCCCCTTGTGTCTAGGTACGTGCATTGTTCTGGCGTGTCCACATGCCAAGACGTCAGCATCCTTCTCAACGGTGGATATGTATCAACAAGAGACACTAAAAAAGGTTTACGCAGGGTCTTAATCTAAAAAGAATCCTTGGAGCGGGTCCCTGCTGCACGTCTGTGCTTGTGTCTCCGTTGTGCCGTATCCTGGACGGGTGTAGCATGATGATCGTCTGTAAAAGAGAGGAATTTAGGTGAAAAAGTTGTCGTGCAAAAAGATAGTTTTTTAAAGAAACCATGTATAATTCAAGATGAGAAGAAATTGCCACTTGTCTGCGCGTGTTGAGCCCCTTGTATTGACAAATAGGGGTGTGACCATTTATTCGGTATAAGTAGCGGCGCTGGACTCGATTAGTTGTGTCTGAGGTCTTGACGACCTATTGGATGCTTTCGCTGGTCCGGGCGCCTTTAGTGTGCGGCTGCCAAGGCAGCCTCACTATCTTCGACGTGCAGAGATCGCTTGATATTTCCATGCACTGTAATGATGCCACGTGGACCGGGCATCTTGAGAGTGAGGGAGGCGTAGTGTGGTATTTCACTAAAGCGAGAGAAAGCTTCGCGTCCGAGCAGTGCTTGATAGCCACTTTGAAACGGAGCGATGTGGAAAGTTAAATGCTCGCGACGGAAGTTATCGGGGGAGCCGAATATAACTTGTAGTAGGAGGGAGCCCGTACAACGAGCCCCTGGGCCTGGCGTTACTCCTTTAAAGGTAGTATTGCTATGGCGAATTTGCATTGGGTCTAACTCCATCCCGCAGATTGTATCCTGATATATTAGGTTTAGGCTACTGCCGCCATCCATCAAGACTTGTGTGAAGTGATATCCGCCAATTACTGGGTCTAATACCAGGGCAGCCCATCCTGTGTGTCGGATACTTGCTGAGTAATCGCGATGGTCGAAAGTGATCGGTTGAGATGACCAGTGGCAGGACTTCGCGGTGACAGGCACTTGGGTATATTTTTCTTGGAGTGTCGCGTTGTTTTTTCCCTTGATCACGTGTAACACGTTTACTGTTTTGACTTTTGGTGGAAATTTCCTTTGTTCCCCCTGTCTTGCTTGGGGAGCTCGTCCTCGTCTTCACTTGGTGTATCCTCCCCCTTGTGTACGGCGTTGAGCTTGTCGGACTGCGTGAAGACCCAACATTCTCTGTGGGTATGATTAGCAGGTTTACCAGGGGTACTATAGATCTGACATACTTGGTCCAGAATTTTGTTGAGGCTGGACAGTTCATCCCTGGTGCCTTTAGGGGGCGGCTTTTGACCTGGCCGAGAGCTTTTGAATCCGGCATTTACTGTCGTGCCCTTCGTGTTGTCTTCTTTATTCCGGCGTTTGTTATTGTTGTTGCACCGTGATTTCCCGTTTCCTCTCTAACTTCAGATGTACTGGGGTCGCTGGTGCTGCATCTGGCTAGCCAGCTGTCCTCACCCGCGCAAAAGCGGGTCATGAGGTTTGTTAATGCGGCCATCGTTCTCAGCTTATTTTGGCCGAGGTGTCTGGCGAGCCATTCGTCACGGACGCTATGCTTGAAAGCTGCCAAGGCTTCGGCGTCCGGACAGTCGACAATCTGGTTCTTTTTAGTAAGAAACCTGTTCCAAAGCTTTCGAGCTGACTCTCCGGGCTGTTGAGTTATATGACTCAAATCGTCCGCATCCGGAGGTCGGACATAAGTCCCTTGAAAATTTGCCCGAAAGGGGTCTTCAAGCTCTTCCCAACTTCCAATGGAGCTTTCGGGGAGGCCTTTGAGCCAGTGACGAGCTGGCCCTTTGAGCTTGAGGGGTAAGTACTTGATGGCGTGGAGATCATCTCCTCGAGCCATATGGATATGAAGGATGTAGTCCTCAATCCAGACCCCAGGGTCTGTTGTTCCGTCGTATGCCTCTATGTTTACGGGCTTGAATCCCTCTGGAAATTCATGGTCCAGCACCTCATCGGTGAAACATAGGGGGTGTGCGGCACCCCTGTAGCTGGGTGTACCGCGTTGTTCGGATGTTTGTTGTGTTGCATTGTATGCTGGGGCGCGCTTGCGTGGTCCATAAATGGATCTTGTTGCGCCGTCCTTTGGGTGCGAGCCCTCGCATGGGTCGCGTGTTGTATTGTGAGCGGTGTTGTATGCCGCTCTGTGTTGGTAGAGGGTCGTCTATTCGACTAGGTGGCTGCTTTGATATTTGTTTGTGGGGGGTCTGAGGCCTCCTCATCGAATTCGGGTAGCAGCTTCCGCTTTGGGTAGCTCTTGGAGGGGCGATTGTCGCCGTACCTTGCTACAGTGTTGAGTATTTTACTCCATCTGATTTGGAGTGTGTCTTGCGCGGCCTTGAGACTTTGCTTCTACTTTTTAAGACTCCTCGCGGTGGCAACAAGCCTTTTACGGGCATTCTGCTGCTCCGGGTGCCTGTCCGGCGTCATGTCGTCCAGACCATTATCCTTGATAGAATTTGTTTGTTCGGTTTGATTATCTGGATTGCGTTGTCCGGCAGCGGTTCGCCCTGCTCCAGCGCTGGGTCTGCGTGATCGCTATTTCTATCGAGGCGGGATTTGGGGCAGCGCTTGGGTCGCCGCTTTGACTGCTTTTCGAGGGAACAAGCTTTCGGTGCGTCCTTCCGCTCCTCATCGTCATCTTTTGGTGCGTCCACCATGTATACGTCATATGATGAGGTGGCATTCCAGGGGCCAATAGGCGCTGGTTCTTCATCGTCTCCTTCATCGGCGTCCATACCGTCGATGTCTTCGGAGTCGAAGTCGACCATGTCGGTTAAATCGTCAACAGTGGCTACAAAGTGGGTGGTGGGTGGGCTTTGAATTTCTTCATCGTCCGTATCCCAATCTTGCTGACCGTAGTCCGGCCAGGGCTCTCCTGATAAAGAGAGAGACTTTAGTGATTTCATAATATCGCCGAAGGGCGAGTGCTGAAAGATGTCCGCGGTAGTAAACTCCATGATCGGCGCCCAATCGGATTCGATCGGCAGAGACGCGAATGGTTCGGAGTTCGGAGAGGAGTCTGGCTCCTTGGAATCACGAGTCTCGCGGGGTGTGGGGCTGGTGTTCGGCTCGATCACCGTTAGGATCATAGCCCCCAAGGCGGCGTCCGACCACCCATCCTCAACCGACGCAGTTGGCTCCGAATTAAGGGTCGAAGCCGATGCAGGTGCGGCCTTTAGGGCACTGTTAGGCGGCAGAGCTAGATCATGTTCGTCGTGACAGTGAGACCCGCTCGGCAGTGGCTTTCAATCCGTCTAAGATCAAATCCCCGCGGATGTCAGCCGTGTAGTTTAAACTTTCAAATCTGACCTGACGGCCAGGGGCATAGCTTTCGATCTGCTCCAGATGGCCAAGTGAATTGGCCCGCAGTGCGAAGCCGCCGAAGACGAAGATCTGTCTGGGGAGGAAGGTCTCACCCTGGACTGCATCACTATTCATGATCGTAGGAGCCATCGAGCCTGACGGCGACGACACAGAGGAACTCTCAATGACAGCACCAATGTCGGTGTCAAAACCGGTGGATCTCGGGTAGGGGGTCCCGAACTGTGCGTCTAGGCCGGATAGTAACAGGAGGCAAGGGACAGGAAGTTTTACCCAGGTTCGGGCCCTCTCGATGGAGGTAAAACCCTACGTCCTGCTTGATTAATATTGATGATATGGGTAGTACAAGAGTAGATCTACCACGAGATCAGAGAGGCTAAACCCTAGAAGCTAGCCTATGGTATGATTGTTGTTGTGTATGTCGTCCTACGGACTAAAACCCTCCGGTTTATATAGACACCGGAGAGGGTTAGGGTTACACAAAGTCGGTTACAATGGTAGGAGATCTACATATCCGTATCACCAAGCTTGCCTTCCACGCCAAGGAAAGTCCCTTCCGGACACGGGACGAAGTCTTCAATCTTGTATCTTCATAGTCCAGGAGTCCGGCTGAAGGTATAGTCCGGCCATCCGGACACCCCCTAATCCAGGACTCCCTCACTGGCTTTACATATTTACAACAAGAAGAGCAAACAGAGTTTGTAAAAGTTTTTCTTTATCACTTTCAGTTTGTCAACTAAATTGCTTGAGGACAAGCAAAAGTTTAAGCTTGGGGGAGTTGATACGTCTCCAACGTATCTACTTTTCCAATCACTTTTTCCCTTGTTTTGGACTCTAACTTGCATGCTTTGAATGGAACTAACCCGGACTGATGTTGTTTTCAGCAGAATTACCATGGTGTTATTTATGTGCAGAAACAAACGTTCTCGGAATGACCTGAAACTTCATGGAGCAACTTTTTGGAAAATATAAAAATACCTGCAAAAGATGAAGGCCAGGGGGCCCACCACCTCTCCACGAGGGTGGGGGCGCGCCTGCCCCCCTAGGGCGCGCCCCCTACCTCATGGGCCCCCTGGTGCCTCACTGACTCCAACTCCAACTCTATATATTGTGTTTCTTGGAGAAAAAAACCAGAGAGAAGAATTCATCGTGTTTTACGACACGGAGCCGCCGCTAAGCCCTAAAACCTCTCGGGAGGTCTGATCTGGAGTCCGTTCGGGGCTCCAAAGAGGGGAATCCGTCGCCATCGTCATCATCAACCATCATCCATCACCAATTTCATGATGCTCACCGCGATGCATGAGTAATTCCATCGTAGGCTTGCTGGACGGTGATGGGTTGGTTGGGATCTATCAAGTAATCGAGTTAGTTTTGTTAGGGTTTGATCCCTAGTATCCACTATGTTCTGAGATTGATGTTGCTATGACTTTGCTATGCTTAATGCTTGTCACTAGGGCCCGAGTGCCATGATTTCAGATCTGAACCTATTATGTTTTCATCAATATATGAGTGTTCTTGATCCTATCTTGCAAGTCTATAGTCACCTATTATGTGTTATGATCCGTTAACCCCGAAGTGATAATAATCGGGATACTTACCGGTGATGACCGTAGTTTGAGGAGTTCATGTATTCACTATGTGTTAATGCTTTGTTCCGGTACTCTATTAAAAGGAGGCCTTAATATCCCTTAGTTTCCGTAAGGACCCCGCTGCCACGGGAGGGTAGGACAAAAGATGTCATGCAAGTTCTTTTCCATAAGCATGTATGACTATATTCGGAATACATGCCTACATTATATCAATGAACTGGAGATAGTTTTGTGTCACCCTAGGTTATGACTGTTACATGATGAACCGCATCCGACATAATTATCCATCATTGATCCATTGCCTACGAGCTTTCCATATATTGTTCTTCGCTTATTTAGTTTCCCGTTGCAATTGCTATCATCACTACAAAATACCAAAAACATTACTTTCACTACTGTTACCTTTTGTCACCATTACCACTACTATCATATTACTTTCCTACTAAATACTTTGCTGCAGATATTAAGTTTCCAGATGTGGTTGAATTGACAACTCAGCTGCTAATACTTGAGAGTATTCTTTGGCTCCCCTTGTGTCGAATCAATAAATTTGGGTTGAATACTTTACCCTCGAAAACTATTGCGATCCCCTATACTTGTGGGTTATCAGGGCACAAGGCAAAATAACCGGCGATGTGTAGTATGGAATCGGTGGTGAAATTATGCAGTTGGAGGCCGTAGAACTCCAGGAGCCCGTGGAGGAATGGATGAATTGGAAATCCGAGTCCCCTTAGTAAGTAAGGCATGAGGCATACCCGCTCCCCCTTAGAGGGTCTGTGGAAGCTCTCCGCTTGCTCCCCGCCATTATAACTGGCGAGCCCGGCTCGAACGGGGACCATATACGCTGGAGGGAGAAATCCCTGAGTCTGGAGCTCTACTAATCGACTGTGCGCGATGGAACACCTCTCCCAATCACCGGGCTTAGGGCTATGGGGGCGGGAGGAGGAGCTGCGGTGGTCGGCCATGTTGGAATGGATTTTTTCCGAGCACGCTCCGATGGATTCTCGCCATGGGAGGATGGTGTGGATTGGATCTAAGAATCCCCATCCCTTTAATAGACAATTTATTTACCTGGCTAGGGGGGCAAATGTAAAAATGCCCTGGCTCCTCGCATTCGCTTGACGCATGGAAGATGGCCCTTATTGGGCACAGAAGCCAAGAAGTCCAACATTTATGGGAGCCGGACACTACTTAACAGATATTCAAGATTTGGAGAAGAACCCGCCATGCAATGCCGAAGACAATACTACGCGCTGGAATCATCGTCATTGAAGCCTGGTTCAGGGGCTACTGAGGGAGTCCTAGATTAGGGGGTCTCCGGACAGCCGGACTATATCCTTTGGCCGGACTGTTAGACTATGAAGATACGAGATTGAAGACTTCGTCCCGTGTCTGGATGGGACTCTACTTGGCGTGGAAGGCAAGCTAGGCAATATGGATATGTATATCTCCTCCTTTGTAACCGATCTTGTGTAACACTAGCCCCCTCCGGTGTCTATATAAACCGGAGGGTTTAGTCCGTAGGACAACATACGATCATACTATAGGCTAGCTTCTAGGGTTTAGCCTATCTGATCTCGTGGTAGATCAACTCTTGTAATACTCATATCATCAAGAACAATCAAGCAGTACGTAGGGTATTACCTCCATCAAGAGGGCTCGAACCTGGGTAAACATCGTGTCCCCTGCCTCCTGTTACCATCTGCCTTAGACGCACAGTTTGTGACCCCCTACCCGAGATCCGCCGGTTTTGACACCGACAGTGTTCGATTAAAACTCCATACCCATAAGTATTGCATGAGTGTTAGCAATTGTGAAAGACTATATGATAGTTGAGTATGTGGAGTTGCTGAAAAGCTCTTATATTGACTCTTTCCTATGTTATGATAAATTGCAATTGCTCCAATGACTGAGATTATAGTTTGTTAGTTTTCAATGAAGTTTATGATTCATACTTGAAATTGTGATTGAATTGTTACTCTAGCATAAGAGATCACATGACAAGAATTATATAAGTTGTTGTTCTAAGAATGATCATGATGCCCTCATGTCCGTATTTTATTTTTATCGACACCTCTATCTCTAAACATGTGGACATATTTTTCGATTTTGGCTTTCGCTTGCGGACAAGCGAGGTCTAAGCTTGGGGGAGTTGATACGTCCATTTTGCATCATGCTTTTATATAGATATTTATTGCATTATGGGCTATTATTACACATTATGTCACAATACTTATGCCTATTCTCTCTTATTTTACAAGGTTTACATAAAGAGGGAGAATGCCGGCAGCTGGGATTCTGGGCTAGAAAAGGAGCAAATATTAGAGACCTATTCTACACAGCTCCAAAAGTCCTGAAACTTCACGGAAGTCATTTTCATAATATATAAAAAATACTGAGTGCAAGAAGTTCCAGAGGGGGGCCACACCCTGCCCACGAGGATGGGGGTGCGCCCTACCCCCCTGGGCGCGCCCCCTGCCTCGTGGGCCCCCTGGTGGCCCTCCGATGTCCATCTTCTGCTATATGAAGTCTTTCGATGAGGAAAAATCATAAGCCATCTTTCCGGACGAGACTCCACCGCCACGAGGCGGAACCTTGGAGGAACCAATCTAGGGCTCTGGCGGAGCTATTCTGGGGAAACTTCCCTCCGGGAGGGGGAAATCATCGCCATCGTCATCACCAACGCTCCTCTCATCGGGAGAGGGCAATCTCCATCAACATCTTCACCAGCACCATCTCCTCTTAAACCCTAGTTCATCTCTTGTATCCAATTCTTGTCTCCAAGTTCGGGATTGGTACATGTGGGTCGCTAGTAGTGTTAATTACTCCTTGTAGTTGATGCTAGTTGGTTTATTTGGTGGAAGATCATATGTTCAGATCCTATATGCATATTAATACCCCTCTGATTATGAACATGAATATGCTTTGTGAGTAGTTACGTTTGTTCCTGAGGACATGGGAGAAGTCTTGCTATTAGTAGTCATGTGAATTTGGTATTCGTTCGATATTTTGATGAGATGTATGTTGTCTCTCCTCTAGTGGTGTTATGTGAGCGTTGACTACATGAAACTTCACCATTATTTGGGACTAGAGGAAGGCATTGGGAAGTAATAAGTAGATGATGGGTTGCTAGAGTGACAGAAGCTTAAACCCTAGTTTATGCGTTGCTTCGTAAGGGGCTGATTTGGATCCATATGTTTCATGCTATGGTTAGGTTTACCTTAATACTTTTGTTGTAGTTGCGGATGCTTGCAATAGAGGTTAATCATAAGTGGGATGCTTGTCCAAGTAAGGACAACACCCAAGCACCGGTCCACCCACATACCAAATTATCAATGTACCGAACGCGAATCATATGAACGTGATGAAAACTAGCTTGATGATATTCCCATGTGCCCTCGGGAGCGCTTTATATCATATAAGAGTTTGTCCAGGCTTGTCCTTTGCTACAAAAAGGATTGGGCAACCTTGCTGCACTTTATTTACTTATGTTACTTGTTACTCGTTACAAGTTATCCTATCACAAAACTATCTGTTACATATTATTTCAGTTCTTGTAGAGAATACCTTGCTGAAAACCGCTTATCATTTCCTTCTACTCCTCGTTGGGTTCGACACTCTTACTTTTCAAAAGGACTATGATAGATCCCCGATTTAAAGTGCTAGTGATCGACTAGAGGGGGTGAATAGGCGATTTTTATGTAAGTCTTCTAAACAGGGAAGTTTTGAAGACAAACGATAGAAGTAAACCTATTACACGCAGCGGAAGGTAGACTACACTAGGCAAACCTTAGTCAGGTAATCAACGAAGTGAAAGCACGATGACTAATAGCAGCTAGGTAGTAGGGATCAGGTAGGAAGATATTGTGAAGCCAATCAGAACAAGAAGTCACTCAGTGAAGACAAAAGATAATGCAATCACGCAATGACTTCACAGGGACCAACAGTAAGTAAAGTGAAGGGAAGGATGAAACCAGTGACTCGTCGAAGACAATGATTTGTTGGACCAGTTCCAGTTGCTGTGACAACTGTACGTCTGGTTAGGGCGGCTAGGTATTTAAACCTGAGGACACACAGTCCCGGACACCCAGTCCTGAACACGCAGCTCAGAACCCTTAGTCCTCACCGTATTCCCCTTGAGCTAAGGTCACACAGACCTTGCCCAATCACTCTGGTAAGTCTTCAAGGTAGACTCCCAAACCTTCACAGACTTCGTTCACCGGCGATCCACAATGACTCTTGGATGCTCAGAACGCGACGCCTAACCGGCTGGAGGATTCACAGTCCTCAAGTGTAATAAGTCTTCAGATCACATAGACAAGAAGACTTAAGTGATGCCTAACACTCTTTGGCTCTGGGTGGTTAGGACTTTATCCTCGCAAGGAATTCTCTCTCAAATGCTTCGAGGTGGGTTGCTCTCAAACGACAACAGTCGTACTTTAACTCTGAGCAGCCAACCGTTTATGGTTGTAGGGGGTGGCTATTTATAGCCACTAGGCAACCCGACCTGATTTGTCTGAAATGACCCTGGGCCACTAAGGAACTGACACGTGTTCCAACGGTCAGATTTTAAACACACACGACAACTTTACTTGGGCTACAAGCAAAGCTGACTTGTCCAACTCTGGACAAGATTCGCTCTCATAGTCTTCACTCGAAGACATAGGATTTTGGTTAAGCATCACTTCAGTCATTCTGACTGGTTTTCTTGGAACCCACTTAACAGTATGGTGGTTCCTATGACTCAACAAAGAAGAAAAAGAACTACAAAAGATCTAAGTCTTCGAGCTCCATCTTCATGCAATGTCTTCTCTTGTCATAGTCTTCAATGTGAATATCTTCACATACCACCTTTGACTTCAATGTCTTCATACATTTTTAGGGGTCATCTCTGGTAGGAAAAACGAATCAATGAGGGACTTCTACCTGTGTTATCCTGCAATTCTCACAAACACATTAGTCCCTCAACTAGGTTTGTCGTCAATACTCCAAAACCAACTAGGGGTGGCACTAGATGCACTTACAATCTCCCCCTTTTTGGTGATTGATGACAAACTGGTTGAAGTTTTCAACGGGGAATATAATATGTGAAATTGTAAAGGATAAGGAATTGTCTTCATAAGTTGTAAGGGCTCCCCCTGAAGATGTGCATATAAGTAATTTGCTTTTGGAATGCAAATGCACATGGCAGGTTGTACTTGTGGAGATCCTCTTCACCTTATGATGACAATTCATCATGCATGAAAAGTATGTGAAGATAATGACATGCATAATGGAAAATGGACGTCTGCAAAATGATCTAAGTGCGGAATTTATCGTCGCACATGCGGAATTTATCATCGCATCGCAAAATAGCAAATAAGTAGCAGACGACCATCGAGTTTAAGTGTTACAACTCAAAGAACCAAATGTATCAAAACGAGAGTTGTAAACACTAGGCAAAACATAAAGTAACCGCCCATATGGACCTGCTTGAAGACTATCAAACTCATATGCTTCTCCCCCTTTTGTCAGTGAGGACCAAAAAGGTTGGAAGACATAGAGCATCTACTCGTTCCCATGAAGAGTAGGGGAAGCAGCAAGGTCATCGGTGGTGTTTGGCGGTGCAGACGAGCTCGGGGCAGTGTCGACGCGTGCTAAAGGAGGGGCGGTGAAATAGCATCGTCTTCGTCCTCGATCACTCTAGCATTCACAGTTGCCGCAGAGGAAGAGAACTCAGAGTCTTCAAGTGAGGGAGTTCGTCGCAGCACAGCCCTTCGGGGAGGTGTGGAGTCAAACTTGAAACGTTTAGAGAAGCCATCATCTTGAAGATCATCCTCAGAGCACATAAGCGTCAGCCCTTTCCATGTACGCTGACAAGTTTCATGGGCAACAAAGGCATTCTTGGTGGCAAGGTTGCGAATGCGGTTGACATCCACCAAGAGGCTGTGCATTTGGCGCTTCAGCCAGTCATGATGCCTATCCTGTTTCTGATGAAGAGCAACCAGAAGCTCTTGGTCATTGAGAACACGAGATTGCTTCTTGGGCCATTGGGCAATAGTGCTTTCAGTGGCTTCAATGAGGTCACAATGAGGTGCGCGTGTAGTGCGAGCCAGAGGATAAACACGGGTGACTGCTTCAACTCCTTCAATGTTTTGAGAGAAACTTTGATGCTCCACATTCTGAAGACTAAGATGGCTCTGGATAGAGGGCTTCAATGGACATATCCACGCCAGGCATAAAGATCCGATGATTGCGAGCAGAGGGCTGATATGAGATAGCTGAGTGGAGTTTGATCAGCTTCATTATCCATGGAGCGTAGAACTTCAAGCCAAAGAGATCAGATCCTGCAGCAGCAAGTTGGCGGATGAAGAAGTCTTGTGCATTGAAGCATTTGCCGTGAAGAATATAGAAGACCAAAGTCTTCATTGCACCTTCCAGCTTTGCATATGGGGAATGTCCTTTGATGGGCCAGAGAGTTCGCCTTAAAATGTGATAGATGGTCCTTGGCAGATACTCCAGGTCTTCAACAAGGAACTCCTTAGGATATGCAGCATCTTGTGGCAAAGGCTTCATCATACTGAGAATCTGACTCATGTTTGGTTTAGGCTTCTGAAAGATGCTCTCCATAGCTTCACTGTGAAGTTGACATCCAGGTTCATAGAGATCTCCAGGAGTGGGCAGACCAGTGAGCTCAATGATATCAAAGGCTTTGGCTTCGTGATGAACATTTCCTATCATCCACTCAAGGACCCAAGTCTTCGGATCTCTGTTGTAACCACGTATGTGAAGTGTGGCATAAAATTGGAGCAGCAACTCTTTGTTCCAGTGCTCTTGGTCGGTGACGAAAGGCAACAATCCAACCTCTTTGAAGCAGTCCAGAGCTTCTTCCAAGCAGGGCAGACCAGCTATTGCTTCGGTGTCAAGACGCATATGTGGGAAGATGTGACCTTGATTATACAGAATGCAGGAGTAATAGCTTCACTGCGTATAGCTCCAGAACCGATCAGAAGATATTCGTTCCCTTGAGTAGGGGTTCTTGGAGCTATTTAAGAAGGTGTTGTCTGCTTTGAAGCTGTTGACATTGAAGGATTCAGGTGTTGATGCAGGACCTGGAAACCTGGGCAACCTTGGCATTGGCTTCTGTACCTGAGGCCTATGCTCAATGTGATAGTCAAACTGGGGACCAGCAGTAGGCGCAGGAACAGAAGCAGTAGCATCATTGGCTTCGCTGACTTCTGGTTCTTGGGTTGGTGTAGGCTCCACATTTGCTTCAGCCATGACAGCGTCAGTGGCTTCACTGGTGTTGGTGGTGGCAGCCTCAAGATTTTCTACCTCCACTTGATGAGCTAGAGGGTCGGGCACAGACACGTTCTCCTCGAGAATAGCTTCGTCAGTAGTTGGGGGAGTGGGGACACGTTCTTCTTCTTGGGTGTCATCGGCTGATGCAGCCGGAATGTCTTCAGTAGCTTTAGCTTCAGATTCGGAGACTGGAGGCCTTGGTCCTTTGCGAAGCCTGCATAACACTGGTGACGCCTTTGGAGATGGAGTTGGCTGGGCCTCAAATTCATCTTCTTCTTCATGCCGGGGTGGCGTGACTTGTTGTTGTGGGTGATCAGCCCATGATGCATCCTGAGCAATTGGCGTCAGAGGACGACCAATGCTGATGAGTTCGATGTGTGTAAGCACAGGCGATGATACCTGTTGGTGCTCAATCTGAGGAAGAACTGCATCATCTTCAACATGGTCATGGTGACCAATGTCTTCAGCAGTGGTGGGATCAGCTTCTGGAATGTCTTCAGCTTCATGAGCCTCTGTGAAAGCAGGCTCATGGACAGTCAGTTGGCGCTCTTGATGTTCAGCGGCAGGGCGAACCATGGAGATAGGTTCAACAATTAAGGGCTCTGTGGGAGCAGCCCGTTCCTTCTTGGTCTTCCGCTTCTTCTTGGAGGGAGCAGCAGTAGAGGCTTCAGGATGTTTCCTCTTTCTGGCTTCAGCCTCAGCAGTCCTCGTCTTCTTCAGTTTTGAAGCGGTAGACCTGGCTTTTGGCTTCGAGCCAGTCATGCTGGTTGGGAAGACAACGGGATGTGCTTCCTGCCTTGGTGCGTCGGGTTCGGCCATAACGGGCTTCTTGTTCTGCTGCTTCGCAGCCATCCTGGGGTCGATGCCAGGACGCCCAAGGGCCTTGCGCTTCTCAGCCTCATTGTAGGCTTGCACACACTTGTCAGCCAGGCTCTTCATGCGCTCACGAGAACCTTGAGCTTCTTCATGCTTCTTGAGAAAGGCTTCCTTGAGCTCGTGCAGCATGATCTTGAAGTTCTTGACCTCTTGCACGCTAAGCTTGGCCATATGCTTCTTGAACTGAGCTTTCTCAAAGTCAATCTTCTGCTTCAATTCAACGATGCGCTGGGCTATAGCTAACTCTGAAGCAATGGCGCCATGGAAGGCAACACTGAGGCCAATGGGAAGTTGCAGATCTTCAAAGCTGAGGTTGGGCGTGTCAAACTACTCATCGGTGAAGTTGTGGATGATTGCCACGTCAAAGAGAGGCAAATTGTTGAAGATTTCTGCTTCTTCTTTGCTCTTGATCAGTTGCTCAAGAGCGTCATCTGCAAGATCTTCATCACTGGACAGATCAATGGCATCATTGCGCAGAATAGCAGCATCAGTCAGTTCTTGGCTGGTGTGTGGCAGAGGCATCTTGACTTTCTGGGCCTTGGAGATGCGTGACAGATCTTCAGACTGCACACTATCTTCAGGAGGTGCAGTAGCCAGTGGCTTCGCCCGTGAGATTTTTGGTGCTGAGGTAGGCTTTGAAGCTTTAGGCTACTTCAGTTTCTTTGGCTTCGGCGCTGCAGGCACTTCATCTGATTCAGCGTCATCTGCAGGCTCATCCACGGCTGTCCCTTGAACCACGATATGAGTGATGAGACCTTCCAGGTTGTAGAAGGGCCCAACAAGATTGGGTTCAGCTTCGCGGGTCCCATCGGCACGGGGTGCAGAGGGACCAGGGTTGAAGTCTAATCCCAAAGACTTCTTGTTCTGCCTCGCCGAATTCTGGGCAAACTAGAAGTTGCGCTTGAACAGATTATCGTCACGACACCATAGCAGTGACGATGGGTCAGCATCCGCGGGCTGTGGTCCATGGACCATGCAGGGATAGAAGCCTTGTTCAATGGCTTCATCTCTGGACCTGGGTTGAAGATTTTTGTATAGGATGTCTCCCCATGGTCGCTTGATGGCATTCTTTTCAGCATATTCCTTTGTCACAAATCTGTACTTGAACCACTGTTCTGCCCAATATCGTTGAATCCATTGGATTCATGTCTTGCGCTGATTGTAATCCTCTTCTGGATCTGTCTTGTACAGTTCTGAGAGGTCATCGGGCAGATCTCTTGATGTCTCACCTCGACGCTTTTTGCCACCCTTCCTTGTTGATTTCTCTGCAGCCATGAACTTTAAACTGAATGGCTTCAATACGTTCAAAGGCTTCAAGGGCTTTCGCTTGCTGGACAAACAGGAACTGGCTTCGGGAGAATTTATGTGATGATGTAAGAATTCTGCAAATGAATGCAGACTATGAGAACCAAGGGATTCTCCCACGGACATGTACCTGTGACAGCATTAAGGTGCGAGGGAAGGGGAAGAGGTCATATGCATTCTCAGAAGATTTTGAAGATAAATTAGTTTAGAAGACATTGACCTCATTGTGCGAAGACATTCACTCATAGATAAGGAGTTGGTTCTAGATTTGTACGAATCCACAGATCAGTACAAGTGAGGAATCTAACTACTTTGTGAAGCATAAGTGAACATACTAGGCATAATATGAGATGCAGTATCAAGTGGATCCAACTTGTGTGAACAGAAACTGCTTGTGGTAGAAAGTGACGAATCTATAGGATCAAAGAGGCCGTAAAAAGGGAGTTTTATTTACCACACAAGAAACTGCTAGACAGAGTGGAAGAGGAGGCCGAGCAGTTCGATCGTCCGTGCCCTAACTTGGCGACGGAGGACACCTACGGCGACGGCGGAGAAGACGATGTCCGCGACCGGCGTGAAGAAGGCGTCGGAGAGGTTGCGGCAGCTAAGCGCTTCGTCGCCGGCATCGTCGAGGGCTAGCGGTGGCGCTAGGGTTCGTGCGAGAGTGGAAGAAAGGATAATGACTGAGGTGAGGCGTGTATTTATAGGGACAGGGACGGCTCAGTGTTATTACACAAGTGCCCCTGGCGATTCACATCTGAGGAACACGTGGCCATCATGTAGCATATCAGAGGTTGTTCCACGTTCCCACGTACGCCTGGATTGTCGGGTGGTCGTTCCCACTTCTCCGGGTTTTAGGTGAAGGAATTAGCATTGAAAACGGACTTAATGTTTGTCTCTGTATCTTCCGCTGACAAGGATGCAGAGAAGACATTCGACAGTTTCAATAGAATGCATATGATTTGGAGAGATAGAGTTTGAGATAGAAAGCATAGAGAGGTTAGGGTCCGATCACATTCACTTAGTTTAAAAGATTCAACAAAAAGACATAGCTATAAGTGAATGCTGTAGAGGACAGAACACTAGTATATATATATATATATATGATCAACATACTGAAGATAATCATGAAGATATGTTGAGATTGAAGTCAAACCAAATGTGAAGACATAGCAAATGTAACGCCATGAGTGAAATACTTCAAACAGAACATTTGGTGGTGGCGTTACCCACCGTATAGGAAGTATTAGACCCGGACACGGCGCACAATTATCGTGGCGCTCCGAAGTCAATTTCCTCATTAATGTATTCACACTTAGAATGTATGTCTTCATTGATTGAAGATATACTTTACTTCGTGTGTTGCACATCTAAGTCATCAATATGCATAAGTGTTAGGATGTGTGCCTGATCACAGGACATTTGAGGATTCCAAGATATTTAGCTCACACCGTAACTTGCAAAATCTCTTCTCATCCAAGGGCTTGGTGAAGATATCTGTCAATTGCTCTTCAGTGTTGACGTGTATGATATTAATATCTTCCTTCACAACATGATCTCTGAGAAAGTGATGACGGATCTCAATGTGCTTTGTCTTCGAGTGCTGAACTGGGTTGTTGGCAATCTTGATGGCGCTTTCATTGTCGCAGTAGAGTGGTACTTGCTTCAGATGAATGCCATAGTCTTTGAGTGTTTGCTTCATCCACAGAAGCTAGGCGCAGCAAGATCCAGTAGCAATGTATTCAGATTCAGCAGTGGAGAGAGATACACAGTTCTGCTTCTTTGAAGACCAACATACAAGTGATCGGCCCAGAAAATGACATGTGCCTGATGTAGACTTGCGATCCACCTTGTCACCAGCATAATCAGCATCCGAGAATCCAACCAGATCAAACTCTGAGCCCTTTGGATACCATAATCCTAGAGTTGGGGTGTAAACCAAATATCGAAGAATTCGCTTCACAGCTAAGTGATGCGATTCCTTTGGTGCCGCTTGGAATCGAGCACACATGCAAACACTAAGCATAATATCTGGCCTAGATGCACATAGATAAAGTAAAGAACCAATCATGGAGCGGTATACCTTTTGATCGAACTCTTTACCATTGTCGTCGGGACCCAGATGATGTTTGGCTGGCATTAGCGTCGTGAAGCCTTTGCAATCTCGCATACCGAACTTCTTTAGGCAATCTTTGAGATACTTCTCTTGAGATATAAAGATGCCGTTGCATTGCTGTCGTATTTGAAGACCAAGGAAGAACTTCAGCTCTCCCATCATGGACATCTGATATTGCTCTTGCATCATATATCCAAACTCTTCACTGTATTTCTGATTGGTGCAGCCGAAGATAATGTCATCCAAATATATTTGGCACACAAACTCTTCAGGAAGTATTTGAGTGTGTCATACCAAGCCCGAGGGGCTAGTTTGAGGCCATACAGTGCCTTGTTGAGCTTGTATACCATGTCAGGATGTTTTGGATCTTCAAAGCCAGGCGGTTGTGCAACATACACTTCTTCTTCAATCTTGCCATTGAGAAAAGCGCTCTTCACATCCATTTGATATAGAAGTATGTTATGATAATTTGCATAGGCTAGCAGTATGCGTATGGCTTCAAGTCGGCCACAGGAGCAAATGTTTCATCGAAGTCAATCCCTTCAACTTGAGTATATCCTTGAGCAATGAGACGAGCTTTGTTTCTGACAACTTGACCATGCTCATCTTGCTTGTTGCGATATATCCATTTGGTGCCTATTATATTGTGCTTCCAAGGATCAGGACGCTTAACCAGTTCCCATACATGATTCAGCTCAAACTGATGAAGCTCTTCTTGCATAGCTTGAATCCATTCAGGTTCCATGAAGGCTTCTTCAACTTTCTTGGGTTCTGTTATTGAGACGAATGCGAAGTGCCCACAGAAATTTGCTAGCTGTGTTGCCCTTGAACGAGTGAGTGGACCGGGTGCATTGATGCTATCAATTATTCTCTCAATCTGCACTTCATTGGTAACACGAGGATGTACAGGGCGAAGATTTTGCTCTTGCTAATCATTGTCATTGTTAGAGGGGTTGTCTTCAGGCTGAGCATTGTCTTCAGGTTGATCAGGTGCGGAGATGATAAGTTCCTCTTCAGGTTGAGCTTCAGAAGGTATGATTTCTCCAGTTCCCATAAGTTTGATTGATTCACTGGATGGAACTTCATCTAGCACATTTGGCAGGTGCTCTCTTTGTGAGTCGTTAGTCTCATCGAACCGCACATCCACTGTTTCAACCACTTTATAATGAAAGAGATTGAAGACTCTGTAGGAGTGTGAATCCTTTCCATATCCAAGCATAAAACCCTCATGTGCTTTTGGTGCAAATTTTGAAGTGTGATGTGGATCCTTGATCCAGCACCTGGCGCCAAATACTCTGAAGTAACTGACATTTGGCTTCTTGCCAGTAAGGAGCTCATAAGATGTCCTGTTCAGAAGCTTGTGAAGATAAACATGGTTGACTGTATGGCATGCAGTATCAATGGCTCTATGCCAGAATTTTCTTGGAGTCTTGTATTCATCAAGCATCGTTCGGGCCATCTCAATAAGTGTTCTGTTCTTGCGTTCGACGACGCCATTCTGCTGTGGCGTGTACGGAGCTGAGAATTCATGCGTGATGCCCAAAGTATCAAGATATGTATCAAGGCCTGTGTTCTTGTATTCAGTGCCATTGTCACTTCTAATGTGCTTATCTTGGCGCCATAGTTGTTCATTGCTTGATTGGCGAAGCGTCTGAAGACATCCTGCACTTTAGTCTTGTAGAGGATTATATGCACCCAAGTATATCTAGAATAATCATCAACAATGACAAAGCCATAGAGACAAGCAGTAGTAGTAAGAGTTGAGTAATGAGTGGGACCTAAAAGATCCATGTGGAGCAGTTCGAAGGGTCGAGTCGTTGTCATGATTGTCTTCGAGGGATGCTTGGCCCTCGTCATCTTTCATGCTTCACAGGCACCGCATAAGTGATCTTTCTTGAAGTTGACGCCCTCGATGCCTATGACATGCTTCTTCTTTGCAAGGGTGTGTAGGTTCCTCATGCCAGCATGCCCTAGCCTCCGATGCCAGAGCCAGCATTCTGAAGCTTTTGCTAGAAGACATACGGCAAGCTGTGGTCCTGCTGAGAAATCTACCACGTACAAATCATCTTTCCGATACCCTTCAAACACTAGAGACTTGTCAGATTCCATTAGAACAAGGCAACGATATTTTCCAAACATCACAATCATGTTTAAATCGCAAAGCATTGAGACAGACATTAAGTTGAAGCCAAGGGATTCAACAAGCATGACTTTATCCATGTGTTGATCCTTTGAGATTGCAACTCTACCTAGACCCAATACCTTACTTTTACCAGTGTCAGCAAATGTGATGTGACTTTTGTCGGATGGACGTAAGGTTGAGTCCATAAGAAGGCTTCTCTTGCCAGTCATGTGATTGGTACACCCACTATCAATAATCCATTCTGAAGCTGCTGGTGTCGTACCCTACAGTGCAGTTAGGGGGTAGGCTTCACGAAGAGAATTGTGAAGCAAAAACATTTGACGAACCAGTGGGTTATGAAATCTTAGATCGAGATTTGGACTGATAGGGCGAGTAGCAAGCGATTCAAGAACAAAGTACATAATAAGACCATTTGGGCATTTGATCTTGCGCCCTACAAGATGTTTAAGGTCCCCAGCAATAGCGTCAGACGATTTTGGTTTTCTGCTGGAGACCTTTCCCTGCAAAAGAGAGTTAAGCTTTCTTAGCCACCCACATCTTCAAGGGTGGCTTTGAAGCAATGAGTCTAAGTGCAGCATCTGAGAATTTTGGCTTTGGAGCCCTAGCAAAAAGTCTTGCAGGTGGACAATAGTACTCATAAGAATAAGCAGAATAGTTCTTGGTCTTATGAACATGGAGGTTTGATGAACCGCGCTCATATTCACAGGCCTGAGTATGGCTTCCCTGCAAAACATTTGCGTTAGTGCGACTCCGGTGAGTCCTCTGTCTGTATGAAGCCTTCGGACCATATGAAGCCTGTGGTCTGGGGTTTGTCTTCTTCACCTGTGGTATCATGATGACATTCACAGGAAGATTCTCCAAACACCCTTTCGGCACCCAGATCTTCTTCATAGGCGGTCCATTCCTGCAGTTAGTACCAATATACCTGGCAAACACTTCACCATTCTGATTCTTAAACAGTTTGTAGTTTGCATCAAAGGATTCATCAATAACAATGGGATTAGCACAAGTGAAGCCAGATAGGGTGGATGCATCCACTGAAGGTTCCTTTGCAGCAACCCATGTGGTTTTGCGGTACTGCTCAGGTTTCCAGTAAGAGCCATCGGCATTCATTTTCCTTTCGAACCCAACACCCTCTTTCCTAGGGTTTCGGTTCAGGATCTGCCTTTTGAGGACATCACATAGTGTCTGATACCCTTTGAGACTTTTGTACATCCCTATTTCAAGTAGTGTCTTCAACCTAGCATTCTCATCAGCAATGGCAGTGGTATCCTCAGCAGAGGGATTAGTTACCACATCAACAGGTGAAGATATTGCAACAGTAGCAGCAGTAGAACATTCAGCAACAGAAGTAGCGTTATCATGCTCAATGCATTTAAGACATGGTAGTTCAAATCCTTCCTGAGCTGAATTGATCTGTTTGGCGCGAAGTGACTTGTTTTCCTTTTGAAGATCTTCATGAGCCGCTCTCAATTTCTCAAGGTCTTGCTTCCTTTGAAGATAATCGTAGGACAGCCTTTCATGAGTTGTTGAGAGCGTTTCATGATGACTTTCAAGTTCCTCATACTTAACGTGAAGATTTTTTATGTCTTCAATTAAGGACTGAGATCGAGTCATTTCAGCGTGTAACAGATCATCGCTTTTGTCTAACAGTTTTTGAATGTGTTCCATAGCTTTCTATTGTTCAGTTGCAATTTTAGCAAGTGTTTTGTAGCTAGGTTTGGAATCACAATCAGATTCATCGTCACTGGATGTTTGATAGTGAGTAGTGCGTGTGTTTACCTTGGCACCATGTGCCATGAAGCAGTAGGAAGGAGCGGAGTAGCCTTGTCATTTGCATCGGTGTCGGTGATGAAGTCATTGTCTTCAGTGTTGAAGATGGACTTGGCAACGTATGCTGTAGCCAGACTCGCAACGCCAGAATCGGACTCCTCCTCAGACTCCACCTCCGCCTCCTCAGAAGTAGACTCCTCCTCAGAATCCATTTCCTTGCCAACAAACGCACGTGCCTTGCCAGATGAGCTCTTCTTGTGTGATGAAGACTTTGAGGAAGACTTGGAAGAAGACTTTGAGTATTTCTTCTTCTTCCTATCGTCAGAGTCATACTCCTTGCTCTTCTTCTTGTTGTTGTTCTCATTGTCCTACTGTGGACACTCAGAGATGTAGTGGCCAGGCTTCTTGCACTTGTGACATGTTCTCTTCTTGTAGTCATGAGCAGAAGCTTCATCATTCCTTGAGCTTGATCGTGAAGACTTTATGAACCCTTTCTTTTTGGTGAATTTTTGGAACCTCTTCACAAGCATAGCAAGCTCCTTTCCAATGTCTTCAGGATCATCAGAACTGCTGTCAGATTCTTCTTTGGATGAGGAGACAGCTTTTTCCTTCAAGGCACGAGTTCGCCCATAGTTGGGACCGTAGATGTCTCTTTTCTTAGAAAGCTGAAACTCGTGTGTGTTGAGCCTCTCAAGTATGTCAGACGGATCGAGTGTCTTGAAATCAGGGCGTTCTTGAATCATCAGGGCTAGGGTGTCAAACAAACTATCAAGTGATCTCAGGAGTGTCTTGACAACTTCATGCTTGGTGATCTCAGTGGCGCCGAGGGCTTGAAGCTCATTTGTGATGTCAGTGAGTCGATCAAACGTGAGCTGGACATTCTCATTGTCATTTCTCTTGAAGCGGTTGAAGAGGTTGCGAAGGACACTGATTCTCTGATCTCTCTGGGTGGAGATGCCTTCGTTGACCTTGGAGAGCCAGTCCCAGACTAGCTTGGAAGTCTCCAACGCACTCACACGGCCATACTGTCCTTTGGTCAGATGACCACAGATGATATTCTTGGCAGCAGAGTCCAGTTGAACGAACTTCTTGACATCAGCAGCAGTGACACCTTCTCCAGCCTTGGGAACGCCGTTCTTGACGACATACCATAGGTCTACATCAATGGCTTCAAGATGCATGCGCGTCTTATTCTTCCAGTAGGGATATTCAGTTCCATCAAAGACAGGGCACGCAGCAGAGACTTTAATTATGCCTGCAGTTAACATAGCTAAAACTCCAGGTGGTTAAACCGAATCACATAGAACAAGGGAGTACCTTGCTCTGATACCAATTGAAAGTGCTAGTGATCGACTAGAGGGGGGTGAATAGGCGATTTTTATGAAAGTCTTCTAAACAGGGAAGTTTTGAAGACAAACGATAGAAGTAAACCTATTACCACGCAGCGGAAGGTAGACTACACTAGGCAAACCTTAGTCAGGTAATCAACGAAGTGAAAGCACGATGACTAATAGCAGCTAGGCAGTAGGGATCAGGTAGTAAGATATTGTGAAGCCAATCAGAACAAGCAGTCACTCAGTGAAGACAAAAGATAATGCAATCACGCAATGACTTCACAAGGACCAACAGTAAGTAAAGGGAAGGGAAGGATGAAACCAGTGACTCGTTGAAGACAATGATTTGTTGGATCAGTTCCAGTTGCTGTGACAACTGTACGTCTAGTTAGGGCGACTAGGTATTTAAACCTAAGGACACACAGTCCCGGACACCCAGTCCTGAACACGCAGCTCAGAACCCTTAGTCCTCACCGTATTCCCCTTGAGCTAAGGTCACGCAGACCTCGCCCAATCACTCTGGTAAGTCTTCAAGGTAGACTCCCAAACCTTCACAGACTTCGTTCACCGGCGATCCACAATGACTCTTGGATGCTCAGAACGCGATGCCTAACCGGCTGGAGGATTCACAGTCCTCAAGTGTAATAAGTCTTCAGATCACACAGACAAGAAGACTTAAGTGATGCCTAACACTCTTTGGCTCTGGGTGGTTAGGACTTTATCCTCGCAAGGAATTCTCTCTCAAAGGCTTCGAGGTGGGTTGCTCTCAAACGACAACAGCCGTACTTTAACTCTGAGCAGCCAACCATTTATGGTTGTAGGGGGTGGGCTATTTATAGCCACTAGGCAACCCAACCTGATTTGTCCGAAATGACCCTGGGTCACTAAGGAACTGACAAGTGTTCCAACAGTCAGATTTTAAACACACATGGCAACTTTACTTGGGCTACAAGCAAAGCTGACTTGTCCAACTCTGGACAAGATTCGCTCTCATAGTCTTCACTCGAAGACATAGGATTTTGGTTAAGCATCACTTCAGTCATTCTGGCTGGTTTTCTTGGACCCCACTTAACAGTACGGTGGTTCCTTTGACTCAACAAAGAAGAAAAAGAACTACGAAAGATCTAAGTCTTCGAGCTCCATAGTCTTCATGCAATGTCTTCTCTTGTCATAGTCTTCAATGTGAATATCTTCACATACCACCTTTGACTTCAATGTCTTCATACATTTTTAGGGGTCATCTCTGGTAGGAAAACCGAATCAATGAGGGACTTCTACCTGTGTTATCCTGCAATTCTCACAAACACATTAGTCCCTCAACTAGGTTTGTCGTCAATACTCCAAAACCAACTAGGGGTGGCACTAGATGCACTTACACCTATACTTGTGGGTCATCAAGGCTGAAGTTGTCAGATCCATTGGACATCAGGCTATACCACATGCGAAGTATATTTTACACCAGTGTGCCATGGGTGTAAAGTGCATTAGCATTAACTATATTACTGACTCTAGTGCAAGTGGGAGTGTGTAGGAGATATGCCCTAGAGGCAATAATAAATGCTATTATTTATCTCCATGTTCATAATTATGTTTATGTTCTATACTATAATTGCTATGGTTCTCGAGTCTACAATAACACGAGGCTCGGAGGAAGACTCATATGCACGTGTGGAATAATAAACAGCAAAATGTATTCCTAGTCTAGCCTCTAAGACTAGCTCAAGTGTTGCATGATGGTTCTGTTTTCCTGATCATGGGTATGACTGTGCCGGCAACTTTGGGGACACGATGTTAGTATAACACTTATGGTGGCACTACAAAAAAAGACACATCCGTGACATTTTGGGCCGAATGAAATTTTTTTGTCATACTTATGACACTTCTATGACGATAATTGTGACAAAACCCGGTATCATCATAGATGTGGAGGGATCCTACTTCTATGACAAAAAATCATGACAAAAATGGCTTTTTGTCCTGGGCGGGCCGGAGACGCAGCTGCATGGCATTCTTTGGGCCGTCCATGACGGAAAAAAACCATGGTAGAAGCAAGGGCGAGGAAAATATCAGGGTGTTCCCAGTTACGGTGGGTGGTCAGGGCCGAGCGATGCATGGAGGTTTGCGCGTTTCTCTCATACACGCACGCGCGTGGGTGCGAGGCATTGGGCTCTAACTGAACCCGAGTGAGGCGTTCGCCTACTGAACCCGAGTGATTGCACTATAGGCTACGCGTTACTGAACCTGAGCGATTGATCGATGGCTGTTAACTGAACCCGACCGAGCGATTCCTTCGCTACTGCTGCTAACTGAAGCCGATCGATGCTGCCTCTAGATGAACAGTGAGCGTTGTTGGGGGGGACTTGGATGAACAGTTCCCGGTGGGGGTGGATGAACAGGACCCCGTGGTGTTGCCTCTCGATGAACAGGACCCCGATCGATCGAGCCGGTTGGGGCTGGATGAATAGGACCCCGTGGAGGGCTGGATGAACAAGACCACCCCATGGAGGGCTGGATGAACAGTAGACGGTGGAGGGCTGGATAAATATTAGCCCGTGGAGGGGTGGTTGAATAGGAGCCCGTGGAGAGGGCTGGTTGAACAGTAGCCGGTGGAGTAGCGCGCGGTGGAGGCTGGATGAACAGGAGCTCGTGGATGAACAGTCGTAGGTGGAGGCTGGGGGAGGTCGACGGTGGATGAACAGTGGCCCGTGGAGGCTGGAGGGGGTCGACGGTGGAGATGAATAGTATCCCGTGGAGTCCCGTTTTGCGGTACGCCACACCCCTCCCGATGAACAGGACCCCTGTTTCGACCGTAGCGCTCCAACACAAGTCCGTTTCCTCCGTTTTGCGGTACGCCACACCCCTCCCGATCAACAGGACCCCGTTTCGACCGTAGGAGGTCCAACACAAGTCCGTTTC
The DNA here is from genome assembly GCF_002162155.2 of Triticum dicoccoides. Taxonomy (NCBI): domain Eukaryota; kingdom Viridiplantae; phylum Streptophyta; class Magnoliopsida; order Poales; family Poaceae; genus Triticum; species Triticum dicoccoides. The sequence continues at coordinate 88,918,257 of NC_041386.1, forward strand.
CTTCGTTTTGCGTTACGCCAGACCCCTCCCGATGAACATGATCCCATTTCGAACATGGCCGGTCGAACACAAGGCCGTTTCCTCCGTTGTGCGGTACGCCAGGCCTCGTTTCCATCGACTGTTTCGTCCAAGCCCTCCCGATGAACACGACGACGCATTCCGTTCCGACCCAGCTGGTTGGCTCCCCATGAACACGATGACGACACAGTTTCTCCATTCCGACCCAACAATGTACACGAGCCCTGACCGTACGTATGGGCGAGTAGGCGTTTGAGACCCCGCCCGTATGTACGTACGCGGCCATATTTTCTTTCTTGCACACTGGTCGCTGTACGTACGTGTACATGCTACATGCGCGCCTCTACTACGACACGTGTGCGCCTCTACATCGACCAGTATGTATGTACACGTTCGCGACCAGAATGACAATGCTATTTACGCTTCGACCAGGTGGGTCCCGACTGTCAGACACTTCCTTGCGTGCGAAGATGTAGCTGGTGGGTCCCAGCTGTTAGGGGGGGCGAATCATTTTTGTTTTTGCCCGAACGCACTTCCTTGCATGCGAAGATGTAGCTGGTAGGTCCCAGTAGTCAGGGGGAAACATTTTTTTCGCGAAATACGGTTGCCCGTCTGGTGGGTCCCTGCTGTTAGGTGGAGGAATCATTATTTTTTGCCTAATAAGGAGGCACTTCCTTGCTGCAGCCGTGGACCCAGCTGTCAGCCTCTCCACGTACAGTCCACGTCCAATGGAAGCCGTTCCTTGACCACGTTGACCATGCCGCCGAGAGCACCAGGGCGGTGGGCGACGACGAGGCCTAGGAAGGGACGATGCGGAGCCGAGGAAGACGCGGTAGTGGATGCCCATGTGTAGAGGAGTACGAGGGTTCACTGGTTCACTGCGGTGTGAGGCTGTCGTCGCCGCAGAATAACAGGGGGTGTGGGTGAGTAGAGGGATGGCCTGGCCAGCGGTGGGAGTAGTAGGGGCGGTGAGGCCTCCGCAGCATCGCAGCCGGCCATGGGAGGCAGGAGCACGAGGCACTACCGACGCTAGTTTGGGCGGCTGGAGCAAGAAGACCAGAGGTTGAAGAAGCACAATGACCGTTGGGTGGACATCGTACGCTCTCTGGAGCTAGAATCGTGCATATTGACTAAGTTGACAAAGCCCTCCGTCCCCGTCAACTTAGTAGGCCCAGAAGTCAGCCTCCCACTATACTAGGTCCCAGCTAGCACGGGGAGTATTCATTTTTTTGTGCGTAATAAGGAGGCACTTCCTTGCGTGCGAAGATATAGCTGGTGGGTCCGAGCTGTCATCGGCGGTAACGTTTTTTTCGCAAAATACAGAGGCCCCTTCGGTGGGTCCCAGATGTCAGGTGGAGGAATCATAATTTGCGCGTAATAAGGAGGCATTTCCTTGCATGCGGCCGTGGACCCAGCTGCCAGCCTCTCCACGTATAGTCCACTTTAGATGCATGTCGGTAGTTGACCACATTGACCAGGCCGCGCCGAGAGCACCAGAGGCGGTGGACGATGGTGAGGCCTAGAAAGGGAACGACACGGAGCTAGGGAAGACTCGGTAGTTGTTTCCCACGCGGAGGGGAGTATGACTGTACGAGGATTTACTGGTTCGTCTGCCGTCGCTGGAGAATAACAACAGGTGTGGGTGAGTAGAGGGATGGCTAGGCCAGCGATGGGAGTACGGTGGGGCGATGAGGCCTGCGCGGCAGCATAGCCGACCGCGGGGAGGAAGGAGCAGGCAGTCCCGTCGGCGCTTGTTTGAGCGGCTGGAGCAGGAAGAGCAGAGATTGAAGAAGCATGACGGCCGTTGGATGGACATCCAACAGTCACTGCTTGTGCGTCAACCTTTTTTTAGGAAAGCCTCAAATCTGTGGAAAACAGCATACAACCCATTTACCATTATTTCTAATAATTTACAGCCCATTTGCTAATTCTTAAGGTTTTTTTGGAGCCCATATTCTTTTTGTTAGCATTACAACCCATATTGTGGCCACGGTTAAAAAATTATACGAAATTTTGCATATTTCGGTGCGATTTGAACTGTTTTTAATCCCGAAATTTTGAGTCACATTCAAACTGATTTTAAAAATAAATGTATATCAATATAAAATCCAACAAATTGTCCATGCATAAAAATCAATGCAATTTAAAATCTTGAAATGAAAAAAAGAAATTTGAAACTAATTGTCGGTTTGATGTGTTTCAAAAATGGACAGCCCATTTCTCATTACTGATAGGCCATTTTCTCGGCTAGCTGAATGAAGCTCTCCTTGTCTTGAAAGATTTGCAGCCCAACAGGCCTGACAAAGCGACTTACTTGGCAAATCACAAAAAAATTGGGCTATGGCCATGGACCCAGCTGTCAGCCTCTCCATGTATAGTACTCTTCCGATGGAAGTTGGTCATTGACCACATTGACCACGCCGCGCCGAGAGCACCAAGGCGGTGGACGATGGCGAGGCCTAGGAAGGGGACGACGCGGAGCCGGGGAAGAAACGGCAGTGGATGCCCACACAAAGAGGAGTACGAGGGTTCATTAGTTCGCCTGCGGTGTGAGGCTGCCGTCGCCGCAAAATAACAGGGGGTGTGGGTGAGTAGAGGGATGGCCAGGCCAGCGGTGGGAGTAGTAGGGGGCGGTGAGGCCTCTGCGGCATCGCAGCCGACCATGGGAGGCAGGAGCACAAGGCACGACCGGCGCTGGTTTGGGCGGCTGGAGCAAGAAGACCAGAGGTTGAAGAAGCACTACGGCCGTTGGATGAACATCGTACGGTAACTGGAGCTAGAATCGTTCATATTGACTAAGTTGACAAAGCCCTCCGTCCCCGTCAACTTGCTTGGCCCACAAGTCAGCCTCCCACTATGTTGGGTTCCAGCTGGCAGGGGGAGTATTCATTTTTTGTGCATAATAAGGAGGCACTTCCTTGCATGCGAAGATAGCTGGTGGGTCCGACCTATCAGCGGGGGGCACGTTTTTTCGCAAAATACAGAGGCCCTTCTGGTGGGTCCCAGATGTCAGTTGGAGGAATCAAAGACTTGAGAAGGCATACAGAACAAGCTAGTGTACCAGTAAAGAGACATTGCTGAGTTTTAGAAAAAAGAGAGACGTGCTCCTGTAGCTGGTTCGAATCCAAACCTAGACTATGACTATATATGGTGCTATGCTACTTTGCAAGTAATGAAACTGACATATCCAACGTTAGCTTCTCCTCTTCTCTACTTACTCTGCCTAGCATCAGAAGCTCTGGCCGCATCAACCATGTCCGCTGGCTACTCGTCCACCTACTCTTCAGTAGGCAACAACCATATATGCGCCAAGTTGCCACCTGTACCATCACCTGTGGGTCTCATCACACCCCCACCGGCGCGCACCGCAGCCGGTTGCTCATCGCAACCCGCTGCCGTTGGTGTGGTGCCACTGCTGCAAATCACGCAGAGTCATCCGTCACGTCTCAACCACAATCCTCAACCCTGGCCGAGTCTTCTACAAATGCCCGAATCATGGGGTAATAATATGTTTAAGTGTTGTTCTGCTGCCTTCAGTTGTTGATTTTTTTAATAGTTTGGTTGATGATTTTCCAATTTGATTCATGCAGAAAAGGGAAGATTCGTGCGATTTGTATTTCTGGGAAGTTGTTGATGTGGGGGAGTGCAACTACGCTGATTATTTGGTTAGCCGAGGAATCCCAATACCAGCAGGTTGGGGTGTTGGACAAGTAACTAAAGGAACGGCAGAAGAGGAAGATGCAGAGCAGAAGGTTAAAGATGCAGTTCCTCTGATCATGGCCAAGCAACAGCTGCTGAACGGCCTTGACAGCAATGAGGAGATGAAAGAGCTTGTGAAGATAATGGGCAAAATCGATGTGCTCTGTATGATGATTGTCTCTTTATTTGCAGTGTGTGTAGCCCTCGTGATGTATTCAGTGGCTATGACATGAGCACTTTGCTGAAACTAGTAATGAATGAAACCTGTGTAGCAGGCTGGGCGTAGTGTTGTGAACATCTAATGATTTCTATTAACGGAAATCAGGGGGTATCCCCTTTTGCTCATAAATAAATAAATAGCAGAGGCCCTTTTGGTAATAAATAAATAAATAAATTAGCAGAGGCCCTGTCGGGTCAGCTTTGTTCTCATTCGAAGACCTTGAGCAAATTGCAGTCCAACAGCAAACTATGTCATCAAATTCAAGTATCACAGCCAAATATGAGTACAACTAAACAACAATGTCATCATGTTTTAGTCGTCATACAATCACCAAACACAAATCAGCATACATAACAAGTGATGTTCTCATAGGAAAATACTAAACAACATGTTCATCAGGTTTTAGTTGTCATAGCAAACACAACTTCACATAGTAGATAAAAAAATGTCTTCTGACAGGCATATACGACAAAAGCAATGTAATCATCATCCGTGGCAGCAGCGTCAACATCTTCGACATGTGTATCAGTCTGAATCGTAATTCCCCATGGTGTCATCTTCTTCTCCGTCCTCAATGTCCTCGAACGTTGGCTTCTTCTTGATCAACTCTTGTATGTCCACAGCACGATAGGCAATCTTTTTGCCGGCGTCATTGACGTGATGGTTCTCAAAGATATTAGGAACATCTGTGTTATCTTGTACATCAGGAGCAGTGTAAGCATCATCTTGTTGTGCAACTTCATTAAATGAATTCCTCTCCTCAAACCTTTGCAATACACTCCAGTCATCGCTACGTGCAAATGTGTCTTCCAAGAAAAATATATGTGTTGCTTGATTTGCCAAAATAAAAGGCTGGTTGGTCTGGTACGCCGCCTTGACATTGATGGATTTGAAATAATCATCAGCTCTGGGTTTTGCAATCCTGGAAAACAGGTTATACCAACGACAGCACAACAGAACCACACACCAATGATCCTCGAAACTGCAGATATACTACAACTGAACAATATCTGCTATGTTAGCATACATTTCAGTTGTCTCTTTGTCATACGTATCGTGCTCATGATGGCACTATTTTGTGTCTTCCTGCCTTCGTCTCGTGCAAGGGTGTTGTAGCACACATCTCCAACAACGCAAGATTCATAATGTCTTACCCGAGTATCAGGACCCATTGCTAGTGAGTAAAGGGCATCATCAACTGCCTGCCCATCCTCCCGCATCTTCTTAACCTATGGTTAGAAAATAGACAAGCTGATCATCTTATGTACTCAATATATTAAAAAAACTGGCAGTGTAATTCAAAAGCTTACATGGCTCTTGAACCATTTTGCAAATCCTGCCATAACCAGTTTGTCAATGTTTCTTGGATTTTGCGGCAGTAACTCCTTTCTGTGGATGATGTACAACATAGTGATCGCGTCAAACATCTAAATATATAAGAATGTGCTGCAAGTTTAGTAGATTACGATGTATAAGCTGCAGTACTTAGCACTTACTTGATATGAGGTAGTATCTCGGGACAGTTATTCAACACATACCAAACCATTTTGTCCAAATCTTTAGGTTTGTCCTCTTGTCGACTCTTCCCTATAACTCGAACAGAATAATTGAAAACATTGAGCCCGGGATTGTCTTCACCCACCTCTTTGCTAAGCTGATCAGCTGTTTCAATGTATTTTGAGCAGAATGTCAACGCTTCTGTAGCAATGTAGGCCTCTGCAATGGAACCCTCGGGTCTAGCTCTGTTCCTAACATAGCCCTTGAAAGTGCCTAGCCGCCTTTCAATAGGGTACATCCAGCCATACTGTACTGGACCTCTAAGTACTGCCTCATCAGGTAGATGAACAGCCAAATGCACCATCACATCAAAGAAGGCTGGAGGATATATCTTCTCAAGGTCGCATAGGATAGTTGGTATCTTGTCTCTAAGACGCTCCAAAGCATCTATCCTGATATTTCTACTGCAGAGTTCCCTGCAGAATTGTCCCAAGTCTGCAACTTCTCTGTATAAGTCAGGGCGGCCCAATCCTCACACGATAACAGGTAAAACCCTTTGAAGTAGGACGTGGCAGTCATGAGTTTTCAACCCTTGTACCTTGTTTCCATATGCACTGACTCTCCTTTCAGGGTTGGAAGCAAGTCTGAAAGTGCGTTATATCGACTAGAGGGGGGTGAATAGGCGATTTTTATGAAAGTCTTCAGAACATGGGAGTTTTGAAGACAAACGATAAAATTAAACCTATTACCATGCAGCGGAAGGTAGGCTACTCTAGGCAAACCATAGTCAAGTATTCAATGAAGTGAAAGCACAAAGACTAATAGCAGCTAGGTAGTAGGATCAGGTAGGAAGATGTTGTGAAGCCAAACAGAACACGCAGTCACTCAGTGAAGACAAATGACAGAGCAAACATACAATGACTTCACAAGGAGTAACAGTAAGTAAAGTGAAGTGAAGATGAAACCAGTGACTCGTTGAAGACAATGATTTGTTGGACCAGTTCCAGTTGCTGTGACAACTGTACGTCTGGTTGGAGCGGCTAGGTATTTAAACCTTAGGACACACAGTCCCGGACACCCAGTCCTGAACACGCAGCTCAGGACACCCAGTCCTCACCGTATTCTCCTTGAGCTAAGGTCACATAGACCTCGCCCAATCACTCTGGTAAGTCTTCAAGGTAGACTCCCAAACCTTCACAGACTTCGTTCACTGGCAATCCACAATGTCTCTTGGATGCTCAGAACGCGACGCCTAACCGGCTGGAGGATGCACAGTCCTCAAGTGTAATAAGTCTTCAGATCACACAGACAAGAAGACTTAAGTGATGCCCAATTCTCTCTGGCTCTGGTGGTTAGGGCTTTTATCCTCGCAAGGAATTCTCTCTCAAAGGCTTCGAGGTGGGTTGCTCTCAAACGACAAAAGCCGTACTTTCAATCTGAGCAGCCAACCGTTGATGGTTGTAGGGGGTGGGCTATTTATAGCCACTTGGCAACCCGACCTGATTTATCCGAAATGACCCTGGGTCACTAAGGAACTGACACGTGTCCCAATGGTCAGATTTCAAACTCACATGGCAACTTTACTTGGGCTACAAGCAAAGATGACTTGTCCGACTCTGGACAAGATTCGCTCTCATTGTCTTCACTCGAAGGCATAGGTTTTTTTATTTAGGTTTAGGCATCACTTCAGTCATTCTGACTGGTTCTCTTAGACCCCACTTAACAGTTCGGTGGTTCCTATGACTCAACACAAAAGAAAAAGAACTATGAAAGATCTAAGTCTTCGAGCTCCATGGGCTTCATATCGTGTCTTCTCTTGTCATAGTCTTCAATGTGAATATCTTCATATACCACCTTTGACTTCAATGTCTTCATACATTTTTAGGGGTCATCTCTGGTAGTAAAACCGAATCATTGAGGGACTTCTACCTGTGTTATCCTGCAATTCTCACAAACACATTAGTCCCTCAACTAGGTTTGTCGTCAATACTCCAAAACCAACTAGGGGTGGCACTAGATGCACTTACAAAGTCCATGTGGGAATCTCACACGTGACAGGACCTCACATAATTGTTTTCTTTTTACCTTGTCCAAGACGTACACAGCTGGCGCCATATCCCGTGGTTTACCTTCATCTTGCACCTGCAAATCCTGTCTGATACCCAGGTGTGTCAAATCAATCCTAGATTTGAAGGTGTCTTTCGTCTTGCCTTCAATATTAAGAAGTGTGCTGATAATGCTGTCACATATATTTTTCTCGATGTGCATCACATCAAGATTATGCCGTAGATCCAAATCTTTCCAATACTCCAAGTCCCACAAAGTGGACTTGTGGGTAAACAATAATCTCTCTTCTGCCCTACCACGCTTCCTTTTCCCGCTACCATTACCAGGATGGTTTCCTGGTGTAATATGTCTGACCTTCTCTAATTCGACTTGCAACTCATCGGCGGTGAGCCTCTTTGGAGCATCATGGTTTTGATGCTTTGCATTGAACACATGTATTCGGTATTTTCTAGGATGCGGCTTGTCCTTGGCAAGGAAACGGCGGTGTCCAATGTAACAGATCTTGCTAAGTATTGCGTATGACAGCGGATTCCTGTCAAAGCGAACACATGCATTGTAACCATGTGTCGTTCGCCCTGACATAGTGCCCAAAGCTGAATAATCATGGATGCACACAATTATAACATCACGCAGAAAGAAATTAGCTGGTGGGCTCGAGTGAGAACAACCCCCCATAGCTGTTGAAGTTCCTCCACAAGAGGCTCCATGAACAAATCAAAATCCTTTCCAGGACTTTTTGGACCTGGGATGAGCAAGGCCATCATGTAGTTTGATTCTTTGGTGTAGACATTTGGAGGCATGTTGTAAGGGATAAGCACTAGCCACATGCTATATGTGGCACTCTGGTGGCCAAATCCATCTGAAGCTAAGCCAAGTCTAATGTTTCTCGGGTCAGCAGCAAACTTTTTGTGTTTCTGATTGAAGCTTTTCCACTCACTACCATGTGATGGATGGTTCATTACATTCTGATCTCTATACTCCTGGTTCCTAGAATGCCACAGTACATCCTATCTTGTTTCAGCATCATGAAACAACCTCTGCAATCTTGGTGTAATTGGAAAATGTCTCAGAACACTATGAGGAATCCTCTTCACAGCATCGCCATCTTTCCATCTTGATGATTTGCATTTCGGGCATTCACTTAAGTTGGCATAATCCTTCCGGAACAGAACACAATTATTCTTACAAACATGGATCTTATCATATCCAATTCCAACTGAAGGAAATTATTCATTTTACTGTAGGTGTGTGGCAGCTCATACGCATCTGGGAAAGCTTTGCGGAAAGCAGCCAACATCGCATCGAATGATTTGTTGGTCATCCACTCAGATGTCTTCACCTGAAGAAAGGTGACCATAACTAAGAATACTGACAGCTTATTTCCTGGGGTGACAGCCACGTTGCATTGTTCCAACATGTGGGCCCATCATTTTTATTCTGCAGGTGAAAGTTCACGGAATGCACGAGCATTTCGTAGCATTGTTTCAATGTTGGTCAAACTCACTGGCTCCGCCACCACCTCCTCCTCCTCCTCTTCCACCTGAGCATCAGGCAGATCAAGATGGTGATCTGTTGCTTCCACGTAGTCAATAACATTGACGTTCACAGCTTCACCATGATGAACCCACCTAGTATATGTGACCGACATCCCATACAACTATAGATGATTTTGCACAGTTGACTGGGGTCTTGTAACTAAATTCATACAACTGCTACACGGGCAGAGCACATCTGATTTCGGACCAACGTACTCTGCTCTGATGTCACATCCCTAGCTTCTGGCATTGCACTAGAGTAACTTCATGTGTGCATCATGTTTAAACTTTGAAAGAAACTTGAAATGGGGATTGCCTAAACCCTAGCATTAAAGGAATTCACTAGGTTCAACTAAAATATTTCCAGTAAATCCAAATGGCTTTAAAAAATGTTCATCATTCTTGGAAAAAGCTGGAAACAGTAACCAGAGGTGATGCACATTTTTGCATGACATATTTGGGCTCTGGATTAAATCATACTCTATTTGCATTTGGGCATTTAAATGCTATTAAATATATTAAATGCTCAAATAATCATAAACTAAAATGTTTATTGTAGGATATATTCCCAACAGTGATCATGAGTAGTTTCATGATTTTTGGAAGTGTCTAAGTGTTTTTAATAAAGCCCTAAAGACTACAAAATAATAGAAAACAAAATTAAAACAGAAAGCAGAGAGAGAGAGAAAGCAAACCTGGCGGCCCAGCTGTGGCCCAGCCCACCTCCTTCCCTTGTCTTCTTCCAGGTGCTGCCAGGAGGATGCCGGGCGTGTGCTCGCCGCACGCGCGCCACCTCCACCCTACCTGGCTGCCTCCTCGTCGCTCTGGCCCTCTCTCGCGACGCCACGCATCCCCCTACCTCTCTCGCACTCTCCCTCGCCCTCATCCCCTCATTTGTCTCTCTCCCACACGCACGGCCGAACGCCACCATCGCCGCCGCCTGCAGTTGCCGCGGCCAGAGCCACCTCCGAGCCTCTCCAACGCGCCCCCGAGCTCCACAGTGACGCCCCGGTCCTCTCCGCCGAGCCACATGACGCCGGACGCCCTGGAGCACCATCGTCGACGCCATCGCCGTCCTCTGCCCCAACGATCGCCGCCCTTCGATTCGCCGCCTCCGACGCTTCCCGACCCTGTTGGGCTTCTCTACGAGTCCTTAGTGAGCTACTCTTCCATTCGCCCTTCTCCCCGTCGCCTCGCACGTTCCCTAGCACTAGCGCCGCCGTGCCCGAAGCTCACCGCCGCCTAGCCATGTCACCGCCGTGGCCACCGTCACCTAGAGCCGCAACCGAGCGCACCACTATGCTTAGCATGTCTTCGCGCAACCGTAGCCACCCCCAGATCCTCCTGCCTTGCACCGTAGCGCCGAACCCGTCGTTGCCCGAGCCCCGGCCGCCGCCACGAGCTCAACTCTGGTGAGCTCACTCCACCGCAGCCTCTCTCGCTTGCTCCAATGGATGCGCGAGAGTGCCAGCTCTCTGTAGGTGGTCTCGACCGCTAATTTGGTCACCGGAGGGCAAAATCCGAGCCCCTCCGCCGTCTCGGCCTCGCTGGCGACTCAACGCCGGCAAGGTTGACCCATGTTTGACCTCCCCGGCGTCCTAACGTGTGGGCCCGGGCCCCTGTTTAATTAGTGCTAGGTAATTAGTGTTAATTAACTTAGTTAACTAGATGAGCCACTGACATGCAGGCCCAGCCCTAGATTAGTTAAGTTAATCACCTACTTAGCACTAACAGGCACTGTTAGTTAGATGTGACACTGGCATGCGGGTCCCATAGGTCAGGTTTGACCTAGACCGGGCCTGTTGACCTGCTGACGTCGGCATGACCTAATGCTGACGCAGTATTACTTTTCTGGATTTAATTTAATTTAGGAAATTCCAGGAAATGTTTAAAACTTTAAAAATCCATAGAAAATCAACCGTAGCTCAGAATGAAATAATTTATATATGAAAAATTATCAGTAAAATTCAAGGAATCTGTTTATGGCATTTTCATGCATGTTAGAACAACTTATGGCTGCTGTTTAGGCCAATTCATATAAATGGAATATAAACTCTCACATATGGAGTTTGAATTTGAACCTAGGGTTCAAACCAACTCCATTTAACATGTTGCTAGTTGCATTAGCTCAAACCACAGCATATTGACATGTCATGATCATGCATCATATTGTGCGTTGCATTGATTGTGTTTCTTTCTCTATTGCCGGTATTTGTCCCCTCTCGATAGACGTGGTTTTGACGATGAGATCGATGACACCGATGAAGAACTATATTATCTTCAGGAGTGCCAGGCAAGCAAAACCCCCTTGTTCATTCCGATACAATCCCACTCTCTCGCTCCTGCTCTCTTTTACTGCATTAGGACAACAACGATTCAATTGTTACTTGCTGCGGTAGTTGAACCCTTATCCTCTGCATGACCTGTCATTGCCACAGTAAATAGATGAAACCCACTAGCATGAGTAGGAGTTGTTTGAGCCCTGATGTGCCTACTCATTCATGCTTGTTTGTCATGCCTGCTATTGCTTAGAGTTGTGTCAGGTCTGATTCATCGGGGATGAATTGGAACAGTGATGAACATGTCCTACTGTGTGTGAGCTAAGGTGTGAACACGATTTGGTAAAGGTAGCGTTGAGAGGCCATGTAGGAGTACATGGTGGGTTGTCTCATTGAAACCGTTCTTAGGAACTTAGTTCTATGTTTGTGATCCATGACCAGCTACTACCACGCATTGGGCCCGAAACCAATGGACCCTCTCGACTCATTAACTGCCCTTGTCCTCTGTCCAGGAGTTGCAACTAGTTTCTGGTGTTTGTAGGATATGTGTTGGCGGCCGTGCATAGCGCTTACCCTAGGGGTGGGCTATGATGCGGTAGATACACCGTGGCACGGTGTACCGGGCGCCCGTTTGGTGTCTCGGGAACCCTGCACACATCGTTTGGGGCTGTGAGCGAAACTCCGTCCGGATCTCCTCACGGATGGAACCCGAATAGGCGTTAAACCTAGACTAGAGACTCGTGTGGTTAGTCAGGTCGTGGCCGACTCCCTCGCTAGGCTTCCGCTTGAAGGTTGCCGAGATACACGACGTGTACATGGTTGTAAGTGGCGAGAGCGTGTGTGAAGAAGTACACCCCTGCAGGGTTATAAATGATCTATTCGAATAGTCGTGTCCGCAGTAAAGGACTTCTGGGTTGCCTATAACAGTTCATAGACAAGTGAAAGTGGATACTCTAAAATGCGCAAGATAAGCATGGGTGCTATGGATGGCGTTCTCGTGGGAAGACGGGAGCGGGTCCATAGTGGTGTATTGATATGGTGAATATGTGGACTCGTGTGCGCCACCTCAAAGAGTTACTTGCAGTCGTAGTTTAGGATAGCCACTGAGTCAAAGCTGGCTTGCTGCAGTTAAACTCCACCACCCCTTTATTGATACCGATGCATATGTAGATAGTTTTTATGTAAGTCTTGCTGGGTACATTTGTACTCACGTTTGCCTATTTTATGTTTTGCAGAGAGACGTCAGTCTTGCTAGTAGTTCCGTGTGGACTTTGACGTTTAGCTAGATACCTCAGCTACGATCTTGTGCCCTCGGCAGGATCTGGTAGATAGTCAGGCTTCTCAGCCTTTTTCATTTGTAGATGTTTGTACTCAGACATGTTAAGCTTCCGCATGTGCTTTGATTTGTATGCTATGATTGTAGGGTCATGAGACCCATGTTTGTAATATCTTGGCTCCTTGGAGCCTAATGAATAAATACTTGAGTCGTAGAGTTATGTTGTGATGTCATGTTGTATTTACACATATCGAGCATATTGTGTGTATGATTGAAATGTTTGGTATGTGTGGGATCCGACAATCTAGTTGTTTATCCTTGGCAGCCTCTCTTATGGGGAAATGTAGTCTAGTGCTTCCATGAGCCAAAGTAGTCCGCTACAGCCCGGTTCACCAGAGTCGTGCTAGCCCGGCACTACTGCTCAGGGCACTTGACTGGCCGGCATGTGTTTCACTTTGTTCCTGTGTCTGTCCCTTCGGGGAAATGTCACGCGGTGACATCCGGAGTCCTGCCTAGCCTGCTACAGCCCGGGTTCCCGGAGTCCTGTTAGCCCAGTGCTACAGCCCGGATTTACACGCTGCTGACCGACATGCTCGATGTGATTCATGTATGCCTATCCCCATAGGTTGGTGCCACTTTGGGTTCACGACTAGCCATGTCGGCCCGGGTTCTCTATCATATGGATGCTAGCGACACTATCATATACGTGAGCCAAAAGGCGCAAACGGTCATGGGCCATGGTAAGGCGACACCCGTGGGAATACCGTGCGTGAGGCCGCAAAGTGATATGAGGTGTTACCGGCTAGATCGATGTGACTTGGAATCGGGGTCCTGACAGCGTTGGTATCAGAGCCTGACTGCCTGTAGGATTACCAAGCCAAAATGGTCGAAGATGTGTCTAGAAATGCTTTAGTTATGTAATGGAATTGATTGTGGAAGGGAACGTAAGGCTCTTTTTACTCCTTATACCTTATGCCCTCCTGATCTGAGTCAACCTCTTCTTTTCTACGGGGTTAAGAAACTAGGCCTTCTCATCTATCTATCAGGATGACGTGTTACTAATCCATAGACTTATAAGATTGTTGGATTTAAGCCTAGTTCAGTCTCTACTACTTCTGTGTGTTCATAGTTGGTCTCGGAACCTTGATATTGTGATGTTGAGTGGTTATGCCACCATTTTGCAGGATGTCTCAAATAATTTTGAGCATTTAAAGCCGTTATGCTGTCCGAGTCATCCTAGGTCTCTAAATAGTCTGATGCATTTGCAAATCCTTTCTTCCCATTCCTGATATCCCTTTTGGGCCAGATTAACCACACTAATCGGTGAGTTGAGGCACTCTGTTGCCTCGACATATAGGTTGGAGCTAGTATTATGACTCTAGGTGTCTTAGAGGATCACCTAGCAATCTAGCAATGCTTTGTATCCCCAGTGTGATGATTCTGGCCACCATTCTCGAAAGCATCCCGTGATGCCATTTAGTAGTAGGTATTCTACTCCTGGGTTCTTGACCCAAGATTCACCCTACTTACCTCATATTGATAGTGTTGCTAGTTCCTTTAGGATATTAGTAACCTTTGCGATAGTCCTCGAGGTTCGTGGTACATCCTTCTTCCAATTACCATGAACCATTCTTGGCAGGAGTTCTTTTGAACCAAAAGGTCATGTCAGAGTGCTCCTGATGAGTTCTCCATTCTATGTTGTGACTCTGCCAACCCTACCTTTCTGCATGGGTTATCCGGAAGAAATATGTTGAACTCGTTCGACATACTAATCTATGCATCCACAACTTAGAAAGTTATATGTTCCTTTGAGTTGTCCCCCTTCCGTTATATTCCGACCTTCATCTATCAATTGATAGTCAAGAGTATGTGAGCATTCGTTCATCGGTGCCTATTATTCTTGTGGTCCGTCGAGCCGTTCTATTTCAGAATGACTAGGAGAAACAAACCCCAGTACCTCATCCATATATAGGAATGGGTCAAAGTAGTTGTATCCCGCAGATCAAAATGCCAATCCAGCTTTTGTTCTGTTCTACCTTGGAGTGTTGCCCTCTTTATGTCAAGAATATCATAGGAATTGCACCATCTCTTATGAATTCTTGATGCAGTGATACTTCTCACCATCATCATTCATTCCTCGGTCATCGTGTTGTTGTAACCGGAATGCCGACAAGTGAATTGTGATGTGTGAAATCAATACTCCGAGCAACTCGTTGCTTGGTAGTAAATGGACAATATTCTCATTCTTAGCATGTTGGTTATTGAATCATCATTCTAAGATAGATTGTGCCACCTAGTCCTTATTTCTAGTGCACTCTTAAATCAATGAGTTAGGATTATTCAATCACTTGCTTATTTGATCATATCATCTTGCTCTGAAAAGTAAGATTGTTCTCGAGCTTAATACCATATCGGTGGTTCATGATGTTCCGAATATCTTCTCGGAAGTATTACCAGGTTGTCACCTGACCGATATGTTGAGTTCGTGATCAAGTTGGTTTTCCAATAAACCACTCTTTCTCCAAGAATCTATGTTGGATATCCCTAAGCTAGTTGGTTAAGCCAAACAACAACTTGGAGAGTTGGAAGAAAAGCTTGTCTGAATTAGTTCATTCCAAAGGGATATCCTTGTGTGTGTGTGTGTGTGTTGAAGAAAGATGATATCTTCATCGATTGGTCCTCGTGATCAGTTATTGGATCTATTGTCTTGTCCAAACCTTGATTTGAGTATGGGCTATTGTCAAATCAAATCAGAACCAACAATATTCATAATGTTGTTTTACTTGCGGTTGACCCCTCGATCATGCACCATTATATCTTTGGGATTGACCAATGCTATCACCTTGTTCACATAATGGTGGAATTCCAGTGATATGGAAATCCCGATGAGTTGTTGTTGAGCCCATCAGTAGCATCACATCTCCTCCATGATTCATGTTGAACATTAAGCTAGTGTTGGAAACTTTTGTAAGCATTTCTTCATGCTAGCTCATCAAGCATACGCTTGGATGAAAGAAGTGACTTCATTTGAATCACGTGCATTTGATGCAAGTTGCCGCCGTGGATTTGAGAAAGTTTGTTTTGCTTCCTCTGGAATCATCCCAAATCAGTCATGCATACGTGCGAAGTATTCTATGGTTTGGAGACTTGCAACCTTCATTCTATATGTGTCCCTAGCACACCAAGCCACTGATTGAATTGTTCAAGGAGAAGAAGTTCCTTCTTAAGAGCATGCCTTATGCAAGGACTTCGATATCCTCGATGATGGTTCCCCATCTGGACTCGATAGTGTTTTATTATAAGACTACTATGTGGTCATGCTTGTCTGGGACAGCGTGTTCACAGGTTTGTAGCAAAACCAGCTCATGTTTTGGAGCTTACTATCGTAGTTCATTTTTTGAGAATCTTGCAACATCATCTCGTCGGTTTGTGTTGCAAACTTTCTTTTCCAGACATGCTGTCTGAAATATCCTATTACCAACCAGATCTAAATCTCAGGCAGATATGATGGTTGGAACTTTTCTAGGATCTATGATGTAGGTCCCGACGGGGTTGATGTTCTGGCCGACACACCTAGCCGGAAGATCTGTCATTATAGTATCCTTGCCCATCTTTCCATGAGGATTTCGTGCGACTTATTATAGAAGTTGTTCCTTAGGGATCCTTGTGCTCTCAGTTTCTTTGATGATTCTATGACCATTGAAACATTGGAAACACTCTCGATTGTTGAGTTTTGCCCCAGTTACCAAAATCATTCCCAGCATTTGCATTTTGTTCCCAGTTTGAACCTCAGTAGTAGTTGTCCAGGATCATCTTCAAAAGTGGACTTACCATGGGTCCCATCCGTCTCCAATGATAAGCAAATCATCCATTGCGTTGTCTTCAACAAGGTAGTCCACATCATTCATCCTAGTCCGAGTATGCCATTTCTTCGAGCTCTTTCAAACAATCAATTAAAAATTGCTTTAAGTTGGTATGAAGAGTTTCAATGATCTATGGATCAAAAGTAATTCTTTTTTCCACTTAAGGGAACAATCCAACGAGTCACCTTTCTCAAGGTGCCCCGTTACGGGATCATGGCAATTATTTCCTTGCCACCATGACACCATCCACCATCTTTCTAAGCGTGGAATTGTTGCCAACAAATCAAACCTCGTTGTTTGTTCTTCCATCCCTCTCGATGTGTTTTGTGTCTCAACTCGAGATGTTTCAACATCTCATTCCGCAAGTTGATCTTGTATAGCTCGATCTTCGAGAAGATCAATCCTAGTAAAGTTTCTTTCCGTCGTCATCGCATGGATGAAGATCTCAAAAGCGAGGATATCAAGATCAATGTATGCAACTAATCAACAACCTTATGAGGTGCAGCTTGGACCGAGAAGACTGTGATAGTTTGTGACCTCCATTCCGCTTACCTCACGTCTTGAATCTCGGGACGAGATTCTTGTTTAGTGGGGGTGAGTTGTCACATCCCTAGCTTCTGGCATTGCACTAGGGTAACTTCATGTGTGCATCATGTTTAAACTTTGAAAGAAACTTGAAATGGGGATTTCCTAAACCCTAGCATTAAAGGAATTCACTAGGTTCAACTAAAATATTTCCAGTAAATCCAAATGGCTTTAAAAAAATGTTCATCATTCTTGGAAAAAGCTGGAAACAGTAACCAGAGGTGATGCACATTTTTGCATGACATATTTGGGCTCTGGATTAAATCATACTCTATTTGCATTTGGGCATTTAAATGCTATTAAATATTTTAAATGCTCAAATAATCATAAACTAAAATGTTTACTGTAGGATATATTCCCAACAGTGATCATGAGTAGTTTCATGATTTTTGGAAGTGTCTAAGTGTTTTTAATAAATCCCTAAAGACTATAGAATAATAGAAAACAAAATTAAAACAGAAAGCAGAGAGAGAGAAAGCAAACCTCGTGGCCCAGCTATGGCCCAGCACTGTTGGCCCAGCCCACCTCCTTCCCTTGTCTTCTTCCAGCTGCTGCCACGAGGACGCCACCTCCACCCTGCCTAGCTGCCTCCTCGTCGCTCTGGCCCTCCCTCGCGATGCCACGCATCCCCCGACCTCTCTCGCACTCTCCCTCGCCCTCATCCCCTCCTCTGTCTCTCTCTCACGCGCACGGCCGAACGCCACCATTGCCGCCGCCTGCAGTTGCCGCGGCCAGAGCCACCTCTAAGCCTCTCCGACGCGCCCCCGAGCTCCGCCGTGACGCCCCGGTCCTCTCCGCCGAGCCACATGACGCTGGACACCCTGGAGCGCCATCGTCGACGCCATCATCGTCCTCTGCCCCGATGATCGCCGCCCTTCGATTCGCCGCCTGCGACGCTTCCCCAACCCCGCTGGGCTTCTCTGCGAGTCCTCAGTGAGCTGCTCTTCCGTTCGCCCTTCTCCCTGTCGCCTCGCACGTTCCCTAGCGCTAGTGCCGACGTGCCCGAAGCTCACCGCCGCCCAGCCATGTCGCCGCCGTGGCCACCGTCACCTAGAGCCGCAACTGAGCGCACCACCGTGCTCAGCATGTCTTCGCGCAACCGTAGCCACCCCAGATCCTCCTGCCTTGCACCGTAGCGCCGAACCCGTCATTGCCCGAGCCCCGGCCGCGGCCACGAGCTCAACTCCGGCAAGCTCACTCCACTGCAGCCTCTCTCGCTTGCTCCAATGGATGTGCGAGAGTGCCAGCTCTCTGTAGGTGGTCTCGGCCGCTAATTTGGTCACCGAAGGGCAAAATCTGAGCCCCTCTGCCGTCTCGGCCTCGCCGGCGACTCAACGCCGGCAAGGTTGACCCCTGTTTGACCTCCCCGACGTCCTGACGTGTGGGCCCGGGCCCCTGTTTAATTAGTGTTAGGTAATTAGTGTTAATTAACTTAGTTAACTAGATGAGCCACTCACATGCAGGCCCAGCCCTAGATTAGTTAAGTTAATCACCTACTTAGCACTAACAGGCACTGTTAGTTAGATGTGACACTGACACGCGGGTCCCACAGGTCAGGTTTGACCTGGACCGGGCCTGTTGACCTGCTGACGTCGGCATGACCTAATGCTGATGCAATATTACTTTTCTGGATTTAATTTAATTCAGTAAATTCCAGGAAATGTTTAAAACTTTAAAAATTCATAGAAAATCAACCATAGCTCAGAATGAAATAATTTATATATGAAAAATTATCAGAAAAATTCAAGGAATCTGTTTATGGCATTTTCATGCATGTTAGAACAACTTATAGCTTCTATTTAGGCCAATTCATATAAATAGAATTTAAACTCTCACATATGGAGTTTGAATTTGAACCGAGGGTTCAAACCAACTCCATTTAACATGTTGCTAGTTGCATTAGCTCAAACAACAACATATTGACATGTCATGATCATGCATCATATTGTGCATTGCATTGATTGTGTTTCTTTCTCTGTTGCCGGTATTTGTCCCCTCTTGATAGACGTGGTTTCGACGATGAGATTGATGACACCGATGAAGAACTATATTATCTTTAGGAGTGCCAGGCAAGCAAAAACCCCTTGTTCATTCTGATACAATCCCACTCTCTCGCTCCTGCTCTCTTTTATTGCACTAGGACAACAATGATTCAACTGTTACTTGTTGCGGTACTTGAACCCTTATCCTCTGCATGACCTGTCATTGCCACAGTAAATAGATGAAACCCACTAGCATGAGTAGGAGTTGTTTGAGCCCTGATGTGCCTACTCATTCATGCTTGTTTGTCATGCCTGCTATTGCTTAGAGTTGTGTCAGGTCTGATTCATCGGGGATGAATTGGAACAGTGATGAACATGTCCTACTATGTGTGAGCTAAGTTTGTGAACACGATTTGGTAAAGGTAGCGGTGAGAGTCCATGTAGGAGTACATGGTGGGTTGTCTCATTGAAACCGTTCTCAGGAACTGAGTTCTGTGTTTGTGATCCATGACCAGCTACTACCACGCATTGGGCCCGAAACCAATGGACCCTCTCGACTTATTAACTGCCCTTGTCCTCTGTCCAGGAGTTGCAACTAGTTTCTGGTGTTTGTAGGATATGTGTTGGCGGCCGTGCATAGCGCTGACCCTAGGGGTGGGCTATGATGCGGTAGATACACTGTGGCACGGTGTACCGGGCGCCCGTTTGGTGTCTCGGGAACCCTGCACACATCATTTGGGGCTGTGAGCGAAACTCCGACCGGATCTCCTCGCGGATGGAACCCGAATAGGCGATAAACCTGGACTAGAGACTCATGTGGTTAGTCGGGTCATGGCCGACTCCCTCGCCAGGCTTCCGCTTGAAGGTTGCCGAGAGACACAACGTGTACATGGTGGTAAGCGGCGAGAGCGTGTGTGAAGAAGTACACCCCTGCAGGGTTATAAATGATCTATTCAAATAGCCGTGTCCGCGGTAAAGGACTTCTGGGTTGCCTATAACAGTTCATAGACAAGTGAAAGTGGATACTCTAAAATGCGCAAGATAAGCGTGAGTGCTATGGATGGCATTCTCGTGGGAAGACGGGAGCAGATCCATAGTGGTGTATTGATATGGTGAATATGTGGACTCGTGTGCGCCACCTCAAAGAGTTACTTGCAGTCGTAGTTCAAGATAGCCACTGAGTCAAAGCTGGCTTGCTGTAGTTAAACTCCACCACCCCTTTATTGATACCGATGCATATGTAGATAGTTCTGATGTAAGTCTTGCTGGGTACATTTGTACTCACGTTTGCCTATTTTATGTTTTGTAGAGAGACGTCAGTCTCGCTAGTAGTTCCGTGTGAACTTCGATGTTTAGCTTGATACCTCAGCTACGATCTTGTGCCCTCGGCAGGATCTGGTAGATAGTTAGGCTTCTCAGCCTTTTTCATTTGTAGATGTATGTACTCAGACATGTTAAGCTTCCGCATGTGCTTTGATTTGTATGCTATGATTGTAGGGTCATGAGACCCATGTTTGTAATATCTTGGCTCCTCGAAGCCTAATGAATAAATACTTGAGTCGTAGAGTTATGTTGTGATGCCATGTTGTATTTACACATATCGAGCATATTGTGTGTATGATTGAAATGCTTGGTATGTGTGGGATCCGACAATCTAGTTGTTTATCCTTGGCAGCCTCTCTCTTATGGGGAAATGTAGTCTAGTGCTTCCATGAGCCAAAGTAGTCCGCTACAGCCTGGTTCACCGGAGTCCTGCTAGCCCAGCACTACTGCTCAGGGCACTTGACTGGCCGGCATGTGT
Organism: Triticum dicoccoides; assembly: GCF_002162155.2. Classification (NCBI taxonomy): domain Eukaryota; kingdom Viridiplantae; phylum Streptophyta; class Magnoliopsida; order Poales; family Poaceae; genus Triticum; species Triticum dicoccoides. The sequence goes on from NC_041386.1 coordinate 88,939,079, forward strand.
TTCACTTTGTTCCTGTGTCTGTCCCTTCGGGGAAATGTCACGCGGTGACATCCGGAGTCCTGCCTAGACTGCTATAGCCCGGGTTGCCGGAGTCCTGTTAGCCCAGTGCTACAGCCCGGATTCACACGCTGCTGACCGACATGCTCGATGTGATTCATGTATGCCTGTACCCATAGGTTGGTGCCACTTTGGGTTCACGACTAGCCATGTCGGCCCGGGTTCTCTATCATATGGATGCTAGCGACACTATCATATACGTGAGCCAAAAGGCGCAAACGGTCCCGGGCCATGGTAAGGCGACACCCGTGGGAATACCATGTGTGAGGCGCAAAGTGATATGAGGTGTTACCGGCTAGATCGATGTGACTTGGAATCGGGGTCCTGACATCTGATAAAGTTCATGAAGTTTTCAACCCCCTCGACATATGCAGTGGAGAATCTTCGAGCAAAAGTTATCCAAGTCATGTCCATCTGTTAGACATACAAATTAGTTCTTCTACTAGATATTACAGGAAAAACATATATGCTTTTTTATGAAGTCCAGAAAGAAATACCAGGTCAATGTCTAAAGCTATGGCAAGATATTTGGACGAGCAGATCAGTAACAAAATATATGTAAAGCTAATTCAGCAAACAGATTTGAGTACTTAATTATGGCAGGCTGTTTCAGCAGTCAATGAGGCTGAGCACACATCCATCAAACTATCAAAGGCCATCACAGCAACAAAGATCGAGTATAAAATGGTGTAGAGCTATTTCACCTAACAGATTGGCTACTAGACCATGGCAATCTACGTCACAATAAATATATGGCAGGATATTTTAGCAACTAACCGGTCTTGGCATGCCATCTCAACTAAGCAGATTGAGTGCAGAACAGGGCAAGGAAGCTTCTTAAGTAGAGCATATTGACTGTAAACTACTTCAGCAAACAGTGAGATTAACAGCGTCTACCAGCTAACATTCAGCACTACACCGACATGCACGGGGCCTCAGTCTAGAATGCACGTACCGTGGGAGAAGCTGACCCTCGTGCATCTCCACACGAACGTCCCCAGCGGTGGCGGCGCTGACCGCCATGCGCCTCCACAAGAACGTCGCCAGCAGTGGCGGCGCTGACCGTCGTGCATCTCCACACGAACGTCACCAGCGGTGGCGGCGCTGACCACCGTGCGCCTCCACAAGAACGTCGCCAGCGGTGGCGGCGCGGCTAGAGGACGGTAGTCTATGAGAGCGTACTTCGAGAGCGAGAGGATCGCCGAGCATCCCCTCGACTAACTGCGACACCAACGTATCGGCGCAGCGGGGAGGGCGGCTTTGGCGGAGCGAATGGAGTGGAGGGGGACGGGGGGAGGGGGGTTTGGGGAATATTATTGGCTAGTTGGCCGAAGGGCGGTTGAATCTAGGATTTGGTGGGATTTTTGGGTGGGGGGAGGATTTTCACGCGGTGGGCGAGGGGAGTTTGGCGCATGGTCGGTTTCTCCAAGTGCAGTCCCACGTGTCAGTGAAGAGGCAAGCCGAAGCGCATTCCATTTGCGTGAGCCGTGTGCAGGACCAAACGTGTGTGGGCTGCAATGCGACCGCGACAGGGGTGTTGTGAGTGTACCGCCTTTTTTCCTTTTAAACTAGGTGCTTTGCCCCCTCAAAAAAAACTTGTTGCTTCGCGTGATCCATCGATACTACTACTAGTAATCCAGTAATCTCGACTAAAACGGTGCGGCCAGGTCTTTTCCCGCACGATATGCTGGGAGGTTGGCTTAGTTGGGTTTTTTAGGACGAGTAATGCTACACCTATGGAATCCCAGTTATATAATTAACGTAATGTGAAACGTGTGAGTTGTTGATTGTAGATTGGGGGGAGGGAGGGGCCCGCCACCATGAAAATTAGGGGAGGAGAGAGAGAGGCAATTTACGTTAACCCTTTCGTAGGTTCTCGTAGATGTAGAAAGATGTGAAATGCGTGAATGTGTAGTGGACGTACTATTGGAGTGCCTAAGATAAATTGTGTATGTATAGACCCTATGTGCTTATTTTACTTTGCATGTTAGCTTTGTCTCGGTTCAATAAAAAGCAGAGTTGGTGATGATGGTGTGCCTGTCATCCTGCAATATAGGTCGTCCGATCTATATCTAACGGATAGGAAGGAAACTATGACAATTTACCCGCACTCCTCTCCACATTTGCAGATAAGGCCTTCCCTCGTTCATCCTTTTCTCCCACAAGATCTTGATCTTCCGTGCAACGCAAGGGCATCTTGCTAGTACTCCTACAATATACTATATTATTGTGAAAGTTCATATACACCGACCGAGATTAATGCAAATACGGTAGATTTTCATTACATTTTGAACTTTCATAGGACAGAAAAATAAAAGAAACCCGACCCTAAACCTATTCTACGGCGGCGACCAACGTCCTCCATCTGCGATCTCTATGTACGTGGGTGGGGTTCAAGACCCGTGAAGTGAAGGTGTGGTCTCCGGCGAGGAAGAGTAGAACACGGGATACAGACCGGCCAGTTGGGACACCATGCATGCCCTGCCGCCTCCCATGCCCTACTCATCCTCGGAGGATTCCCCGGCCTTAGCGGTGCCAGACGTTGGACGACAGCAAGTAGGACGCGTGGCTGATGGTGCTCCCGTCGTCGGCCGCCAGCGTGGCCACCGCTTGTCCGATCGCATCTGGCTACGCCGCTATTGCATCGCGAGAGGCGACTTGAGCGAGGGCGACGACCTCGAGCTTCATCCCCAAAGACAAGCTCTCCCGCAGAGCGTTCGCGCTTGCGGTCATGGCGGATGTGGTGCCAGGTAGGAGGACGATGCGCTATGGTGTGGAGGTTAGCTGGGTGTTGCCACTTTAAGTAGCGCATTCCGGTGAGGCCAAGCGTCCTGTGCGTCATTAAGTCGCTGGAGTTGGTTCCTCGGGCACCGAGCCTCTTAACGACGGCATACGGATGGACGGCATGAATGCGGGCAACTGGTGCCAGCTGGGAACGCACCGCGCGACGGCGCGAGGGACGAGGGTTTTTGGTGTGCCAGGGTAGTCAGTGATACGTCTCCATCGTATCTACTTTTCCAAACACTTTTGCCCTTGTTTTGGACTCTAACTTGTATGATTTGAATGGAACTAACCCAGACTGACGCTGTTTTCAGCAGAATTGCCATGATGTTGTTTTATGTGCAGAATACAAAAGTTCTCGGAATGACCTGAAACTCCATGGAATACCTTACAATAAATAATAATAAAATCCTTGCAAAAGATGAAGACCAGGGGGCCCACACCCTTCTCACGAGAGTGGGGGGCGCCCCCCTAGGGTGCGCCCCCTACCTCGTGGCCCCCCTGTTGCATCTCCGACTCCAACTCCACCTCCATATATTGAGTTTCGGGGAGAAAAAATTAGGAGAGAAGATTTCATCGTGTTTTACGATACAGAGCCGCCGCCAAGCCCTAAAACCTCTCGGGAGGGCTGATCTGGAGTCCATTCGGGGCTCCAGAGAGGGGGATTCGTCGCCGTCATCATCATCAACCATCCTCCATCACCAATTTCATGATGCTCACCGCCGTGCGTGAGTAATCTATCGTAGGCTTGCTGGACGGTGATGGGTTGGATGAGATTTATCATGTAATCGAGTTAGTTTTGTTAGGGTTTGATCCCTAGTATCCACTATGTTCTGAGATTGATGTTGTTATGACTTTGCTATGCTTAATGCTTGTCACTAGGGCCCGAGTGCCATGATTTTAGATCTGAACCTATTATGTTTTCATCAATATATGAGAGTTCTTGATCCTATCTTGCAAGTCTATAGTCACCTATTATGTGTTATGATCCGTTAACCCTGAAGTGACAATAATCGGGATACTTACCGGTGATGACCGTAGTTTGAGGAGTTCATGTATTCACTATGTGCTAATGCTTTGTTCCGGTTCTCTATTAAAAGGAGGCCTTAATATCCCTTAGTTTCCATTAGGACCCCGCTGCCATGGGAGGGTAGGACAAAAGATGTCATGCAAGTTCTTTTCCATAAGCACGTATGACTATATTCGGAATACATGCCTACATTACATTGATGAACTGGAGCTAGTTCTGTGTCACCCTAGGTTATGACTGTTACATGATGAACCGCATCCGGCATAATTATCCATCATTGATCCTATGCCTACGAGCTTTCCATATACTGGTTTACGCTTATTTACTTTCTCGTTGCTATTGTTACAATCACTACAAAATACCAAAAACATTACTTTGCTTTCGTTACTCTTTTGTTACCATTACCATCACTATCATATTACTTTGCTACTAAACACTTTGCTGCAGATATTAAGTTTCCAGGTGTGGTTGAATTGACAACTCAGCTGCTAATACTTGAGAATATTCTTTGGCTCCCCTTGTGTCGAATCAATAAATTTGGGTTGAATACTCTACCCTCGAAAGCTGTTGCGATCCCCTATACTTGTGGGTTATCAAGACTAATTTCTGGCGCCGTTGCCGGGGAGCATAGCTCTATTCTTTGAGTCACTTGGGATTCATATCTGCTGGACACTATGAAGAACTTTAGAGATCCAAAAAGCAAGATTTATCCCTCAACTACGAGGGGAGGTAAGGAACTGCCATCTAGCTCCGCACTTGATTCAACTTCTGTTATGAGTAAATTTGCGACACCTACACCTGCTTCTGCTATTCGTTCTGATATGTCACATGTTATTGATGATGCCACTTCTGCTATGCATGATACTTATGATGAAACAACCTCTATGTCTGATACTACTATGCCACTTAGTGATTTTCTCGAGGAACAACTTGCTAGGGCTAGAGAAATTGAAAATATGGAATCTGATGATACTGATGAAAGTGATGATGAAGAATCACTTGTTATTCCTGAGGGTTATTTATTTGATCAGGGAGCTTCTTTTGCTATTTTAGCTTGCAGAAATAGAACTGAACTTAAAAAATTATTAGCTAAATGGAGTAAGCAATCTCTAAATGCTAGAATGAAACCTGATCCTACTTTTGCTACTTCACCTATCTTTGTTACTGATAAGGATTATGAATTCTCTGTTGATCCTGATATAATTACTTTGGTTGAATCTGATCCTTTTCATGGTTATGAATCTGAAACTGTTGTGGCACATCTTACTAAATTAAATGATATAGCCACCCTGTTCGCTAAAGATGAGAGAACTCGCTACTTTTATATCCTCAAAATATTTCCGTTCTCATTAAAGGGTGATGCTAAAATATGGTTTAATTCTCTTGATCCTGGTTGTGTGCGTAGTCCCCAGGATATGATCTATTACTTCTCTGCTAAATATTTCCCTGCTCATAAGAAACAAGCTGCTTTAAAGGAAATATACAACTTTGTGCAAATTAAAGAAGAGATTCTCCCACAATCTTGGGGGAGGCTTCTCCAATTACTTAATGCTTTGCCTGATCATCCTCTTAAGAAAAATGAAATACTTGATATCTTTTATAATGGACTAACCGATGCTTCTAGAGATTACCTGGATAGTTGTGCTGGTTCTCTTTTCAGGGAAAGAACACCGGATGAAGCTGAAATCTTATTGAATAATATGTTGACAAATGAAAATAATTGGGCACCTCCTGAGCTAGCTCCTGAGCCAGCTCCTGCTCCAATTAATGACCTATTCCTAAACCAACTCCGAAGAAGAGACGTATTCTATTTCTCAGTCCCGAAGATATGCAAGAGGCAAAGAAATCTATGAAAGAAAAAGGTATTAAAGCTGAAGATGTTAAGAATGTACCTCCTATTGAAGAAATACATGGTCTTAATTTACCGCCTGTCGAAGAAACATATGATCTTAATCCTTTATTTATTGAAGAACCTCCAGACCTCGATAACCCGACACAGGTAGTAAAGGTAAATTCTCTCTATATATATGATAAAGATGTAATCCCATTTACTAAAATTGCTAGCCCATGCTTAGATGAGTTTGATAAATTTATGGCTAAGCAAGAAGACTTTAATGCTTATTTTGGTAGACAATTAAAATACAATTCAAATATGCTTGGACACTTGGGTGATTATATGGCTAATGTCAAAGGTGAACTTAAACTTATTAGCAAAAATGCTTCCATGGTTACCACTCAAGTAGAACAGGTACTTAAAGCTCAAAAGGAATTGCTCAATGAGATGAATAGTAAGGAAAATAATTATGCTGTTAAAGTGGCTACTAGAACTGGTAGAATGACTCAGGAACCTTTGTATCCTGAAGGCCACCCTAAGAGAATTGAGCAAGATTCTCAGAGAAATAATATTGATGCACCTAGTTCTTCTAAAAGGAAGAAAAAGAAAAATGATAGAACTGTGCAAACTTCTAGTGAACCTATTGTTGAACCACCTGATAATCCAAATGATATCTCTATGTCTGATGTTGAAACACAATCTGGCAATGAACATGGACCTAATGAAAATGTTAATGATAATGTTCATAATGATGCTTAACTTAGTAATGATAATGATGTGGAAATTGAACCTGTTGTTGATCTTGATAGCCCACAAGCAAAGAATCAACGTTATGATAAGAAAGATTTGGTTGCTAGGAAACATGGTAAATAAAGAGCACCTTGGGTTCAGAAACCCATGCCTTTTCCTCCCAAACCATCCAAGAAAAAGGATGGTGAGGATTTTGAGTGCTTTGCTGAAATGATTAGACCTATCTTTTTGTGTATGCGATTGACTGATATGCTTAAAATGAATCCTTATGCTAAGTACATGAAAGATATTGTTACAAATAAAAGAAAGATACCGGAAGCTGAAATTTCCACCATGCTTGCTAATTATACCTTTAAGGGTGGAATACCAAAGAAACTTGGAGATCCCGGAGTACCTACTATACCATGCTCCATTAAAAGAAACTATGTTAAAACTGCTTTGTGTGATCTTGGAGCCGGTGTTAGTGTTATGCCTCTCTCTTTATATCATAGACTTGACTTGAATAAGTTGACACCTGCTGAAATATCTTTGCAAATGGCTGATAAATCAACTGCTATACCTGTCGGTATTTGTGAGGATGTGCCTGTTGTGGTTGCAAATGTTACTATTTTAATGGACTTTGTTATTCTTGATATTCCCGAGGACGATAGTATGTCTATTATTCTTGGAAGACCTTTTTTTAATACTGCAGGAGCCGTTATTGATTGCAACAAAGGCAATGTCACCTTTCATGTTAATGGTAATGAGCATACGGTACACTTTCCAAGGAAACGACCTCAAGTTCATAGTATCAATTCTATCGGAAAAATTCCATCGATTATATTTGGAGGTTTTGAATTTCCTCTTCCTACTGTCAAGAAGAAATATGATATACTTATTATTGGGGATGTGCATATCCCCGTTGACGTAACCTAGTGTTATTCGAAATTTCTCCGGTTTCATGTTAATCAGAATGCATTTGTTAACAAGACTTGATCAACCTTGTTAGTGGATTCCTTTTGATGACCATGAGATGGATGAAACTAGAAGCACAACCTTCTGTACCCTCTCTATACTTTCTGTTATTTAGTTGAAATAAAGTAAAAATAAATAATTTTCTGTCTGTTATCGGATTATCCGTGCAATATAAAAATACCTCAAAAATAAAAGTTCTCCAAATGCCCTAAAAATTAAATATGATTTTTTTTTTCTAGAATATGTGAGGATTTATAGAACAAAGAACTCACGAGGGGGGCCAACCACCTTGCCACGAGGGTGGAGGGCGTGCCCACCCCCCTAGGGCGCGCCCCCTGCCTCGTGGGCCCATGGTGGTCCTCCTCCACTTATTCCTGCACCCATCCTCTTCTTCTTCCTCCCACAAACACGAAAAACCAACTCAAGCACGGGTTCCAGCCCTCTTTGCTGCCATTTTCAATCTCCTTGCTCAAAGCACCTCTCACAAAACTGCTTGGAGAGATTTTTCCTTGGTATGTGACTCCTCCATTGGTCCAATTAGTTTTTGTTCTAGTGCTTTATTCATTGCAAAATTTTGCTGCTTAGGTGACCCTATTCTTGAGCTTGCATGTCAAATTTATATGGTCAAAAGTAGTTTTGATGCATGATATAGGCTCTAGGCACTTGTAGGAGTAGTTGCTATCAATATTATTGAGTTTGGTTTACTTTTATTTTGAAGTTACTAAAAATTTCAGAATTTTTCAGAAAATGATGAGGAGATTATTGAGGGGCTCATCGAGCCAAAGCTCCAAGGAAAAGGCACCGAAGCCCAAGTATAATTTGCCGCATACCACGGAGGTTCGGGCGTGTGAATGGCCTTCCGAGAATTTCTTGAGAGCAGCCGGGATTTATGAAGATTTTCATGAATTGGCTCATAATGCAGGCCTCACCGCTTTCCTCCACGACCAATGCGATCAGTATCTCTTACTCACAAATACCTTTGTGCAAAACTTTCATTTTCATTCTAGGAACTCACCACCTACGGTGGAGTTTCATTTATATGATGAGTATAAAGAGATGTCACTTTATGATTTTTGTCGGATTTGTTTAGTCCCTTTTGAGGGCAAGACAGAAGAACCACATCATGATAATGTGGAGGGGTTTATTGATACTATCACTGTAGGAGAAACTAGGAAGGTTTCCGATGCACGAATCACTAGCATACATTTTCCTGTTTTACATTACTTTGCATTATTTGCTAGTCGTTGCTTAATTGGACGCGGAAACTGTGGAAACCCTAGTATCCCTGATATAATCATTCTGCTCCACGGTTTATACAGTGATAACACTTTTAGTATAAGCGGCATTATTGCTAGACGGTTAAGTATGAACCGTACCAAAGGCCCCATCTTTGGAGGCATCTATGCCTCGCGCCTAGCTGCACATTTTAACATAACTATTAGGCATGCTGAGAAGGAAGAAAAGGTGCTACCCCGTGCTTATCTAGATTATAAAAGTATGGTAGCACATGATTTTATTGTTAAGAATAGGGCAGGAGAGCTTAAATATCAATTCTTCTCTAACAAACATCATCCTGAGACTATTATCCTACTTGCTCCTTCTTTGTTTGATTTGATTGTAGGCACGTACCTTATTCCATTGATGGCTATTCACGCCTACTGGAACCCTGCACCAACCGAGGAGCCAGAACCAGAACCACAATTTGATCCTTCACGACAGTCTAACTATCAGTGGGATCCGGAGATGATTGCCAGCCAGTGGCAATCAGAGCCTTCTTCTTCCTGATCGCAGTACGACCCCAACTATTATTATGGATATCCGCCAGGCCAGCCGTGGCCATAGACCAACTTAGGCCAAAAGCCTAAGCTTGGGGGAGTACGTATTTCTCACTAACATTACATTTATGTTCACACACACTCATTGCTAGATGTCGGTGCTCATACTTTTTCATTGTATCATCCATGCTAATTTATTTTCCTTTTTATGCTTTCTTCTTGTGTGTTTAATAAACCTTAAGAAAAACCAAAAAAATAGTTGTAGCTTTTAATCAGTTTACTTTCCATGCTTGTAGTAGTAATTAAAAAGAAAACCCAAAAAAAATATTTCCCATTCTTCTTTTGCTTGTTGGGAGCTTTCCCATGTAAATAGTTTTATTTCTTTTCTTTTCTTTGTGGGTCGATAGGAGAAGACCATAATTAAATTCTTGAAGTGGCTCTTATATGCATTATTGTTGATCTGGCAAAAGAGCCCATATTACTTTGTCTTCTCCTGTTTATTGAATGCTCGCAGATTCCAGCTTAGTCCAATGCACGTGCACTCTTATTATTATTCACATCGTTCGGTCATGCAAGTGAAAGGCAATTATGATGATATATGATGGACTGATTGAGATGAGAAAAGCTGGTATGAACTCGACCTCTTTTGTTTTTATAAATATGATGAGTTCATCGTTCTTGATTCAGCTTGTTATGAATAAACATGTTTGCAATGACAATTAGAGATCATAGTTGCTTGTGTCATGCTTGATTAGCTATGAGTTATAATGGTTTACCTTGCGTGCCAACATGCTATTAAAATGGTTATGATGTGGTATGATAGGGTGGTATCCTCTTTTGAATGATTTAAGTGACTTGACTTGGCACATGTTCACGCATGTAGTTGAAACAAATCAACATAGCCTTCACGATATTTATGTTCATGGTGGATTATATCCTACTCATGCTTGCATCCAATGTTTATTAATTTTAATGCATGTACATGGCTGGTGTCGCTCTCTAGTTGGTCGCTTCCCAGTCTTTTGCTAGCTTTCACCTGTACTAAGCAGGAATACTGCTTGTGCATCCAATCCCTTAAAGCCCAAAGTTATTCCACATGAGTCCACTATACCTTCCTATATACGGTATCTACCTGCCGTTCCAAGTAAATTTGCATGTGCCAAACTCTAAACCTTCAAATAAATATCATGTTTTGTATGCTCGAATAGCTCATGTATCAACTAGGGTTGTCTGTATCTTCCATGTTAGGCGGGTTATTCTAAGAGGAGTGGACTCTGCTCCTCACTCACGAGATAAATGGCTGGTCACCGGGATGCCCAATCCCATGCTTTATGCGAACTAAATCAAAATAATTGCAAACAAAACAAAACTCCCCCTGGGACTCTTGTTAGTTGGAGGCACTCCTTGTTTTGAGCAAGCCATGGATTGATGATTTGAATGGAACTAACCCGGACTGACGCTGTTTTCAGCAGAATTGCCATGATGTTGTTTTATGTGCAGAAAACAAAAGTTCTCGGAATGATCTGAAACTCCACTGAATACCTTACAATAAATAATAAAAAATCCTCGCCAAAGATGAAGACCAGGGGGACCACACCCTTCACACGAGGGTGGGGGCGCCCCCCCCCCTAGGGCGCGCCCCCCTACCTCGTGGGCCCCCTGTTGCGTCTCCGACTCCAACTCCACCTCCATATATTGAGTTTCGGGGAGAAAAAAATAGGAGAGAATATTTAATCGCGTTTTACGATACGGAGCCGCCGCCAAGCCCTAAAACCTCTCGGGAGGGCTGATTTGGAGTCCGTTCGGGGCTCCGGAGAGGGGGATTCGTCGCCGTCATCATCATCAACCATCCTCCATCACCAATTTCATGATGCTCACCGTTGTGCGTGAGTAATTCCATCGTAGGCTTGCTGGACGGTGATGGGTTGGATGAGATTTATCATGAAATCGAGTTAGTTTTGTTAGGGTTTGATCCCTAGTATCCACTATGTTCTGAGATTGATGTTGCTATGACTTTGCTATGCTTAATGCTTGTCACTAGGGCCCGAGTGCCGTGATTTCAGATCTGAACCTATTATGTTTTCATCAATATATGAGAGTTCTTGATCCTATCTTGCAAGTCTATAGTCACCTATTATGTGTTATGATCCGTTAACCCCGAAGTGACAATAATCGGGATACTTACCGGTGATGCCCGTAGTTTGAGGAGTTCATGTATTCACTATGTGCTAATGCTTTGTTCCGGTTCTCTATTAAAAGGAGGCCTTAATATCCCTTAGTTTCCATTAGGACCCCGCTGCCACGGGAGGGTAGGACAAAAGATGTCATGCAAGTTCTTTTCCATAAGCACGTATGACTATATTCGGAATACATGCCTACATTACATTGATGAACTGGAGCTAGTTCTGTGTCACCCTAGGTTATAACTGTTACATGATGAACCGCATCTGGCATAATTATCCATCATTGATCCGATGCCTACGAGCTTTCCATATACTGGTTTACGCTTATTTACTTTCCCGTTGCTATTGTTACAATCACTACAAAATACCAAAAAAATTACTTTGTTTTCGTTACTCTTTTGTTACCGTTACCATCACTATCATATTACCTTGCTAGTAAACACTTTGCTCCAGATATTAAGTTTCCAGGTGTGGTTGAATTGACAACTCAGTTGCTAATACTTGAGAATATTCTTTGGCTCCCCTTGTGTCGAATCAATAAATTTGGGTTGAATACTCTACCCTCGAAAGCTGTTGTGATCCCCTATACTTGTGGGTTATCATTGGTTGCTTCCCAGTCTTTTGCTAGCCTACTAAGCGAGAATACTGCTTGTGCATCCAATCCCTTAAAACCCAAAGTTATTCCAGATGAGTCCACTATACCTTCCTATATATGGTATCTACCTGCCGTTCCAAGTAAATTTGTATGTGCCAAACTCTAAACCTTCAAATAAATATCCTGTTTTGTATGCTCGAATAGCTCGTGTGTCAACTAGGGCTGTCTGTATCTTCCATGTTAGGCGGGTTATTCTCAAGGGGAGTGGACTCCGCTCCTCACTACGAGATAAATGGCTGGTCACCGGGATGCCCAGTCCCATGCTTTATGAAAACTAAATCAAAATAATTGCAAACAAAACTCCCCCTGGGACATGTTGTATGTTGGAGGCACTTGTTGTTTAGAGCAAGCCATGGATTGATGTTTTTTGGTGGAGGGGGAGTATAAACTTTACCATTCTATTTGGGAACCGCCTATAATGTGTGTAGCATGGAAGATATCGCCATCTCTTGGTTGTTATGTTGACAATGAAAGTATACCGCTCAAAATATTAATTATCTCTATTTCAAAATCGAGCTCTGGCACCTCTACAAATCCCTGCTTCCCTCTGCGAAGGGCCTATCCATTTACTTTTATGTTGAGTCATCACCTTCTTATTAAAAGCACTAGCTGGAGAGCGCAGCTGTCATTTGCATTCATTACTGTTAATTTATATTAGGTGTGACTATGATTGGATCTCTTTTGCCATGAATTACAATGTCTAGTCAGTCCTTGATCTTTAAAGGTGCTCTGCATTTATGTTTTGCGGTCTCAGAAAGGGCTAGCAAGATACCATCTTGTTATATCATATTATGATTGTTTTAGAAAGTGTTATCATCTGAGATTTATTATTATGGCTTGCTAGTTGATTATGCTATTGATATGGGTAATCATGAGATCTGAGAATTATTGCAAATGTGGTTAGTTACAATCTTTGCTGAAAACATGAATGCTAGCTTGACATATTTACAACAACAAGAGCAAACAGAGTTTGTAAAAGTTTTTCTTTATTTCTTTCAGTTTGTCAACTAGATTGCTTGAGGACAAACAAGGGTTAAAGCTTGGGGGAGTTGATACGTCTCCGCCGTATCTACTTTTCCAAACACTTTTGCCCTTGTTTTGGACTCTAACTTGTATGATTTAAATAGAACTAACACGGACTAACGCTGTTTTCAGTAGAATTGCCATGATGTTGTTTTATGTGCAGAAAACAAAAGTTCTCGGAATGACCTAAAACTCCACGGAATACCTTACAATAAATAATAAAAAATCCTCACCAAAGATGAAGACTAGGGGGCCCACACCCTTCTCACGAGGGTGGGGGGCGCCCCCCCTAGGGCGCGCCCCCTACCTCGTGGGCCCCCTGTTGCGTCTCCGACTCCAACTCACCTCCATATATTGAGTTTCGGGGAGAAAAAAATAGGAGACAAGATTTCATCGCATTTTATGATATGGAGCCGCCGCCAAGCCCTAAAACCTCTTGAGAGGGCTGACCTGGAGTCCGTTCGAGGCTCCGGAGAGGGGGATTCGTCGCCGTCGTCATCATCAACCATCCTCCATCACCAATTTCATGATGCTCACCGCCGTGCGTGAGTAATTCCATCGTAGGCTTGCTGGACGGTGATGGGTTGGATGAGATTTATCATGTAATCGAGTTAGTTTTGTTAGGGTTTGATCCCTAGTATCCACTATGTTCTGAGATTGATGTTGCTATGACTTTGCTATGCTTAATGCTTGTCACTAGGGCCCGAGTGCCATGATTTCAGATCTGAACCTATTATGTTTTCATCAATATATGAGAGTTCATGATCCTATCTTGCAAGTCTATAGTCACCTATTATGTGTTATGATCTGTTAACCCCGAAGTGACAATAATCGGGATACTTACCGGTGATGACCGTAGTTTGAGGAGTTCATGTATTCACTATGTGCTAATGCTTTGTTCCGGTTCTCTATTAAAAGGAGGCCTTAATATCCCTTAGTTTCCATTAGGACCCCGCTGCCACGGGAGGGTAGGACAAAAGATGTCATGCAAGTTCTTTTCCATAAGCATGTATGACTATATTCGGAATACATGCCTACATTACATTGATGAACTGGAGCTAGTTCCGTGTCACCCTAGGTTATGACTGTTACATGATGAACCGCATCCGACATAATTATCCATCATTGATCCGATGCCTACGAGCTTTCCATATACTGGTTTACGCTTATTTACTTTCCCGTTGCTATTGTTACAATCACTACAAAATACCAAAAACATTACTTTGCTTTCGTTACTCTTTTGTTACCATTACCATCACTATCATATTACTTTGCTACTAAACACTTTGCTGCAGATATTAAGTTTCCAGGTGTGGTTGAATTAACAACTCAGCTGCTAATACTTGAGAATATTCTTTGGCTCCCCTTGTGTCGAATCAATAAATTTGGGTTGAATACTCTACCCTCGAAAGTTGTTACGATCCCCTATACTTGTGGGTTATCAGTCAACTGCGGTCGTGGCAACGTTGGAGATGCCCTTTGCTCACATGCAATCCCCGCATGTCATTGAAAAAGCAAGACGACCCGGCATGGTCTCAGGTCCTGAGGATGCAGTTGGCCGCGCTACACCATTCCGCGGACGCGTCCCGGCGCCCCGTGCATCCTCGATGAGCCGGATGTTGAGGTGTGTTTGGATTGTGGCCAAAGTGCACCTTACCAAAATCTTGGTCATGACCCAAAGATTGGTCTTTGTTTGGATGGTTGCCATTTTTGGCATGCCAATGAACTCTAGCCAACTCTAGTTCATTTTTCTTGCCAATGTCAGCCAAATCATGGGCAACCAAAACCTCAACCAATATTTTGGCTACCCAATGCTTTCATGGGGCAACCTTGGGCACAAACCAAACATACTGTTGGTCGTGCCACCACATGATGTCTACTACACAACGTTCTTCTTGTAGACGTTGTTGGGCCTCCAAGTGCAGAGGTTTGTAGGACAGTAGCAAATTTCCCTCAAGTGGATGACCTAAGGTTTATCAATCCGTAGGAGGCGTTGGATGAAGATGGTCTCTCTCAAGCAACCCTGCAACCAAATAACAAAGAGTCTCTTGTGTCCCCAACACACCCAATACAATGGTAAATTGTATAGGTGCACTAGTTCGGCGAAGAGATGGTGATACAAGTGGTATATGGATAGTAGATAAAGGTTTTTGTAATCTGAAATTATAAAAACAGCAAGGTAATGAATGATAAAAGTGAGCGTAAACGGTATTGCAATGTGTGGAAATAAGGCCCAGGGTTCATACTTTCACTAGTGTAAGTTCTCTCAACAATGATAACATAATTGGTTCATATAACTATCCCTCGACATGCAACAAAGAGTCACTCCAAAGTCACTAATAGCGGAGAACAAACGAAGAGATTATGGTAGGGTACGAAACCACCTCAAAGTTATTCTTTCCAATCAATCCGTTGGGCTATTCCTATAAGTGTCACAAACAGCCCTAGAGTTTGTACTAGAATAACACCTTAAGACACAAATCAATCAAAACCCTAATGTCACCTAGATACTCCAATGTCACCTCAAGTATCCGTGGGTATGATTATACGTTATGCGTCACACAATCTTAGATTCATCTGTTCAACCAACATAAAGGACCTCAAAGAGTGCCCCAAAGTTCTACCGGAGAATCACGACGAAAACGTGTGCCAACCCCTATGCATAGGTTCATGGGCGAAACCCGCAAGTTGATCACCAAAACATACATCAAGTGAACCACATGATATCCCATTGTCACCACAGATATCCACGGCAAGACATACATCAAGTGTTCTCAAATCTTTAAAGACTCAATCCGATAAGATTACTTCAAAGGGGAAACTCAATTCATTACAAGAGAGTATAGGGGGGAAGAAACATCATAGGATCCAAATATAATAGCAAAGCTCATGATACATCAAGATCGTATCACCTCAAGAACACGAGAGAGAGAGAGAGATCAAACACATAGCTACTGGTACATACCCTCAGCCCCGAGGGAGAACTACTCCCTCCTCGTCATGGAGATCACCGGGATGATGAAGATGGCCACGGAGAGGGATTCCCCCTCCGGCAGGGTGCCGGAACGGGTCTAGATTGGTTTTCGGTGGCTATGAAGGCTTCTGGCGGCGGAACTCCCGATCTATTGTCCGTTCTGGAAGTTTTACGATATGTAGGTTATATGGGTGAAAGGGGTACGTTGGTGGACCGAAGGGGGGGCACGAGGCAGGGGGGCGCGCCCCCTACCCTCGTGAGCACCTCCTTCATCTTCTGACGTAGGGTCCAAGTCTATCCGGTAGGTTTCCTTCCAAAAATAACTTCTCGAGTTAATTTCGTTCCGTTTCGACTCCGTTTGATATTCCTTTTTCTTCGAAACACTGAAATAGGCATAAAACAGTAAATCTGGGCTGGGCCTCCGGTTAATAGGTTAGTCCCAAAAATAATATAAAAGTGGAAAATAAAGCCCAATATTGCCCAAAACAGTAGATAATATAGCATGGAGCAATCAAAAATTATAGATACGTTGGAGACGTATCAGCATCCCCAAGCTTAATTCCTGCTCGTCCTCGAGTAGGTAAATGATAAAAACAGAATTTTTGATGCGGAGTGCTACTTGGCATAATTTCAATGTAATTCTTCTTAATTGTGGCATGAATATTCATATCCATTAGATTCAAGACAAAAGTTTAATATTGACATAAAAACAATAATACTTCAAGCATACTAACTAGGCAATTATGTTTTCTCAAAATAACATGGCCAAAGAAAGCTATCCCTACAAAATCATATAGTCTCGCTATGCTCTATCTTCACCACACAAAATATTTAAATCATGCACAACCCCGATGACAAGCCAAGCAATTGTTTCATACTTTTGATG
Source organism: Triticum dicoccoides (assembly GCF_002162155.2). Classification (NCBI taxonomy): domain Eukaryota; kingdom Viridiplantae; phylum Streptophyta; class Magnoliopsida; order Poales; family Poaceae; genus Triticum; species Triticum dicoccoides. Next base: position 88,955,981 of record NC_041386.1, read on the forward strand.
TTCTCGAACTTTTTCAATCTTCTCGCAATACATGAGCGTGAGCCATGAATATAGCACTATAGGTGGAATAAAATGGTGGTTGTGGAGAAGACAAAAAGGGATAAGATAGTCTCACATCAACTAGGCGTATCAACGGGCTATGGAGATGCCCATCAATAGATATCAATGTGAGTGAGTAGGGATTGCCATGCAACAGATGCACTAGAGCTATAAGTGTATGAAAGCTCAAAAAGAAACTAAGTGGGTGTGCATCCAACTTGCTTGCTCACGGAGACCTAGGGCATTTTGAGGAAGCCCATCATTGGAATATACAAGCCAAGTTCTGTAATGAAAGATTCCCACTAGTATATGAAAGTGACAACATAGGAGACTCTCTATCATGAAGATCATGGTGCTATTTTGAAGCACAAGTGTGGTAAAAGGATAGTAGCATTGCCCCTTCTCTCTTTTTCTCTCATTTTTTATTTTTTTTATTTGGGCCTTCTCTTTTTTTATGGCCTCTTTTCTATTTTTTATTTGGGCTTCTTTGGCCTCTTTTATTTATTTATTTTCATCCGGAGTCTCATCCCGACTTATGGGGGAATCATAGTCTCCATCATCCTTTCCTCACTGGGACAATGCTCTAATAATGATGATCATCACACTTTTATTTACTTACAACTCAAGAATTACAACTCGATACTTAGAACAAGATATGACTCTATATGAATGCCTCCGGCGGTGTACCGGGATATGCAATGACTCATGAGTGACATGTATGAAATAATTATGAATGGTGGCTTTGCCACAAATACGATGTCAACTACATGATCATGCTAAGCAATATGACAATGATGGAGTGTGTCATAAACAGAACGGTGGAAAGTTGCATGGCAATATATCTCGGAATGGCTATGGAAATGCCATAATAGGTAGGTATGGTGTCTGTTTTGAGGAAGGTATATGGTGGGTTCATGGTACCGGTGAAAGTTGCGCGGTACTAGAGAGGCTAGCAATGGTGGAAGGGTGAGAGTGCATATAATCCTTGGACTCAACATTAGTCATAAAGAACTCACATACTTATTGAAAAAATCTATTAGTTATCAAAACAACGTACTACGCGCATGCTCCTAGGGGGATAGATTGGTAGGAAAAGACCATCGCTCGTCCCCGACCGCCACTCATAAGGAAGACAATCAATAAATAAATCATGCTCCGACTTCATCACATAACAGTTCACCATACGTGCATGCTACGGGAATCACAAAATTCAACACAAGTATTTCTCAAATTCATAACCACTCAACTAGCATGACTCTAATATCACCATCTCCATATCTCAAAACAATCATCAAGCATCAAACTTCTCTTAGTATTCAACACACTCATAAGAAATTTTTACTAATCTTGAATACCTAGCATATTAGGATTTTAAGCAAATTACCATGCTATTTAAGACTCTCAAAATAATCTAAGTGAAGCATTAGAGTTCATCTATTTCTTCAAAATAAAACCACCACCATGCTCTAAAAGGATATAAGTGAAGCACTAGAGCAAATGACAAACTACTCCAAAAGATATAAGTGAAGATCAATGAGTAGTCGAATAATTCTGCAACTATGTGAAGACTCTCCCATTCAATAATTTCAGACCTTGATACTTTATTCAAACAGCAAGCAAAACTAAATAAAATGACATCTAAGAATAGCATACATCGTGTGAAGAAACAAAAACTTAGGATCAACCGATACTAACCGATAGTTTGTTGAAGAAGAAAGGTAGGATACCAACCGGGGCATCCCCAAGCTTAGACGCATGAGACTTCTTGAAATATTATCTTGAGGTTCCTTGGGAATCCCCAATCTTGAGCTTTTGTGTCTCCTTAATTCCTCTCATATCACGGTCTCCCTAAATCTCAAAAGCTTCATCCACACAAAACTCAACAAGGACTCGTGAGATAAGTTAGTATAAACCATTGCAAAAACCTTATCATACTCTACTGTAGAAAATCACTAAAATTATTATTAAACATTGCATACTAAATTCCTCTGCATATTTAATAGTCCTATACTCAAATAGAATCATTAAAGAAGCAAACATATGCAAACAATGCAAACATAACAGCAATCTGCCTAGACAGGATAGTCTGTAAATAATGCAGCAACATCCATACTTCCCTAGCTCCAACTATTATGAAAGAAAATTCCCACTGTAGTAAATTTATCAGAGCTTAATATGCAAAAGGTTTCGACATTTTATCACATTCTGACTTTTCTAGGGAATTATTGCAACAGTGGTAAACTTTCTGTTTTCAAACAGCAACATGTGGACTTCTAAAATAGGCATAGTAAAGGCTATCAATGCCACTTTTATTGAAATAAAAGATGCAAAACATTATTATAAATAACAGCAATCAAATCCTAACAAAATAAATTGACGCTCCAAGCAAAACACATATCATGTGGCGAATAAAAATATAGCTCCAAGTAAAGTTACCGATGAACGAAGACGAAGGAGGGGATGCCTTCCGGGGCATCCCCAAGCTTAGGCTCTTGGTTGTCCTTGAATATTACCTTGGGGCGCCTTGGGCATCCCCAAGATTAGGCTCTTGCCACTCCTTATTCCATAGTCCATCAAATCCTTACCCAAAACTTGAAAACTTCACAACACAAAACTTAACAGAAAACTCGTAAGCTCCGTTAGTATAAGAAAACAAAAGACCACTTCAAGGTACTGTAATGAAATCATTCTATATTTATATTGGTGTTAAACCTACTTTATTCCAACTTCTCTATGGTTTATAAACTATTTTACTAGCCATAGATTCATCAAAATGAGCAAACAACACATCGAAAACAGAATCTATCAAAAACAGAACAGTCTGTAGTAATCTGGATCAAACGTATACTTCTGGAACTCATAAAATTCTCAAATAAATTGCTGGACCTGAGTAATTTATCTATTAATCATCTGCAAAAATAATTAACAAAATAGCACTCTCCAAATAAAAATGGCAGCAATTCTCGTGAGCGCTAAAGTTTCTGTTTTTGACAGCATGATCAACAAGACTTTCCCAAAGTCTTCCCAAAGGTTCTACTTGGCACAAACACTAATTAAACACATAAAACCACATATAGACAGAGGATAGATGAATTATTTATTACTAAACAGGAACAAAAGGAAAGGAACAAAAATAAAATTGGGTTGCCTCCCAACAAGCGCTATCGTTTAACGCCCCTAGCTAGGCATGATGATTTCAATGATGCTCACATAAAAGATAAGAATTGTAACATAAAGAGAGCATAATGAAGAATATAACTAGCACATTTAAGACTAACCCACTTCCTATGCATAGGGATTTTGTGAGCAAACAATTTATGGGAACAATAATCAACTAGCATAGGAAAGCAAAACAAGCATAACTTCAAAATTTTAAGCACATAGAGAGGAAACTTGATATTATTGCAATTCCTACAAGCATATATTCGTCCCTCATAATAATTTTCAGTATCATCATGAATGAATTCAACAATATAACCAGCACCTAAAGCATTCTTTTCATGATATACAAGCATAGAAATTTTACTACTCTCCACACAAGCAAAATTCTTCTCATGAATAATAGTGGGAGCAAACTCAACAAAGTAACTATCATGGGATTGAAAATTGAAATCAAGATGACAAGTTTCATTGTTATCATTATTCTTTAAAGCATACGTGTCATCACAATAATCATCATATATAGGAGGCATGCTTTCATCATAATAAATTTTCTCATCAAAACTTGGGGGACAAAAAATATCATCTTCATCAAACATAGCTTCCCCAAGCTTGTGGCTTTGCATATCATTAGCATCATGGATATTCAAGGAATTCATACTAACAACATTGCAATCATGCTCATCATTCAAATATTTAGTGCTAAACATTTTATAGATTTCTTCTTCTAGCACTTGAGCACAATTATCCTTTCCATCATACTCATGAAAGATATTAAAAAGGTGAAGCGTATGAGACAAACTTAATTCCATTTTTTATAGTTTTCTTTTATAAACTAAACTAGTGATAAAACAAGAAACTAAAAGACTCGATTAAAAGATCTAAAGATATACCTTCAAGCACTCACCTCCCTGGCAACGGCGCCAGAAAAGAGCTTGATGTCTACTACACAACCTTCTTCTTGTAGACGTTGTTGGGCCTCCAAGTGCAGAGGTTTGTAGGACAGTAGCAAATTTCCCTCAAGTGGATGACCTAAGGTTTATCAATCCATAGGAGGCGTAGGATGAAGATGGTCTCTCTCAAGCAACCCTGCAACCAAATAACAAAGAGTCTCTTGTGTCCCCAACACACCCAATACAATGGTAAATTGTATAGGTGCACTAGTTCGGCGAAGAGATAGTGATACAAGTGGTATATGGATAGTAGATAAAGGTTTTTGTAATCTGAAATTATAAAAACAGCAAGGTAATGAATGATAAAAGTGAGCGTAAACGGTATTGCAATGTGTGGAAATAAGGCCTAGGGTTCATACTTTCACTAGTGTAAGTTCTCTCAACAATGATAACATAATTGGATCATATAACTATCCCTCGACATGCAACAAAGAGTCACTCCAAAGTCACTAATAGCGGAGAACAAACGAAGAGATTATGGTAGGGTACGAAACCACCTCAAAGTTATTCTTTCCAATCAATCCGTTGGGCTATTCCTATAAGTGTCACAAACAGCCCTAGAGTTCGTACTAGAATAACACCTTAAGACACAAATCAATCAAAACCCTAATGTCACCTAGATACTCCAATGTCACCTCAAGTATCCATGGGTATGATTATACGTTATGCGTCACACAATCTCAGATTCATCTATTCAACCAACATAAAGGACCTCAAAGAGTGCCCCAAAGTTCTATCGGAGAATCACGACGAAACCGTGTGCCAACCCCTATGCATAGGTTCATGGGCGGAACCCGCAAGTTGATCACCAAAACATACATCAAGTGAATCACATGATATCCCATTGTCACCACAGATATCCACGGCAAGACATACATCAAGTGTTCTCAAATCTTTAAAGACTCAATCCGATAAGATTACTTCAAAGGGGAAACTCAATTCATTACAAGAGAGTATAGGGGGGAAGAAACATCATAGGATCCAAATATAATAGCAAAGCTCGCGATACATCAAGATCGTATCACCTCAAGAACATGAGAGAGAGAGATCAAACACATAGCTACTGGTACATACCCTCAGCCCCGAGGGAGAACTACTACCTCCTCGTCATGGAGATCACCGGGATGATGAAGATGGCCACGGAGAGGGATTCCCCCTCCGGCAGGGTGCCGGAACGGGTCTAGATTGGTTTTCAGTGGCTATGGAGGCTTCTGGCGGCGGAACTCCCGATCTATTGTCCGTTCTGGAAGTTTTACGATACGTAGGTTATATGGGTGAAAGGAGTACGTTGGTGGACCGAAGCGGGGGCACGAGGCAGGGGGGCGCGCCCAGGGGGGTGGGCGCGCCCCCTACCCTCGTGAGCACCTCCTTCATCTTTTGACGTAGGGTCCAAGTCTATCTGGTAGGTTTCCTTCCAAAAATAACTTCTCGAGTTGATTTCGTTCCGTTTTGACTCCGTTTGATATTCCTTTTTCTTCGAAACACTGAAATAGGCATAAAACAGCAAATCTGGGATGGGCCTCCGATTAATAGGTTAGTCCAGAAAATAATATAAAATGGAAAATAAAGCCCAGTATTGCCCAAAACAGTAGATAATATAGCATGGAGCAATCAAAAAATATAGATACGTTGGAGACGTATCACTGCACTAACGCCACCCTCGGCACACTAAAACCGACCGTGTCTAGCGACGATGAGCGTATCGCTCACCGCGGTCGCCGTGTCCAGAGGCGGTGCTGGAGTTGCGCCACGTTGTTGTCCCCCATGACCCACATGAACGGTTGCCGATGGCGAGGAGTTCGTGGGCCAGCTCCTCCATGGGACTAGTCTGCGCTACGTCGTCCCGACAGGTGAGCCCCACATGTCGGTTTCCCTGTTTTCCCGGCCATATTCAAGCGTGAGTGCTCTGCGTTGCGCATTAGGCCTTTCACTATGTAGGCCAAGCGAGACAACTTATTGTTTATTTGAGTCATCCAAGTATAATCATGTGGCTTTTGCTTATTTCTCATTCCTCTCCAACCCTCTTCTCCATCGATCATGTCGCCCTCCGGTCGAGTCCATCCTCCCGGATGCCTCATTTGAACATTCCGCCGAGTATCATTCGCATGTGGGCCTAGACCATGCTTGTATTTCCAATGTTTTGTAATTTGTTCGGCATGCATACAAACAAACGGTTCATTTAAAGTTTCACTTTGCATCCACTACGTGTCACTTCGCATCTTAGTTTTGACATCCCATTCGATTCATGCCTCGACACATGTTGACGAGATCGATTGATGTTCAGAGATCTATTGCGTGTCGTGCAAGGAGATAAAGGTTTGGTATGTTTCTATGATAGAAATGACCCACAGGGGGGTCTGTGGGGATCAGAGGGAGTATATTGTGCGTTCATAAGCGAAACGAACATATTGTACCCACCCTAGTCCTCTTTCAATCGATCTCCGGACCCCGAGATGAAATCGAGAGAGAACGAGTGGGGGCATGTGTGATACCTAAGGCGGATTCAAAATTTTGAACCGGTGATCATAGCATCCGCAAATCATATATAAAGGGTATTCAATGTTCGTTTCGTTTTTGAACGTACAATATACTCCCTCCTATCCTTTCTAGTTTACATATAAGTTTTATGTGTAGTCAAAGTATCTCTACTTTGATAAAAAAAGTATCAACATTCAACAACGCCCAATCAATATCGTTAGATTCGTAAGTACTCCTAGTTTTGTACTCGAGATGGTTTCCAATTTGTTTTCAACCACGTGAATGTGCTAGTTCTCGCACATGCTCTTCTTACTAGGATTTCGCCACGTATAGCCAGTCCAATAGTAACTTTTTAAGCTCCCTGTCCAATAGTACTAGTGGAGTACTGACAACATCTGTACTAGAGTATGCAGTGCTCATAGTAGTACCTCCCTCCTTCCATTTATATAGGGCCTATGTGGAGGAGAGAGATGTGAAAAAGTAAGGGGAGTATGCTTTGTGTAAGTTGCATGTCATATATTATTACTCTAACATTTGGTCAAAGTTAGCCTCAAAAAACGCATTAGGCCCTGTATAGTAAATGGAAGGAGGGAGTAGTAGTGGAAGTGGATCCTCTGACGTAGGTATCCCTGCCTTACCCTCCCTTTCGGTCACTTACTGGCGGACCCCATGCTTGCTAGGCCCCACATGTCAGTTACTCAATGGGTTCGGCCACGTCAGGGTATCCTCATCCATAGTATACTCCCTATGTTTTTATTTACTCCGCATAAAACGGAGGGAGTGGTAGTATAAATGATGCGTGCGGGGGAGGGGGAGGGACGTAGGTTTGCTCTCAACTGTGGTCCCACAAGCGAGCGAAAACACAAGATGAAGTGTGTTCCATTCGGTGAGCGACGTGGAGGGTCCAGCTTGCTGGGCTGCAACGCGAACGCGACAAGAGCGATGTACAGTCAAAACCGATTGACCGGTCGTCACCGGAACCACTATCCACACCAGAACCTTCGCTGCTCGGCCTACGCTAGCCACTGCCCTAAAATCACACCTAATCTCCAGCCCCTTCCCCCACCTTTCGATCCCCTAGTTCGCCAGAAAGCCATGGTGCGCCGCAAGATCACGTACTACAAGATGCTGACGCCGGAGCGCCATGCAGAAATCGCGGTGGCGGTCGGCACCACAAACCTCTGTTCCCAAGCTCGCTTTGTGGCGGGCCAATCCCCGAGTTCTCTGGAGCGAAGCTACGAGGAGGAGGAAGCTGATCCAATGTTCATGGCGGAGGTCGCGGCGCAGAAGGCCCCCGATGGGTATGAGACAATGGACATCGACTTCGTGCCGGCGTCTGAGTCCCCCATGGTGCAGGCGGACCAGCGGTTCAACCTGGCGATACTAAAGGAGGACCGGGAGGCAGAGGCTCAACTCGATGCGGAGCGCGCACATGCTGCTGCCATCGAGGCTCTCCCGCAGGCGGAACCGGATGTCGTGGATGTGAACCGGGCGGCGGAGGCTCAACTTCAGGCGGAGCACGCGGATGCCGCTGCCATCAAGGCCCTCCTGCAGGCGGAACCGGACGTCCTGGACTTGAACCGGGCGGCAGAGGCTCAACTCGACGCGGAGCGCGCGGATGCCATTCTCATCGAGGCCCTCCTGCAGGCAGAACCGGACGTCCTGGACTTGAACCGGGCGGCGGAGGCTCGACTCGACGCGGAGTGCGCGGATGCCGCTGCCATCGAGGCCCTCCTACAGGCGGAACCGGACATCCTCGACTTGAATCGGGCGGTGCTCTCGTCCGTGCAGAGCGCCCGCATAATCCGCGCGTGATACGTCTCCAACGTATCTATAATTTTTGATTGTTCCATGCTATATTATATTCTGTTTTGGACATTATTGGGCTTTATTATACACTTTTATATTATTTTTGGGACTAACCTATTAACCGGAGGCCCAACCCAGAATTGATGTTTTTTGCCTATTTTAGGGTTTCGCAGAAAAAGAATATCAAACGGAGTCCAAACAGAATGAAACCTTCGAGAACGTGATTTTCAGAACGAACATGATCCAGAGGACTTGGACCCTACGTCAAGCAATCAACGAGGAAGGCACGAGGTAGGGGCGCGCCTACCCCCCCCCCAGGCGCCCTCCACCCTCGTGGGCCCCCTGTTGCTCCACCGACGTACTCCTTCCTCCTATATATACCTACGTACCCCCAAACTACCAGATACGGAGCCAAAACCCTAATTCCACCGCCGTAACTTTTTGTATCCACGAGATCCCATCTTGGGGCCTTTTCTGGAGCTCCGCCGGAGGGGGCATCGATCACGGAGGGCTTCTACATCAACACCATAGCCCCTCCGATGAAGTGTGAGTAGTTTACTTCAGACCTACGGGTCCATAGTTATTAGCTAGATGGCTTCTTCTCTCTTTTTGGATCTCAATACAAAGTTCTCCCCCTCTCTTGTGGAGATCTATTCAATGTAATCTTCTTTTGTGGTGTGTTTGTTGAGACCGATGAATTGTGGGTTTATGATCAAGTTTATCTATGAACAATATTTGAATCTTCTCTGAATTCTTTTATGTATGATTGGTTATCTTTGCAAGTCTCTTCGAATTATCAGTTTGGTTTGGCCTACTAGATTGATCTTTCTTGCAATGGGAGAAGTGCTTAGCTTTAGGTTCAATCTTGCAGTGTCCTTTCCCAGTGACAGTAGGGGCAGCAAGGCACATATTGTATTGTTGCCATCGAGGATAACAAGATGGGGTTTATATCATATTGCATGAGTTTATCCCTCTACATCATGTCATCTTGCTTAAAGTGTTACTCTCTTCTCTTGAACTTAATACTCTAGATGCATGATGGATAGCGGTTGATGTGTGGAGTAATAGTAGTAGATGTAGGCAGGAGTCGGTCTACTTGTTTTGGACGTGATGCCTATATACATGATCATACATAGATATTCTCATAACTATGCTCAATTCTGTCAACTGCTCAACAGTAATTTGTTCACCCACCGTAAATATTTATGCTCTCGAGAGAAGCCACTAGTGAAACCTATGGCCCCCGGGTCTATCTTCCATCATATTAATCTTCCAATACTTAGTTATTTCCTTTGCTATTTATTTTACTTGCATCTTTTATTTCTCTTTATCATAAAAATACCAAAAATATTATCCTATCATATCTATCAGATCTCACTCTCGTAAGTGACCGTGTAGGGATTGACAACCCCTTATCGCGTTGGTTGCGAGGATTTATTTGTTTGTGTAGGTGCGAGGGACTCGTGTGCGGCCTCCTACTGATTGATACCTTGGTTCTCAAAAACTGAGGGAAATACTTACGCTACTTTGCTGCATCACCCTTTCCTCTTCAAGGGAAAACCAACGCAGTGCTCAAGAGGTAGCAAGAAGGATTTCTGGTGCCGTTGCCGGGGAGGTTCGCGCAATACAAGTCAAGATTTGACTCCCGACAACGAGTCACTTGTGGCGCTGTTGCAAGTCAAGACATACCAAGTACCCATCACAAACCCTTATCTCCAGCATTACATTATTTGCCATTTACCTCTCGTTTTCCTCTCCCCCACTTCACCCTTGACGTATTATTCGCCCTCTCTCTCCATCCTCCCTCTCTTTCTCTATTTGCCTCTTTTTGCCCGTCTCTTGTTTGCTTGTGTGTTGGATTGCTTGCTTGTCACGATGGCTCAAGATAATACTAAATTGTGTGACTTCACCAATACCAACAACATTGATTTCCTTAGCACTCCAATTGCTCCTCTTACCGATACTGAATCTTGTGAAATCAATGCTGCTTTGTTGAATCTTGTCATGAAAGATCAATTCGCCGGCCTTCCTAGTGAAGATGCCGCTACCCATCTGAATAGCTTCGTTGATTTATGTGATATGCAAAAGAAGAAAGATGTGGATAATGATATTGTTAAATTTAAGCTATTCCCTTTTTCGCTTAGAGATCGTGCTAAAGCTTGGTTTTCGTCTTTGCCTAAAAATAGTATTGATTCGTGGAATAAGTGCAAAGATGCTTTTATCTCTAAGTATTTTCCTCCCGCTAAGATCATCTCTCTTAGAGATGATATTATGAATTTTAAGCAACTTGATCATGAACATGTTGCACAAGCTTGGGAGAGGATGAAATTAATGATACGTAATTGATGGTTTGAATTTGTGGATGATTATACAAAAAATTTATGCCGGATTGAATTTTGCTTCTAGAAATCTTTTAGATTCGGCCACGGGAGGCACTTTTATGGAAATCACTTTAGGAGAAGCTACTAAACTCCTAGATAATATTATGGTTAATTATTCTCAATGGCACACTGAAAGATCTACTAATAAGAAAGTGCATGCGATAGAAGAAATTAATGTTTTGAGTGGAAAGATGGATGAACTTATGAAATTATTTGCTAATAGAAGTGTTTCTTCTGATCCTAATGATATGCCTTTGTCTACTTTGATTGAGAATAATAATGAATCTATGGATGTGAATTTTATTGGTAGGAATAATTTTGGTAACAACGCGTATAGAGGAAAATTTAATCCTAGGCCGTATCCTAGTAATTCCTCTAATAATTATGGTAATTCCTACAACAATTCTTATGGAAACTATAATAAGATGCCCTATGATTTTGAATCTAATATTAAAGAATTTATTACTTCGCAAAAGAATTTCAATGTTTTGATTTAAGAAAAATTACTTAAGATTGATGAGTTGGCTAGGAACGTTGATAGAATTTCTCTTGATGTTGATTCTTTGAAACTTAGATCTATTCCACCTAATCATGATATCAATGAGTCTCTCAAGGCCATGAGAATTTCCATTGATGAGTGCAAAGAAAGAACCGCTAGGATGCGTGCTAAGAAAGATTGCTTTATAAAAGCGTGTTCTTCTAGTTTCCATGCTAATAAAGATGAAGATCTAAAAGTTATTGATGTGTCCCCTATTAAATCTTTGTTTTGCAATATGAATCTTGATAATGATGGGACTGAATATGATCCACCTTTACCTAGACGGCGTTCCAAAAATTCGGAGTCTTTAGATCTTGATGCTAAAATTGTTAAAAGTGGGATTGAAGAAGTCAAAACTTTAAATATTAATGAACCCACTATTTTGGATTTAAAGTAATTTAATTATGATAATTGCTCTTTGATAGATTGTATTTCCTTGTTGCAATCCGTGCTAAATTCTCCTCATGCTTATAGTCAAAATAAAGCTTTTACTAAACATATCGTTGATGCTTTGATGCAATCTTATGAAGAAAAACTTGAGTTGGAAGTTTCTATCCCTAGAAAACTTTATGATGAGTGGTAACCTACTATTAAAATTAAAATTAAAGATCATGAATGCTATGCTTTGTGTGATTTGGGTTCTAGTGTTTCCATGATTCCAAAGACTTTGTGTGATTTGCTAGGTTTCCGTGATTTTGATGATTGCTATTTAAACTTGCACCTTGCGGATTCCACTATTAAGAAACCTATGGGAAGAATTAATGATGTTCTTATTGTTGCAAATAGGAATGATGTGCCCGTAGATTATATTGTTCTTGACATAGATTGCAATCCTTAATGTCCTATTATTCTTGGTAGACCTTTCCTTAGAACGATTGGTGCAATTATTGATATCAAGGAAGCGAATATTAGATTCCAAAGGCATGGAACACTTCACTAGAAAGAAAATTAAATTACCTTATGAATATATTATGAGATCCACTTATGGATTGCCTACCAAAGATGGCAATACCTAGATCTATCCTTGCTTTTATGCCTAGCTAGGGGCGTTAAACGATAGCGCTTGTTGGGAGGCAACCCAATTTTATTTTTATTTCTTGATTTTTGCTCCTGTTTAGTAATAAATAATTTATCTAGCCTATGTTTTGGTTGTGTTTTTTGTGTTTAATTAGTGTTTGTTCCAAGTAGAACCGTCGGGAAGACTTGGGGAAAGCCTTTTTAATCTTGCTATAAAAAACAGAAACTTTAGCGCTCACGAGAATTGCTGCCATTTTTATTTGGAAAGTTCTATTTAGTTAATTCATTTTGAAAATGATTAATAGATAAATTCCTCACATCCAACAATTTATTTTATAATTTTTGGGGTTCTAGATCTTGCGTTAGCTACAGATTAATACAGACTGTTCTGTTTTTGACAGATTCTGTTTTTCGTGTGTTGTTTGCTTATTTTAATGAATCTATGGCTAGTAAAATAGTTTATAAACCATAGAGAAGTTGGAATATAGTAGGTTTAACACCAATATAAATAAATAATGAGTTCATTACAGTACCTTGAAGTGGTGTTTTGTTTTCTTTCGCTAACGGAGCTCACGAGATTTTCTACTTTAAGTTTTGTGTTGTGAAGTTTTCAAGTTTTGGGTAAAAGATTTGATGGATTATGGAACAAGGAGTGGAGCCTAAGCTTGGGGATGCCCATGGAACCCCAATATAATCTAAGGACACCTAAAAGCCAAAGCTTTGGGATGCCCCGGAAGGCATCCCCTCTTTCGTCTACTTCCATCGGTAACTTTACTTGGAGCTATATTTTTATTTACCACATGATATGTGTTTTGCTTGGAGCGTCTTGTATTATTTGAGTATTTATTTTTTATTTTTCCACAATCATCCTTGCTTTGCACACCTTTTGAGAGAGACACACATGATTCGGAAATTGTTAGAATACTCTATGTGCTTCACTTATAGCTTTTGAGTTATATAGTTTTTGCTCTAGTGCTTCACTTATATCTTTTAGAGCACGTCGGTGGATTTGTTTTATAGAAACTATTGTTCTCTCATGCTTCACTTAGATTATTTTGAGAGTCCTACAAAATAGCATGGTAATTTGCTTTAATTGTGTTATGCATTCAAGATTAATAAAAAAATTCTTATGAGTGTGTTGAATACTATGAGAAGTTTGATACTTGATAATTGTTTTGAGATATGGAGATGGTAATATTAGAGTCATGCTAGTCGAGTAGTTGTGAATTTGAGAAATACTTGTGTTAAAGTTTGTGATTCTCGTAGCATGCACGTATGGTGAACCGTTATGTGATGAAGTCGGAGCATGATTTATTTATTGATTGTCTTCCTTATGAGTGGCGGTCGGGGACGAGCGATGGTCTTTTCCTACCAATCTATCCCCCTAGGAGTATGCGCGTAATACTTTGCTTTGATAACTTGTAGATTTTTGCAATAAGTATATGAGTTCTTCATGACAAGGTTGATTCCATGGATCATAAGCACTTTTCTTCCTTCCACCATTGCTAGCCTCTCTAATACCGCGCACCTTTCGCCGGTATCATACACCCACCATATACCTTCCTCAAAACAGCCACCATACCTACCTATCATGGCATTTCCATAGCCATTCCGAGATATATTGCCATGCAACTTTCCACTGTTTCGTTTATTATGACACGCTCCATCATTGTCATATTGCTTTGCATGATCATGTAGTTGACATTGTATTTGTGGCAAAGCCACCGTTCATAATTCTTTCATACATGTCACTCTTGATTCATTGCATATCCCGGTACACCGCCGGAGGCATTCACATAGAGTCGTATTTTGTTCTAAGTATTGAGTTGTAATTGTTGAGTTGTAAGTAAATAAGTGTGATGATCATCATTTTTAGAGCATTGTCCCAAGTGAGGAAAGGATTATGGAGACTATGATTCCCCCACAAGTCGGGGTGAGACTCCGGACGAAAAAAAAGAGGCCATAAAAAGGCCCAAATAAAAAATATGAGAGAAAAGTAGAGAAGGGACAATGCTACTAGCCTTTTACCACACTTGTGCTTCAAAGTAGCACCATGATCTTCATAATAGAGAGTCTCCTATGTTATCACTTTCATATACTAGTGGGAATTTTTCATTATAGAACTTGGCTTGTATATTCCAATGATGGGCTTCCTCAAAATGCCCTAGGTCTTTGTGAGCAAGCGAGTTGGATGCACACCCACTTAGTTCATTTTGTTGAGCTTTCATATACTTATAGCTCCAGTGCATCCGTTGCATGGCAATCCCTACTCACTCACATGATATCTATTGATGGGCATCTCCATAGCCCGTTGATACGCCTAGTTGATGTGAGACTATCTTCCCCCTTTTTTATCTCCTCCACAACCACCATTTTATTCCACCTAAAGTGCTATGTCCATGGCTCACACTCATGTACCGCGTGAAGATTAAAAAATTTTGAGAACACCAAAAGTATGAAACAATTGCTTGGCTTGTCATCAGGGTTGTGCATGATTTAAATACTTTGTGTGGTGAAGATAGAGCATAACAGACTATATGATTTTGTAGGGATAACTTTCTTTGGCCATGTTATTTTGAAGAGACATAATTGCTTAGTTAGTACGCTTGAAGTATTATTATTTCTATGTCAATATTGAACTTTTGTCTTGAATCTTTCAGATCTGAATATTCATACCACAATTAAGAAGAATTGCATTGAATTTATGCCAAGTAGCATTCCACATCAAAAATTATGTTTTTATCATTCACCTACTCGAGGACGAGCAGGAATTAAGCTTGGGGATGCTTGATACGTCTCCAACACATCTATAATTTTTTATTGTTCCATGATATATTATATTCTGTTTTGGACATTATTGGGCTTTATTATACAATTTTATAATATTTTTGGGACTAACCTATTAACAGGAGGCCCGACCCAGAACTGCTTTTTTTTGCCTATTTTAGGGTTTCACAGAAAAAGAATATCAAACGGAATCCAAACGGAATGAAACCTTCGGGAACGTGATTTTCAGAACGAACATGATCCAGAGGACTTGGACCCTACGTCAAGCAATCAACGAGAAAGGCATGAGGTAGGGGGCGCGCCTACCCCCCAGGCGCGCCCTCCACCCTCGTGGGGCCCTCTGTTGCTCCACCAGCGTACTCCTTCCTCCTATATATACCTACGTACCCCCAAACTACCAGATACGGAGCCAAACCCCTAATTCCACTGCCGTAACTTTCTGTATCCACGAGATCCCATCTTGGGGCCTTTTCCGGAGCTTCGCTGGAGGGGGCATCGATCACGGAGGGCTTCTACATCAACACCATAGCCCCTCCGATGAACTGTGAGTAGTTTACTTCAGACCTACGGGTCCATAGTTATTAGCTAGATGGCTTCTTCTCTCTTTTTGGATCTCAATACAAAGTTCTCCCCTTCTCTTGTGGAGATCTATTCGATGTAATCTTCTTTTGCGGTGTGTTTGTTGAGAACGATGAATTGTGGGTTTATGATCAAGTTTATCTATGAACAATATTTGAATCTTCTCTGAATTCTTTTATGTATGATTGGTTATCTTTGCAAGTCTCTTCGAATTATCAGTTTGGTTTGGCCTACTAGATTTATCTTTTTGCAATGGGAGAAGTGCTTAGCTTTGGGTTCAATCTTGCGGTGTCCTTTCCTAGTGACAGTAGGGGCAGCAAGGCACGTATTGTATTGTTGCCATCGAGGATAACAAGATGGGGTTTATATCATATTGCATGAGTTTATCCCTCTACATCATGTCATCTTGCTTAAAGTGTTACTCTGTTCTCTTGAACTTAATACTCTAGATGCATGCTGGATAGCGGTCGATGTGTGGAGTAATAGTAGTAGATGCAGGCAGGAGTCAGTCTACTTGTTTCGGACGTGATGCCTATATACATGATCATACCTAGATATTCTCATAACTATGCTCAATTCTGTCAATTGCTCAATAGTAATTTGTTCACCCACCGTAAATACTTATGCTCTCGAGAGAAGCCACTAGTGAAACCTATGGCCCCCGGGTCTATCTTCCATCATATTAATCTTCCAATACTTAGTTATTTCCTTTGCTATTTATTTTACTTGCATCTTTTATTTCTCTTTATCATAAAAATACCAAAAACATTATCCTATCATATCTATCAGATCTCACTCTCGTAAGTGACCGTGTAGGGATTGACAACCCCTTATCGCGTTGGTTGCGAGGATTTATTTGTTTGTGTAGGTGCGAGGGACTCGTGCGCGGCCTCCTACTGGATTGATACCTTGGTTCTCAAAAACTGAGGGAAATACTTACGCTACTTTGCTGCATCACCCTTTCCTCTTCAAGGGAAAACCAACGCAGTGCTCAAGAGGTAGCAGCGTTAACAAGTAGCTGGAGGCCAAGGACAACCACGGTGTGGAGACACACATCGGCAGCTACGGCTGGTTCACGCCAGCAGCCAAAGACGACGAGGCCGTCTCGTTCCGCGAGTAGTGATAGTTTTTCTTTATGTTGTTGTTTTTATGGATCTTTTGCTGTGTAAAAACATATATTGTTGACTTTGGTCAGTCTACCATTTCAGGCGGTTGGATGAATATCCTACGTCTCCTAACCCTTCTTCCTCACCTCTTCTTCTTCCCCAACAGACCACCGCACGGGTCGTACGGATACTCCCCAACATGCGGTTGGATAAACATACTCTATGAACAAAAATTATGTGTCAGCGGTAGGATGGTTGAGTTTGGTTTCTTCACATGCGACAGCACGTGTCAGTGAGGGTGCGTTCCCTTGGTTGGGTTTGCGGCGTGTAGGAGCGACTGTGTGAGGGTGTGGTGCGACCGCGGCGTGCAGGAGCGACCTTGTGAGGGTGCGGTGCGACCGCGATAGCCGTGCACAAGTGTACCTCCTTTTCATTTTGAAAACTTTAGGCAAGCTTGGCAAAAATGTGTGGCGAAGTATGGCAATGTAAGGCCTAGACCCAAACAGGATAAGTATGTACTAGGAGTACTAGTGTTAAAAAAGAAAGATGGGGTTTTCCTTCGCTGGATTAATCGATAAAAATCCTCGTTTCACGTGTCAATTAATGCGTATTTTTTTCTCCAAAGCCCAAAGAGCTAAGCATCTCACTCCTCATCGCTTGATTAATGCAACGCCATGCAAACCAACCTTCTCACTTCCGCATGCATGCGGGGGATATTAATGTCCTTGGTTGCTAGTATACTCCTTCCGTTCTTTTTTAGTTTGCGTATAACTCGGAACACGCATACCAAGCAGACCACCTCGTGCATTATTTTGGACAATTTTACCCCTGCATGCAAGGACCTAGAGAAATGTATGGCTCTTAATACGCATGGAGTCATTGGCTCCTTTTCCTTGATTCCTGCTTGAGTCTTCTCGGATTCTCCGCAAGCGCGCTTCCCCTGCCTCTTATATGCATGTTGCATGCATGCGTTTGGTCTGTCATCACTCCCGGCCTGCATGCACAGCTATAAAGCAAGGGTAAAAAACCATCAATTTTGCCTCGATTAGTGTTAGTGGCCTTTTGCAAATTGTAATTTTGATATAATGGCCTTGTGTACAAAAAATGGAGGTAGTAACTATTGTATTTGACTTCCTTCCCCATTGTGGTGACGTCGACGATATCTCGAACATTGTGGGTTGGCGAAGTGAGTTCGACGGAGAACACCATTGAGGGAGACCATGGTAAGTCGTTCACAAGTGCCGCTTGCAAGCCAAGACAACCGCCTTATTTGCATCCAGGAAGTCCGTTGAACCAAAGGACACGTAAATGTACTAGTACTACTAGTACACAATAGCGTCGTCCGTCTAGCTTAGTGCGGTGAGATGGTTTCTCGAAGAAGACGATGGAGAAGCGGAGTTAACGAAGAGTGAAATAATGGTTGCTTCGTCCGTGCTTTGTGATTTGACGCCTCACTGCTTTGTGATTTGTGATAGAAGGGACAGGGGAGTAGACTCTGTGCTCTATACTGTACTACATGCGTCCAAGCATGGGAGAAAGAGGAGAGATGTTGCATTTTTCTATTCCTTCAATCAATCAATCAGGGAGCTTCGGTTCCATCTTTTTGGCTTTGGCAACACCGTCCACAATGGTTCCCACGATGCCAAAAGCTATTTTCACATTTGGCTACACATTGTGGATGCCCTTAACCGTACCACTTGGTTTTGCTCCTGTGTGCTATCTATACAAATCTCAATTATATTCTTCTAAAAAATTATAGAATCAAGATTAGTAAAAAGGAGGTGATTTTGTCGCGCAGATGGCGGTGGAGGTTTCTTATTTTTAGAGGACGTTGTCCTGGCGGTTTGCTAACATGCGGTCCCACATGTCAGTGCTTTACCAAGCCGATCCGCATCCCACATGAGGCAGAACAACGGCAAAAGCAACACATGGTTAACTTGAAGAAGATGAGGGAGAAGCGGATTCAGCAACGAGTGAAATGATGGTTGCTTCGTCCCTCCAACTTCATTTTTTAGCATTATTACTTCGTCCCTCCAACTTAACTGCGGGAAAGGTGCAGCTTTGTGTTTTGACGCATCATTGCTCATTACTACGTCGGTGCCATGACTGGGTGCTTCACCCCGGCTGCTCTGCACTGTATTCCGGTATGGCACATGGACCCGGTAGCTTGATGTCCCACATGTCGGCGAAAGGGACTAGAAGATTTATGAAAGTGAGCGCTCCACTCTTTCGACGGAGGAGTACATGACACGACGGCCCGCGAACTGTCACTTGTACTGTATAGTACTATAGTTTTGCTGTTTCACACGATCCATCGATACAAACTTGATTAAATAGGAAAGGGCGGGATTTTTCCCGGGCGGTATATGATACTGGCCATACATTTCAAAGGCAATTTTAATGTATGCAAACTGAATAATTAAGTAACAATATGATATCTAGTAAAACTAAAAACACATATGATTTATTGTGTTAGAGTGTAGTAGTAGTGTTGTATTGCATAGTTGTTAGATGTAACATGCGAGAATGTGTAGAGATGTAGTTTTGGATGGCCTACAGAGAGAAAAGCGTAATACGTTCACCGAACTTTAGAATAAGCTGATTACGATCACTATATACATTTTGCGGTGATTATACGGTCACTTGCTCACGGTTCAGCATCGGATTGCACTCTGTTGACCGGCCAAATAGTCTGCGTGGCACCATGTTGACTAGTTAAATTGACCATGTTCCTTGTGGGTCCCACCTGTCAGTTCACATAGGGAAAAGGTCAGATAAACACAAATTTACGTAGGTGCGACAAGACTCCAACCCGTGCACGGGAATCACCTGGTTGTGTATGTGTCTGTCAGGGCCTAATGTGTGTGCATGCATGTGTAGGTTGAGCACTTGAGCGTGAGAGTGTGTGTTGGTCGTGTGGTGTAATGGTGTGTGCATGCGTGCGTGCGTGTGAGTGTTGCATGCGTGCGTGGCTGCGTGTGTATGTGTGAGTGTTGCGTGCGTGCGTGGGTGCATGTGTTCGTGTGAGTGTTCCGTGCATGCAATTTGTGTGCATGCGTGCGTGTGTGTATAATCACCACACCAGCTCCTGTGTGTTAAAACAAACGGCTCAACATACCAATACAAGGCCACCTTGTTCGCTGTGCCCGCGGTCATGACTTCGAACCACCGTCCAATATTTTTTTGTCATTCGTTTTCATTCTTACTAGCAAGATGCCCGTGTGTTGCATGTAACATCAAGATGCATTTGTATGACTAGTATATCTTGTGAGAGAAAAGGATGAATGAGGGAAGGCCTTATTTGCAAATGTGGAGAGGTGTGTGGGTACCCTTTTTGCAAAATTGCCATAGTTTCTTTCCTATCCGTCAGATATAAATCAGACGGCCTATATTGCAGGATGGCAGGCACACCATCATCACCAACTCTGTTTTTTATAAGAGTGTATTTTATATTTTATAAGAGTGTAGATGTAGAGTAGATACAAGCCGACAGGTGGGCCCGATGGTAGTGAGATAATGCGATGCAACACTAGAGGTGCCACGTGGAGCGTTTAACTGGCCAACTAGTCATGTCTAGAGCAAATGCAGAGTTGTACGGTGAGCCCGTGACTGTATAATAACCACAAAACGTAAATGGTGACCGTAATGAGTGGATTCTGAAGTCCAATGTACGTATCGTGCTTTCCCTTCAAATACAATGATCGTCACTGTATATATCGCGAGAGAAAGATGAAACATGCGTGAATGTGTTGGGGGCTTACTTTTAGAGGACCTGGAGATAGTTTGTGTGCGTATGTGAAAGGGGCGTAGAGGGGGGGTATGCGATGGAGAGAGAGATGCTATGACTAACTTTATATATAGTATAAAAATATACAAATTCAAAGTGCGAAATAAATATCATTGTGGGCACCATGCAATGCAAATTAGCGTTCATACTCCTCCATATAACTTTGTAATGTTGTATATATGTAGAAATTCTAAAATAATGTTTTGGCCACACTTTATTCAAAAGAAATGTTGTATGCGAAATAAACGTGAAGAGAGGGCTTTTTAGATCAATGGGGTATGTGATGTAACATGTGTGAATGTGTAGTTGATGCATTTGGCAGGGCCTAGAGAGGTATGTGTATGTATTATGTATTCGAGAGAGGCGTGGATAGAGGGGCCGGTGGGGGGGAGATAGCACAAGAAATGAGAGTGGTCTAGAGAGAGACGAATATGATGTCACGGCAAGAGATTCCCTTAAGTGTGTATATGCAAGGGGGAAGTGGATAGAGGCACCAGGAGAATATACTTTTTGTGTGTGGTGTCTGTGTTGGTATGTGTGGGTGTGAAAAGATAACAAGACGTGGGGGCAGATGGTGTGTCACCGCATGAGGTCCGGTGGGTCAAGGTGAGGCCCTTCGTTCGGTTCCGTCCTGCGCCACATTGGTCGACCCATGACGCATTTAGGGAGACCCATGGATGACTAGTCGTACAAGACAAAGATAGCATAATTGTGAAGGACTCTGTGTTCACTGACAAAGCCGGCTAGGATTTGTAACCCTAGGCTCTCAGACTAAGGTAACCCCTTTATCTCTGATATTACTATTCATCCAACCTAACTTTAAGGGGCATCCTATAGAATGCTCTGCTAGAATCGTACTCGTCGATTAGGAAGAGAGGTGTGAGACAATGCGTGAGAGACATGCCTAAAGATAATGTGCGTACAGGAGACACGTAGGAAGGTCTATGTATATAGAAAGGGTCGATGGGGATTGTGCGTGTGTATGCTTGCGAGAGGAAGAGTGTTTGTGATAAAGGTTAGTGAAAATAGTCATAAATGGTTACGAGAGGGAGGCAGAGTTATATCGAGAGCATGTGCGAGAAAGACACCTCGGGAGAGAGTGTGTGAGCATGTGTGAGAGACCACCGATGGAGAGTGAAACTACACGTAAAAGACTGCTGTACACATTGATTAAAGATATAAATTGTATCCAAATATTAGGATGGGATCATGATATTTGCAGTTCGCGTAAGGAACGGTCATTGATCCATCAGACATCTAGATTTTGTCGAATTTGAGCATGTCTATGTTCTTATTCGACACAATTGATCCATATAGTTAGTATTTTGAACTCCAGACAATGCGTCGCTTTAGCAATCGAATATAAATGTGAGTATAGTTCATGCTGTGTGTGTAAAGCACATTATACATAGGAAAGTTACACAATCAACATTATAAATAGCTACATATGAACTAGCATACATTTGAATTCAACTTAAGGTGGTTTAAAAAAATCGACTTCAACATGAAGTCCATTCAATTATTTGAATTTGATATCATGGCATTCGTAAATCATACCTAGATTATGGGGGCACCAATCTTTGCTCTGATTTTGTACATAATAGCATATGTAGTCGTGTATAAAATAGATTCAAATTTTGCTCCTCCATTCCAAAATAATTGTAGTTATAGGATTTTCAAGTGTCAAAATTTCAAAAAGAAGCGGACAATTTAATGAGGTTTTCAATCATACAAGGTCAAATTTCACGTTGTCTATTTAGGTCAATCCTCAAAGTTCAAGAGTACTCTAAACGTGAATGCTTGTGTTTCAAAATTTCGAATGAAGCGTCAAAAGAGCCTCTACTCGCCCGAAACCGCGTGAGACCAATGTTTGGTAGTACAAGGAAATTACTTTTCTAATAACCCCGACCCGTGAAACCTACCGGCCCGACGTCCAAAGGTCTAAACTGGGGTAGGTTTGTAGCTTCATCTAGACGCCACGTAACCGCCTCCGAAAAACATTCATACACAATGGTCGCCTAAGCACACATGCGCGCGGCCGAAATCGCTCCCGCCCACTTTTTGGTTGTCCTGGGATTACCATCCTACCTCTGACCCGCAGTAGGTCCGAAATTTAAGAGGGGGGCAAAGTTTGTACTTTCCCCAAATTTCAAACAAGCGCGGCCCATCTTCTGTTCAAAGAAGCCAAAAACAAGTGCGTCCCGGACCGAAACATGGTTCTCCCCCTCCCCGCCGACCACCCGTCTGATTCCCCATTCGTACTCCGTGGGCGCAAAAACTACCTCTCCACCAGCCGCGAAACTCCGGTGTCCTCCGTCCGCCACCCCATCCCACCCATCAACCGCCGCCCTCCTCCATCACGCTGGAGTCAATACCCCGACGTCATCGTCCACCGCAACCTCAACCACAACGCCCTCCACGGCTAGTAGTTGAAGCCGAGGTCGAGCCGTCTGTACCCGAGCCAGTTCAACCACGCCGTCCTGCGCCTCACCGCTGTCGCTCCAACTTCACCACCCTCCACCACACCGGAGCTGTTCCTGCTATGTCGTCCTTCGCCGCCTCGGATCTGCTTCACCTCCGCTGATATACGGCCACGGCAACACAGTCAACAATTTGGCCATGGGTTTGTCCAAGGATCCACGGTTCTCCAAGACATCGGTTCCCCCGGGAGAAAAAAGAAGATCGTCGCGACATATGGAGGAGACCACACTGGCAACCGATAAGGGTACTCATCTTCCCTTATTCGTGCAAATCTTACGTGTCTGCTTGCACGGTATTCATCCCACAGAAGACACTAGTTGACCGCTTCCTCTTGATACTAGATGTTCCTGGTAACTCGCGATGCACAAGGTTTCTCCTCATATACTATTTCACCTTAGCTAGAGGTTCGTTGTCCCCCTGAATTTCAATTCCTGGTCAGTTGATTCCCAATTGACGGAAGCATTCCCCGTCGTAACATGCGCTAGTCCGCCTATTACGCCGGGGAAGCACCGCCTCGGTGTTTATCTTAGGGGCGTGTGGGGCCTAGAGCTACTGGCGCCCGATCTGGAGGTCGGACGAGATTAAAGGGATGGCTTGGGGGCGCTGCCAAGCACGGCGGTGGTGTGAGGTCGAGGGGAGGGCGGGGCGGTGGAGGCAGGGGTTTGGGCCGGTGGTCGTTGGTGGTTTGAGAAAGATCGTCAACAGTGACTGGCGGGAGGTAGACGAAGGCCATCTGCCCGTTCCTTATAGATCGTATGGTTCATTAAAAAAATCGACTGGCCTATTTATTTTCAATCGACTGTTATCTTGATATGACCACATGTGGTGGTGTGCTGGAGGAGTACCTGCATTTCCTGTGCTCATATATTACAAAATCATACGGAGTAGAATCTAATTTTGTTTGCCATGCAATGTTGTAGAGCTATCATATGTATCATGTCATTTATTTTTCAGCCACCTGCTATCTGCTACTTTTACAGTGCACTAGTTCTGCACACACTTTACCCTTACTCTCACTGTTGTGTTTTTATGCAAGGGTATTTCAGACTCTGCTGCCATGAGAGAAGCCAAAAAGAAAAGAGAGAAGTCGCTCCAGTTTGGTGTGCGGCTAGGCAAGACACGTTTCAACGCGTTAAAGGGTGTAGTGTCAGCAGATGGAGATGGGGAACGTAGCTCTGGAGTTGATGACCTCGCTCGCAATGAACCACCATCCCAGGTGCTTGCTTTAACTTCGCGGTGTCATATGTGGTTGCATGTTCCATATGGTGTCTAGCTTGTATTCGAAAGGCCAAAGTCGGTAAGATAAGGAAAGATATTATTTTTACATGAACCACCATCCCATGAGCACCAGAAGACAAATAGCTAGTCAGGGCACCGGCCGAGCCAGTGACAAGCCCAGCAAAGATAGGCATCACCTGGAAGCCAACTAAAAAGCTGCGATGGTGGCGAAGCAGCCCGCCTCCCACCAGGCTCTCAGGTCCTAGATGATCATGCTCACCACTCCAGCCGAATGTCTAGCTTGTATTGCTTCCAATTTGGTTAAATTGCATCTGCTTAGCTTACACATTATACCTTTGAATATGACATGCCTTTCTGTTTTTGGTACGTACTAGTACATCTTTGTATTAACCATGTTCTTACATCAAACTAATGTTCTTGTGTATCCCTCATCAATCACTTATGATGAGGCAGTCAGACAAGTGGACTACTCCTCATTTAAAGAATGCAGCGTTAGCCTCCTGACATGATTCTAAAGAAACAACAAGGCTAGATGAAGATAGTGAACGTAGCTCTATAGTTGATTACCGCATTTCACCTACACTAGCATCACAGGTGCTTGCTCTAACTTGGCAGCGTGATATGTGGTTGCATGTTGCATATGGTGTCTAGATTGTAATTCTTCCAATCTGGTTAAACTGCATGTGCTATTGTGCTTAGCTTATACATTATACCTGTTAATGTGACATGCCTTCATATATTTAGTACATTGTACATCTGTCTATTAAGCATGTCCTTACATAAAACTATTGTTTTTTTGTATCCCACATCAATCAATATGACGAGACACCTTTAGTATATGTAGTGTGATATTAGTTGCATCTTTCATATGATTTATAGCATGCACTGCTTCTAATTTGTTGAAATTCCATTTATGATGGGACGCTTTTAACTTGGCAGAGTCATATTGGTTGCATCTTTCATGTGGTGTCTAGCTTGCATTGCTTCTTATTTGTTGGAATGGTTTCTTCTTAGTTAACACAAACAGTTGTGAACACGCCATGTCGTCATGTTTTTTGTACATATTCCATCCTGGTATCATGTGTTTGCCTTACATCAAAGTAGTGATTGTCAGTATCATGCATGAATGAGTTCTGAAGAGAGAATTTTATTGCTTTTTCTTGTCGGTTTTACTTGACAATTCAAAATCAATAAAGCGGAAGGAAGTTAGCAAGGCAGCGGATAAAGGTACTCCTTCTAAACAGAGGGCCTCTACAGTTTCTACTCCTCCATCCCCCCAAGATTATTTCCAAGACAACACATGCATATACACTCAACGTAGTTGTGTTTATGATGAGCACGTCTCCCCTAGTGCACCATCACCGGTGCTCCCTCTAACTTGGCACTGGTATATCTGGTTGCATGTTATGTGTGATGTGTAGCTTGTATTGCTTCTAATTTTGTTGAATTCCATCTGCTTACTTTACACATTATACTTGAATAAGACACGTGTTCCTGTTTCTAGAACATACAATATCTGTCTATCACACCATGTTCTTGCATCAAATTACTACTGTTGTGTAACCTGCAACAATCACTTATCATAAGACACGTTTGACTTCGGAGTGTGATATAGGTTACATCTCGCATTCTTTTCTAGCTTGTACTACTAATTTGTTGAAATGACACTTATGACGAGACAATTTTAACTTGGTAGAGTGATATTCGTTGCATCTTTCATATAGTGTCTAGCTTTCATTGCTTCTAATTTGTTGAGATGCCTTCTCCTTAGTGTACACATCATAAGCTATGAAATATGCAATGCCACTAATGACGAGAGACCTCTAACTTGGTAGTGTGATGTTGTTTGCATCTTGCATATGATTTATTTCTTGTACTGCTTCACATTTGTTTAAACGCCATCTATGATGAGGCACTGTTAACTTGGCAGAGCGATATTTGTAGCATATTTCATATGGTGTCTACCTTCCATTGCATTGCTTCTAATTTAGCGAAATGTCTTCTGCTTAGTTTACACATCATAGTTCTGGTCATCTCTTATGTCCCGTTTTTCGTACATATTACAACCTCCTGTCATGTGGTTGTCTAACATCAAAGTTTAGTTCATCTATATCACGCATCAATTTGTTCTAAAGAACTAAATTGTTATTCGTTTTTCTTGTTGGCTTGACTTAACATGGCACAGAGAAAGAGGAAGAAACACAGAATGGCAGGGAACAGGAACCGAAAGAATCCTGCAGATTCTGCTGGTACTGATGGTGTAATAGAAGGTCAAAGTCCAGCGGAAAATTCTACAAACAGGGTATCCCATGCTACACGAGCTGCAGAAAAAGCCAAATAGAAACAAATAGCTGCCACCAAACAAGAAGAGACAACCCTAGTTCTTGCAACACCTTCCACAGTACTACCAGCTGCACGAGTTACTCGTGCGTCAACTGAGCTAGCAGCACGTTCCCAAGCTCCCTTGCCACCTGACACTACTTCCCAAGCACTCTTGACACAAGACGAGTTGGCAAGATCAGATGAACCTTGTGAGCTTCAACATCAAGAAGGTAGTTGCTGGAGTCAAGTTACAATTGCATGCTTCTTTATATGTAGTCTCACAGTTTGATGTACACTAACACTTCCTATGTTCGTTGTTGGACTAGCACCTAGGCGCAAGAGGAAACAAACATCAGGGATAATGCTCGATAGGTTAACTAAATCTAGAGGAGGAAGAATGGAGATCCATTTTGAGGCAGGTTTAAAAAGGCCACATGATGCTACAGAGTTAGCCAAGTTAGTATCAGAGGCAGCGGTTTCCGTTAGGTGTCATGTACGTATCCTCCCAACATGGATTCAGTACAGGAATGACAAGGATGAAACCCAGTTCAACACATTCCTCGCCCATTTATCTGTAAGTATGGTTATGTATGGAAACTAGTAATATCGTCTTGCTCCGTCCCATACTTTCTAGGTTGCTGATAATGAGACTCGCATAATTTTCAATAGATGAGGTTCAAGTTGGATAGCCAAGATGATGCAACCAGACAAGCTTGCATCCATGTTTTCAAGTCTGCTCTGCGACAGTATCGGTATAACTTGAGGAAAACTCACTTTAAAGGCAAGGCTAACAGTGAACTTTCCTAAACATCTCTAGTGGAAAATATATCAGATGAAGACTGGAGGGGCCTCGTTAAACACTGGTCTGATCTAAAGTATCAGGTACATTATATATATGTGATCAGATCACATGTTGAAGTCCTATTTACGCATGTGCCACAAAAATCTATCTTCTTGTAGGTGAACTGTTCAAAGAACAAGGCCAACCGTATGGAAGTGAAATTCCAACAGACGACGGGATCTCGTAGCTATATTGCACACTGCGAGGCTCTTGTAATTACCTGTTGTTTCACTCTTTTGCTGTACCATATTATCAGATCTATATTGACTTGTTCCAAATGCAGAGGAAAGCCCGCAAGGACCAAAAAGTACATGAACCAAATGCTGTGGAAATCTTCAAGGACTGTCACACCAGCAAGAAGAAGGACATGACTACACCAGTCAAAGCCGCTATTGTAAGTCCTTAATCCTCATGCCTTTTAATTACTACTTACTCTCACTTGTGCCTTGAACTGCATGGTTTGCAGCCAATGTCTATTACTCTTTCCAATTTTATACACAATTGTCTTAGCATATCATTGCACCTTACAAGGTTTAAAAGAGAGGAGTGATGTTCCTTTGATCTTGACCCGTAATCTAGTTCCGTGCTGGACTTGCCCACACAACGTTACAATTGCTTGTTTGTCTGTTCTCAGTTGTTTTGTGATATGAATGATGTCATACTATGTTTACCGTATTATAAACTTCGTCTCTTTATCCTTAGCCCTCAATACAATGTGAAGAAATAGACCATACATTAGCGATGGTACATGGTCATATGTTTGGAACCTGGTTTTATTATGTACTTTGCAATAAAATACAACTAATATTTTACATGGGTTCATCAGAATAAGTTCTGTATATAGACCAAAGCTATTTTGTTTGGTTTTGCTGCCTCCTTAATATCTTCTGTTCTGGCACTACTAATGTAAAACCTCAACTTTTCAGCGAGCTATGGAAAAAATGGTGGAACCACCACCTTGTGAAGGTGGCGAGGCAACTATAACCGCAATGTCAGCTCTTGCTGCAGTGGGTCAGTACCTGTCCACTAACAGTGCCAAAAGCACATTCCTGTGTAATACTGGGTTGGTTGTTAAGGCAATCTCGTCCAAACTGGCTTATGATCAAGATATGCAAGCTCAAAACGATGTTGTATCTACGCTCCAAACACAAGTCCATTCCCTAACAGAGACCCTTTATGAAATAAGGAGAGACATTGTTCGATGTTGTCAAGATATGCATGGTTTTGAAACCAGACTATTAGACATTTGCTATGTTGTTCAGGAGCCTAGGAGAACTGAAGGCGAAGGTTATGGTGCTCCATCAGACAATACAACATGAAAACGTAACAGTCAGGTCAAACGAACTGAGCTTCTGAACTTCTAGTGGTGCATTTATCTGCTAGACTGTTAACTTTTATGCCAACCTTCCTTTTGTTTTATAGGTGTAATTTGTTTTGGTGCGATACAAAATTTGTTCTTAACGTGCAACCACCGGCTGAAGAAAACAGCAAGCCATTTTTGTATAGTGTAGGGTGTTCCCTATATTTGCACTGGTGGCGAACTTTGATGCCCACCGGCTGTAGTTAACATGGGCCTCCTATGGGTCATAGAAACAATGGGCCTTCTAAGGGTCGTAGAAACAATGGGCCTTCTAGTGGCGTAGAAACAATGGGCCTTATACAGGCCGTAGACACAATGGGCCTTCTACGGGCTGTATCATCAATGGGCCTTCTATGAACCGTATGATCGGTTGGCCAAACATGGGCCAATAACAGACCACATTATGGCCGTAAATGGGCTAGAGTTGAAATTCTCCGTTCATGGGCCGACCATAACGGGTCGTCGTTAATCAGCCGTATTTGATGACGCTATGAAAACGGCCCAACATATTAACGGGCCACAAACGGGCCTACTGTAACCACGGGCTGAATTTGGCCCACAAGCAGAAAATGACAGTAACGGGCCGTAAGTAAACGAATGCTGGAAATGAGCCATAGAATAAATGGGCCCTGAGAAAGCCAAAAGATAACATGGGCTGGAAACGGCCCAACGGAATAATGGGTTGTTAATGGGTATAAAGTGATACACTGTTCATTATGGGCCAGTTTCACCATGTGCCGTTAATGGGTATAAAGTGATACACTATTCATTACAGGCCAGTTTTACCACAGACCGTTAATGGGCTAGGAGTAATAAGGGCCTCATATGGGCCGAAAGACGTCATGGGCCATACATGGGCCGGAAGTTAAAACGAGCTAGAATTATATTGGATGGCCCAGATGATGCTACTGGGCCTAATTCGGATAGGCCGTAAACGGGCCCTAGGTTAGCGGGCTGTAAATGGGCTATATACGAACATGCCGTTAACAGGATTGTCGTGGGCCGGCCCTCCACCTTTTGACCAAGTCAAACGGGCCGGCCTTTTCACAGGAATGGGCCTCTGTTGGGTCGTGCCATGTGTCGACGTATCATAGGTGCTTTGGTTCCAATGAGTGGATGACATCTGTCCAACGGTGAGCCGACACGTGTTTCCTCCAGCCAATGATGATTTTACACATGGAAAATCCCCATTGGTCGGGGCTGTTAACGGGTTATCGGATCCAAAACCGGACCCGATAGCTTAACGATGTTCATTACGATGGATGCCATGTGTCGGTCACCCTTGACGAAAGCACTTTCGTGACGCGCGATTTATCGTCATGGAAGTGGACACTTCCGTGATGATAATTTTGGTAATGTCACGGAACACTTCTACGACAGCACATGTATGACTATCTTGATTCTGTCATAAAATCGTCATGGATGTACATGCATGACAAAAAACGTGACCTACTGTGACAAACACGTATCATCACGGAAGTGTACTTTTTTGTAGTGTTGAATCAACCCGTTTGATGTTATGCTATGAGATACCTTCGTCACAAGTTAATGGTTAATAACACAGAGGAAATTTACGTTTGCATAATTCCTTAGACCATGAGAGTATCAAGTTCCTTCATGCTTGCTTCATGAACTTTGGGGTATGCTAAACGTCGTCCATAAATGGGTGGCTATTACGGCGGCTTACTGGTTCATGGAGAAGTATGCCAAGTAACTTGATAGCTCACGATTGGGATTTTCTCCTCTGTCGATGGAGAGATATCTCTGGCCCTCTCGGTGTTATGGTATCCATCATCGTCTGGCCACACACATTGTGATTTGATCACAGGGATGCCGGAACACAGGAACGAGAAAAGAGAACAATACCGGTAACGAGGTAACTGTCATAGTGGAAAAAATTGTTGATCCACGGGAATGCCAATACATCTCACCTCAGGTATTTGAAACATATCGCGAAGCAACAGGAATAACACACGACAACTTGAGGTTCACTCGAACATTCATTCGTGTGGGTATAGGGGTCAATATGGGTGTCCACGGCTGCGATGTTGATCATTGATCGAAAAGGGTTCCGGTCATGTATATACATCACCGAACCTATAGGGTCACATGCTTAAGGGTCATCTATCTGCTGAATACTAGACAGGGAGTCTGAGAGAAATTCGCCGAAAAAGTTTCGGAGACAACGAAAAGGTTCCGGAGAGAGAACACCGAAATAATTTCAGTAAAACCGAAAATTTGTTTCGGGGTATTCCATTAAGTCAAATTGGTTCCGGCACATGCTTGATAATTCTTGGAGGGTGCCAGAATTATTCTGGAAACTTCTGGGAATTTTCCGGGATAAAAACTGGAAATGTTCCGGAGCTGCCGAAACCACTTCAGATGCTTTTCGCAGATGAAAATCACTAATCCAGAATTGTTCTGGAACGCATTGAAAATTATTTTAGTGGGTACTGGAAATGTTCTAAGCCCACATAAATATTTTCAGTTCGAACGGACGCTGAAAAATGTCGTCATGAATAGTAAAAGTGCTTTTTGGATATTTTTTGGAAAGCCACTTTTTTGGGCTTTGCTCAAAAGATCTAAGGGATGACTTGGTGAATGGAAAGGTGGTGGGTCCACCCAAGGAGGCAACCATTTTCGTTCATGGCCTTGGGGGGCCTATGGGGCTTCCTTCCACCATTTGGTGCTCCACTCGCCTCCCCATTTCGCCCTTATGTATGACATAAAGCATTGGCACTTTGGGTGTTTCATGTGGCATACTACCCCTTGGTTTTCCTATAAATAGGAGGTGAGGGGGCTACTCAAACCTCATCCTTGCTCTCATACACATGCCATAGACTTATCTGGCTTCTCTCTCCCTCCCACGAAAAGAGTTTGGTAGAGCCGAAAGGATATCTGGGTTCTGGCGGGAACTAGTTCTATATGGCGAAGCCCTACCGGATAGATGACACCGTATGTGTGCAACCCTGTAGAGAGGTCGTAGTTTCAATCTTCGTGCCCGAGGGGCATTTTTGAGAGTGCCTCCCGAAGGGCTGTGCAAGTGAAGGTCCGAGTTCCGTGAGTCCTCCCGAAAGGCTGTCCGAGTGACTGTCCGAGCGCCCCCCGGAGGGTTGTTCGTGGGGCAGATGAGGGAGTACCTCCTTGCGGTTGAGAGGTTGTAAATCCTAGCTGCGGGGATTTGCACCGCCATCATCATCGACTCTACTTCTGCTGCGCTGTGAGTCGGTAACGAAAAAGATCAAACCTTGTATGCAGTCTCCATAGTGGTCCTGAGCTGGTGCGTAGGTCAGATTTTTTGTTTTCTATTGCGTTACCCTACACCATGTACCTCACCGGTCAGCACAGAATTATCAATGGCCACATCCAAGTCTCCAACGGGTGGCTCTGGCCTTGTCACCTCCACATCCGCACTCACAACTGCCTCGGGGTCCGCAGCTACCTCCATGGAATGCGTGTCAGGATCCATCCCCGACGACAGTTCCGATTTGCATAAAGGTTTGTATAAAATTTTTCTGGTTTGCATGTAATTTTTTCGGTTTGTTGAAATCTGTCTTGAAATGTATGTGGCTGCAGTTGGATGGCTAGCCCCCACATCAGTGTCCGGGGACTGGTGCCCGATGCGGTGGGTCAGCATACACAAAAGGAGAGCTAAGAGCATCTACAATCGGACCCCTCAAACCCGTCTCAAACGCCCGAGAAGGCTGCCCGGTCATGAAATTTGGATCCAGACGGGCCCCTCAAACGCCCGGGCGGACCGGCACCCCTCATATCCAGCCCAAAATATGGGGCGGATATGGGGGCGCCCGGGCGCGCCTGGGCCCGCCCGCCACGTCGGACCCGACCCATGCTGGCCCACCCGACCCCACTTATATCCGTCCCCATTCTTTCACCGGACCAAACCCTAGCCACTTCACTCCAGTTCCCTCCGCCACCCGAGCTCAACTCCGGCGGTTTGAGACCTTCTCCACCATGGCACGCAGCGGATTGGACTCCGACCAATCCAGGTCCGTCGACTGGGGTGTCCCGTGTGGGTTGGAGGAGGCATTGCACTTCGCCGCTCCCGGGAGGACAATGCCCGGCAGACGGATGGATCCGTCCGCCGTGACGCCACAACGTCGGCTCATCGGGCGCTCGGGTCCTCTGGTGCTGGATCCTCGTGGTCCTGGCTGGAACACCTCTCCTTCCCCATCACCGCTCGGGCAGGGTACGAGTCCCCCCCGGGAACGGGCGGCCCGCCGTGGGAAGGGGAGTATAAGGGTCGCCGAGGCCCGTCTCGCGGCGGAAATGGCGACGACGGAGGTGGCCACAAAGGAGGAAGCCATCCGCGCCTGCATTGTGAAGAAACGGCAGCGGATGAACATGCGCGCCCTCACCCCTGAGCAGAATCGGGCAGTCTGTGTCATGACCGGACTGCCATCGAAGGAGGAGAAGGAGGACAGCGACGGCGACGACAACTCCGTCGACGAGCAGATCCGGCTCGATCCGTACTGTATCTTCGTCAGGTACTTCCGCGAGAAGGATGACAATGGCACCGGGAAGGGCAAGGGCACCCGTGGATGAACTCCACCATATCCAAACATGCCAAATTTTGGTAGTCTGGTGGCATGTTTTGTGTAGTGTAGTGGAGTAGCCGGACGATGCGTGTGCGTCGACTTAGTGGCATGAGTTTGTATTGATTTGGGATATAGTAATTGAGGTATTCGGATGTGGATTACATTTTTTGAATAGTACCCGGTCAGTGCCCGTGAACACGCCCGGGCGCGTCCACGGGTGTTTGATGGGCCGAATTTGTCAAATTCGGCTGTAGATGATTTAAGGCGGGGCCATGTGTCAGCCTCCTACACCCGTCGGCCCACGATATCGCGGATCCGCCACGTCCCCAGCCTTCTCTCCGGAGTCCAGATGCAAATCCGTAAGCACACCCAGAAAACTATCCTCTCCTCCTTCCGTACTCATCTCTCTCTACTTTCTCCGCCCCCAGAAGCAACTCAGACCCCCTCCCCTCCCCCCAATTTCCCTTCTCTTCCCCGGCGACGTCCCCAAGCCCACCAACTCCGGCCAGATCGACGGCCCCCTCGAGCTCCTCCACCCCTCCCGGTGCCCCCGCCCCCTCCCGGTGCCCCCGTACAGTTGCCCGCTCCGAACCCTAGCCATTTCGCACCGCGAGGTATCCGCCCTCCTGTACCTCTAGTGTTAATACTTTTGGTTTTGGGGAGGCGTCGCCACTGGCTGCGGGGTGGGTAAATACTCGGGCCACCCATGGAGGAGGGTTCTGAGCGGCCCCCTCACTCACGCGCCACCCGGGCGCAAAACCCTAGCTGTGAGGAGGAGGAGGCCGCCGGGCTGGTCAAAGACGAGATTGCTGACGATCTCAACGCCGACCCCGCGGAGGACGAGGATGAGGATGAGGTGGTTGTGGAGGAGGGCGAGGACGAGGTGCTCGTCGCCTCCGACGACGACGACGGGGCGGCGGACGGCGCCGGAGGGGATGACGACTTCGTGCCGCGCACGCTGGAGGAAGCTCTCGTGCCGCGGGTGGGTACGGTGTTCGACTCCGTCGACGAGGCCTTTTCGCTCTACAAGGCATACGCCTTCCGCATGGGATTCCACGCCGTGCGCCGCACCTGCCACAACTACGAGGGGATTCGCTACCGCTCCACCTTCAGCTGCACTCAAGCTGGCAAGTCCCGGGAAGGGGCCGCCCCGTCGGAAGATTCAGGCGCCCGCTACCCACTCCGCAACAAGCGTGGGGCAGCCACCCCGGAGAAGCGGGCTCGGCGAACCACTGCCGAGAAGACTGGATGCAAGGCGATGCTGATCATCCGTGACAAGCGGGTGAACGATAGGTGGAAGGTGGAGTTCGTCGACTTGGAGCATAACCATCCTTGTACACCTGATATGGTGAGGTTTTTGAAATCCTACAGGGAGATGCCTGAGTCAGCCAAGAAGAAGGCCAAGATTACTGTTGAGATGGATGAGACGGTGGAGAAGTCATTGAGTGAGATTGCTGAGACCAGGAAGTTTCCCACTCGCCCCAAGCGGAGTGTCAGTGGTGGAGCTGCTGCTGGTGGGTTGAGGTTTAATAGAACCGACAGTTTTGTGCAGCGCTTCGGGGACGAAGACCTCATTGCAGTCAAGAAGTTCATCGAAATGATGCAGGAAAAGAAACCAAACTTCATTCATAGCTGGGATCTTGATCAGGAAAGTCGCATGAAGAATTTTTTCTGGACAGATTTGAGGTCTCAGGCCCAGTACCGCTACTTTGGTGATGTCATTTCACTTGATGTAATGTACTTGCAGCACTCTCGTGCTAGCCTCCCTTTGGCCACACTCCTTGGGGTGAATAACCAGGGCCACCTTGTGCTACTTGGTTGTGGTCTGCTCTCCAAAGACAGTAAAGAGAACTATGTTTGGTTGTTGAAGAGGTGGCTGAGCTGTATGAATGGCAAGCCACCAGAGGCGATTACAACTAGTTATTCAGATGTCGTGGCAGAGGCTGTGTCTGAGGTCTTGCCAGATGCAAGGCACCGGTTCTGCTTTTGGCATATCTTGAAGAAGCTCCAAGAAAACGTGGGACGTACACATGAGAAAGAGGCAATTTCTTTGAGATTCAAGGAGGTTGTTTATGACACAGTCACTCTTACTGACTTTGAAAAGGAGTGGGAGGCCATGGTTGAGCATTACAAGCTCAAAGATAATGAATGGTTCTCTGCACTGTACAGCTGCCGGAAGCAGTGGGCTCCTGGTTATGTCAATCATTCGTTTTGGGCTGGCACATCTGCTATCAGGAAGGTTGAAAAACCAGATCCATACTTTGATGGTGTTGTGACAAGTAAAACCACATTACCAGTTTTCCTTGAGCAATATGAGACTACCCTCAGAGGGAAGCTGGAAAGGGAAGCATACGATGATTTGCGCTCCTATTATTCTAGGCTCACTTTGCTGTCAGGATTACCATTTGAGGAGCAACTTCTGGAGCTGTATACAGTACCCATGTTTCAGGCATTCCAAGACGAGATCAAGCAATTAATGCATGTTATTTGTAAAGAGGTAGACAGGAGCGGGAATTCAATTACCTACATGGTCAGCGAGTTAATACAGGGCAAGAAGGTTGACTATACAGTTGTCTACAACAATTCTGACAAGGATGTTTGGTGCATTTGTCGCTCTTTTCCATCACGGGGCATTCTTTGCAGCCATGCTCTGTCTGTTCTGAAGCAAGAGAATGTGTTGATGCTGCCATCAAAGTACATCCTCAGCCGCTGGAGGAAGGACTTCAGAATTATTCACGCGTCTGCAAGCCCGAACTCTGTGGCATTGCAGAGAGATTTGAGCATTTTTGATGATCTCTACGTGCGTGGCCATGAATATTTAGAAGATGTTATCGATATTGGGGCTAGAGAACCTGAGTTGAAGGAGTTTGTGCTGTCTGCCATGAAAGAAGCGAAGGGCAAACTAGTAAGGCCTGGTCAGACCCAGCAAGGTGATCAGCGGGTTGATGTAAATATGGCAGTAACTGGTCAGGTATCCGCTGATAGAAGAGTTGATGTGAACATGGCATCAAACACCACATCCATCATTCACAGGGACAGAAGGGTTGAGGCAAACATGCCATTAAACACAAGAGCCCTGGTTCATGAGGATAACATGGCATCCAACACGACATCCCTGATCCATGGGGACAGAAGAGCCGATATGGAAATGCAAACACCCCACCTTATCCACAGAGAGGGAAGAGTTGACATGAACATGACAGCCCCTCACTTGATGCAGAGGGAGAGAAGAGTAGACGTGAATATGACGTCCCCTCACCTGATCCATGGGGACAGAAGAGTCGATATGAACCTGGGGTCGCCACACTTCATACACAGCGACAGAGGAGTTGATATGAACCTGACATCCCCTCATCTGATACATGGGGACAGGAGAGTTGATATGAACATGGCGTCACCACACCTGATACATGGAGACAGAAGAGTTGATATGAACATGACGTCCCCTCACATGATACATGGTGACACGAGAGTGGATATGAACATGGTATCCACTTCTCAGGATGATGCGATGCACACTTTTGATTTGGTGAACGTCAACCTGGAGAGTTCTTTGCCAATGGCTGCAACAGATTTCATGCAAATGCATCCACACCCACCAGTTTACCATCCCAAACAACTCCTCAATATGAGAGATCAGGTGATGGACTCAAACAAGAGATCCAATGTGGAAACAAATACTTATTTCATCGGAGGTGGAATGCATGTGGGGTAGTTTAACTGTCTGCTGCTGTAACATTTGTTTAGAAAGGGAGACGACCTTCTTGTATGTTGATATGTATGTTCTTAGTTCAGGCAGTACCACTAATCAACTAGTTTGTACTAATTGCAGATCAAACATTGATTGTTGGTAGCTCTCCTGTACCATTTCCCCCCTGTTTGGCAGTTGCAGTTAGCTACTTGAATGGCATTGTTCTCTGCATATATTTGATAGATATCCATCTGGTAATTGCAAGTGTGATGCCTCTAGTTTCGCAGCTTAGATGATGTTTGTTCTGGTTTGAGCTGTCGATAGCACTGTATTGCCTTGTGCTTTCCATTTTTTATTTGTGCTGGCAGCTTATCCCAACATAAAATTTAAGATTAAAGTCTAGTACTCCCTCTGTAAACTAATATAGGACGTTTTAGAGACATCTCTAAAACGTCCTATATTAGTTTACAGAGGGAGTAGTTATTATGATTATAACTTCGTGGCTTACTCGCAAGCTATGTTGCAGTTTAACTGCTTTGGCTCTTTTTTTTTTTTGGCTGTAGTGCATCTGCTGGGAAGCAATTGGTTGGATATCATGGAAATATTTCTTGTAGCTGTGTTGTTTGAGAAGGTGGCAGCTTGTTATATTTCAGGGTTAAGGTAGAGAATCTTTTATAGATAGAGAAGAAGCTTCACGTTCAGTGCACAGCATTGCTTCAAGCTGGTTCCCTGTTCTACACGAGCAATTAGTTAATATTCGTCTGTAAAGAAATAGCGTTTAGCTTTTATATTTCTTTACGGAGGGAGTATTTGCCTTCTGCTGCGATGCAGCAGCTGATGTGCATATTGGCATGCTAACTTTGATCTTAGCATTTCATAGGAAATCTATGTGAGCCAAGCTTGTGGTATTCGCTTTGTTTGATTCGAACTCCCTATAATTGCTTGGAAACGCCCCAAAATCGTGTTTAAGGAGGTGTTTTGGAGACTTCATCTTATAATCATCTCTGGCCTGGATGCAGCTTTGGAGACGTTTTTCAGAAAAGCCTCAAATTGGAAGAGATTCTGAGGCGATTCTCCTAATTGATTGAGGGGTTTCTCAAAAATCGCCTCCAAATCAATGGATGTTTTGAGGCGAACCTCACCGCCTCTGGCATGCAGGGTATGTTCAAATTTCATTCTTCTATGTTCTGTTTTTTTTTCTTTTTTTTTCTAAGAAAGGCAAAAGCTTTGCCTTTTCATTTCATTAATTAAGAAAAACAGGGAGAGTCCCAGTCGCTACATCACAGAAGGGAGAGAAATCTCCACGTCTGAAATCGCCCAGATTGGCCAAAAGCCAGACAAGGCGAACATCAAAGCATCCGGACCTGAAACTGAACAAGAATATCATTGCCATTCGTCCTGTTCTCCATCATGAAGATTGGAGTCATTGGACCTACAGAGTCATTTTCAAGGGTTGATGAAGCAGAGTGCTGCAAGAAAAAAACCATATGCCACAACTTTATAACATCATCCTGATACATATCAACATATTAGAAGTCTTTTTCGGATTTTCAGAACTTCAGCAAGGTGCACTCTTCAGCTGTTTCAATCTAAAGTGTTTGCAGAACAACTGTGTAGCGACAAGACCTCAAACAGTCTGATCTCTGTGCTCCGGTGTCATCTCTGGATCAGTAATGCTGACACCACACAGTACTCGGAGGATTTATAACAGAGTTGCAATCACACACTTATTATATCGAGTGTCTCAAGAGAGAACTTATTACAATAAATATGGCTTAAGGCCATCTAATAACGATAACAGCGGAAGGCTTGGAAGATAAGTGAGTCCATCAACTTCAACAGCATCACTGAGTATAGAACCACGACCTAAAACTCCTTAATCGTCGTCTGAAAAGTCTGCAACATTAACGTTGCAGCCCGAAACGGGTCAGCACATGAAATATGCTGGCAAGGTAACACATAGAGACTAATGAAATGAAACAGCTATACTATAAGCATATTTGGTTGGTGGAAAGCTCTATGATTACGGTTTTGCGTAAAGCCAAATTTTCCCTACTACAAAGGAATAAATTTATTTAACTATCATGATAGTTGTTAAACATTGAGAATGGTTGACAGCATTCTCAATCTCAATTAAGCATCATCATTACAAAACCTAACAAAATTAATATAGAGTAACATGTTGAGATTCACATAATAATCCAGGTACTAGATACTCAAGATGTCCATAACCGGGGACACGGCTAATCATGATTAGTTTATTACACTCTGCAGAGGTTTGCGCACTTTTCCCCACAAGACTCGATCGCCTCCGTTTGGTTTCTCGCACTACATGGTGTTTGAGAAGACGGATGACCGAGACACAGTCTTTCAGAAGCGCTAGCACCTTACGATGGATAGACCGTTACACCTACTTTCCCCTACATCTGCTAGTCTACCCTGTAAGAGTTCGCACGACTTAATCAACTATGCCAGAGCCCATAATGGCTTGTGGCTGCACACGGAAGTTTCTAGTATGA
Source organism: Triticum dicoccoides (assembly GCF_002162155.2). Taxonomy (NCBI): domain Eukaryota; kingdom Viridiplantae; phylum Streptophyta; class Magnoliopsida; order Poales; family Poaceae; genus Triticum; species Triticum dicoccoides. The sequence continues at coordinate 88,995,623 of NC_041386.1, forward strand.
ATAATCTCATGATCCCTTTGAGCTTGGGTGGCGGTCCAAAAGAAATAGGCAATCCTGGAATACCCAGGTACCTCAATCCACCCAGATGTGTGTTTAATTTGCCACCTTAGATAAATCATTAATTAACAAACTCACATCTCCCATGAATATCACTCACCCAATCCACGTCTACTAGCATAGCATAGCATAATGGCAAACGTAAAAGTAACTCCCAAAGGTTTGATAATAAAACAGGTAATAGGTACTATCTCAACTATTTCCCATCCCACAATTTAATTAGATCCTAATCATGCAATATGTGAGGATTGATCTAATGCAATAAAACTGGGTAGTAGAAAATGTATGATCAAAGTGTTACTTGCCTTGCTGATGATCCGCGAAACCTAGAGATTCGAAGTAACAGGCGGCGCACTCCGGGTATTCTATCGCAGACAAACAAACAAGCATACAATAAGTACTCATCTAATGCACAGGTAAAAGTCAAATAAGAGCTAACCAGAAAGTTCAACATAAGAACTCCGCTTTGCAAAAAGAATCAAATCAAACGAAGCAACGAAAGTCAAACGGCGAAAGAAAACAACTTCGTTCTACTAATCTAGATCTAAGGCAATTTTTACAGTAGCAAAAACTTGTTTAAGTTGGTTAAACGGATAGAGGGTTTCGAGACGAAACTCCATGCGCTTGAATCGCCTGATTCCGATAAACGAGCGAAAAGTTATACTAAAACGAAAATCGGATCAGAAATCGCGATCAGAAAAATCACGGATTTAATCCGAGAAAAAGAAAAACGATGAACGTTCGCTATAACGAACGAACGGACGAACGCTTGCTAATTAAATAAATAAAAAAACCGATCTATTAAAAAAACCGAAACTAAAAAAAAACCGACGAAACACCGATAGTTTTTCGGAAAAAAATGGCGGCGCGGATTTCGAGGCGAGGCGAACCTCGGGCGACGGGTCGGCGGCGGCGGCGTCCGGCACCGGCGACGGCGCGGCGGGCGGCGGCGGCGGCGGGGCGGCGACGGCGGCGGCTCGGCGGGGCTTGGGCTAGGGTTTCGGCCCGGGGGTGGGCCGGCTTATAAAGGCTAGTCGGACACGGCCCGTAGGTCGGTGCGATTTTTTTTAAATAATTACGCGCAGAAGAAAAATAAAAAGAAATACTAAACGGACTCCAAAAATGCCGAAATAAATTTTTCCGGGCTTCTAAAATCAAGCCGCACAGGGTGAACATTTATTTGGGGCCTAAATGCAATTTTGAAAAACGCACATTTTTCCCAAATTCAAATAAAATAACGAAAAACTCCGAAATAAAATCTTATTTGATTTTATTATTAAATCCTCAATATTTCTTTATTTTGGGAAAGTCATTTTATTCCCTCTCTCATATTTTTGTAATAGAAATAATTGATGATAAAATAAGTTAAATCAAATGATCCTATTCTCAAAATTTGAGAAAACTCAAATATGAAAATAAAGAATTTTCCAACTCTCTCCGTGGGTCCTTGAGTTGCGTAGAAATTTCTAGGATCAAACCAAAGGCAAAATAAAATATGATATGCAATGATGATCTAATGTATAACATTTCAAATTGAAAATTTGGGATGTTACAAACCTACCCCCTTAAGATGAATCTCGCCCTCGAGATTCAGGTTGGCTAGAAAATAGGTGAGGGTGGTCATTGAGCAAATCTTCCTCTCGTTCCCAGGTGGCTTCATCCTCCGTGTGGTGGCTCCACTGAACTTTGCAAAACTTGATAACCTTACTGCGAGTGACTCGGCTGGCAAACTCAAGAATCTTAATTGGTTTCTCCTCATAGGTCAAATCGTTATCCAACTGAATTGCTTCCAATGGCACTGTGTCTCTCAAGGGTATGTCAGCCATCTCCGCGTGGCACTTCTTCAACTGAGAAATGTGGAACACATCATGAACTCCTGACAATCCTTCGGGCAATTCCAACTTGTAGGCCACTTCTCCCATACGCTCCAAAACTCGATATGGTCCTACAAATCATGGCGCTAACTTTCCTTTAACTCCAAAACGCTTTGTTCCCCGAAGTGGTGATACTCGAAGATAAGCTCTATCTCTGACTTCATAAACTGTCTCCTTGCGTTTAGAATCTGCATAACTCTTCTGCCTGGACTGGGCTATTTTGAGCCTATCGCGAATCAATTTCACCTTCTGTTCAGACTCCTTAATCAAGTCAGGTCCAAACAACTGGCGGTCTCCAACTTCATCCCATGACAACGGTATCCTGCACCTCCTTCCGTACAAGGCTTCGAAAGGGGCCATCTTTAAACTGGTTTGGTAACTGTTGTTGTAAGAGAATTCCGCATATGGCAAATTATCATCCCAACTAGATCCATAATGTCTCCAAAATTTGGTTGACTCTCTCGGTCTGTCCATCTGTCTGTGGATGAAAAGCCGTACTGAATTCTAGCCTGGTATCCAAAGTTTCGTGCAACTGCTTCCAGAACTTTGAGGTAAACTGGGTTCCTCTATCTGATACGATACTCCTCGGAACTCCATGTAAGCATACAAACCTGGTCATGTATATCTTTACCAACTTAGCACTGGTGTAAGTGGTCTTTACCGGGATGAAATGAGCTACTTTCGTCAACCGATCGACTACAACCCAAATCGAGTTATAGCCTGAACGAGTCCTGGGTAATCCCGTGATAAAGTCCATGCCTAACTTATCCCACTTCCATTCGGGTATCGGCAATGGCTATAGCTATCCTGCTGGCTTCTGATACTCTGTCTTTACTCTCTGACACACATCACAAACTGCTACATACTCCGCAATATCTTTCTTCATTCTGGTCCACCAGAAAATATCCTTCAAATCTAAATACATCTTGGTATTTCCTGGGTGAATCGAATACGGTGAATCATGTGCCTCTTGCAGAATCAACTTCCTGATCTCCGGGTCATTGGGCACATAAACACGGTCTTCAAACCATAGGGTGTCGTGCTCATCCTCACGAAATCCTTTAGCCTTTCCTTCGCTTATTTTCTCCTTTGTAGAGGCAATCTCCTTGTCAGTCTTCTGAGCTTCTCTGATTCTATCCATCAAAGTTGACTGAATCTCCAATGCTGCTACATAGCCTCTCGGAACTATTTCCAAACATAGATCACGAAGATTTTCTGCTAACTCCATTGGTATTTCTCCCATCATTAGTGTATTGACATGGCTCTTACGGCTCAATGCGTCAGCTACTACATTAGCCTTTCCGGGACGGTAATGCAATCTCATATCATAATCCTTGATGAGCTCCAACCATCTCCTTTGTCTGAGGTTTAACTCCTTCTGTGTGAAGATGTATTTCAAACTCTTATGATCCATGTACACCTCACAATGGTTTCCAATGAGGAAATGTCTCCATGTTTTCAATGCATGCACTACGTCTGCTAACTCCAAATCATGCGTAGCATAATTCAACTCATGAGGCTTAAGCTGTCTTGAGGCATATGAAACAACTCTCCTTTCCTGCATAAGCACTGCTCCAAGTCCTCGACGTGAAGCGTCGCAATACACCTCATAGTCCTTGGTCTGATCTGGCAAAATCAACACTGGTGAAGTAACCAATCGTTTCTTCAACTCCTGGAAACTAGCCTCACATTCCTCGGTCCATTTGAACTTGGTATCCTTCTTTAATAACTCCGTCATAGGCTTCGCAATCTTTGAGAAATTCTCAATAAATCTTCAGTAGTATCCTGCGAGTCCAAGAAAACTCCGTATCTCTCCAACTGTAGTTGGTGCTTCCCACTTGGTCACGGTATCAACTTTAGTGGGATCTACTGCTATACCTTCTCCGGATATAACGTGTTCGAGGAATCCTACTTCCTTCAACCAAAACTCACATTTGCTGAACTTGGCATACAACTGATGTTCTCTGAGCTTCTCAAGTACCAATCGCAAATGTTCCTTATGCTCCTCTTCATTCTTCGAGTAAACCAGTATATCATCGATGAACACCACGACGAACTTATCCAAGAACTCCATAAACACTTTGTTCATCATGTTCATAAAATAGGCAGGTGCGTTAGTCAGGCCAAATGACATAACGGTATACTCGTACAACCCATATCTGATGGTAAAACCTGTCTTAGGAATATCCTGTTCTCGAATCTTCAACTGGTGGTATCCTGATCGCAGACCGATCTTGGAAAATACCTTAGCTCCTTGCAATCGATCAAACAGATCATTAATCATGGGTAGTGGGTACTTGTTCTTGATGGTTACTTCATTCAATCCTCGATAATCAACAACCATCCTTAACGATCCATCCTTCTTCTCCACTAGAAGTACTGGCGATCCCCAAGGCGAAGAACTTGGGCGAATATATCCCTTATCCAGTAAATCCTTAATCTGCTTCTTAATTTCCACCAAATCCTTTGCAGGCATCCTGTATGGTCTCTTAGATATTGGCCCCATGCCTGGCAATAGCTCAATCAAAAACTCAATATCTCTATCCGGTGGCATGCCTAGCAACTCTTCTAGAAATACTTCAGGGAAATCCCTTACCACTGATACTTCCTCCTGCATAACTCCTGTTAAACAATTTACTTGTGTCCCTTTTGGCACATGCCGGGATACATACTTGATCCTTCTCCCTTCTGGGGTGGTAAGCAAGATTGACTTACTGGCGCAATCGATGTTTCCTCCATACATCAACAGCCAATCCATACCCAGAATTACATCCAATCCTTGTGATTCTAAAATGATCAAATCCGAGGGAAACACATGCCTACCTATACTCAATGGCACTTGAAAACATCCTTGACTGGCCATATACTCCGCTCCCGGTGAGCTTACTAGCATAGGTGTTCTAAGAACCTTAGTGGGCAAGTTATACTTATCCACAAATCCCCTTGATATGTATGAATGCGATGCACCAGTATAAAAAAGAACGAGTGCAGTAAATGACTTAACCAAAAACTTACCGATTACGGCATCCGGCTGCTCTTCAACCTCCTCCATGTTAATGTGGTTCACCTGTCCCCTGTTGAAAGGGTTCGGCTTCTTCCTAAAACTTCCATTGCCATTTTGGCCTTCAGGACATTCATTGGCATAATGTCCGGTCTTCTGACACTTAAAGCAAGTGACTTGGCTCAGGTCCTTCTTGGCTGGGGTTGATGGGTTGGTGCGATTCTAGCCGTTGCTTCCTCCATTGCCATTACCGTTCTTGGTGCCATTGTGATTGTGCGAGCTATCTCCTCCATGGGTATGCTGAAAATTTCCTCCCGATCTAGGGGTAAAACGTGGCTTCTGCTGAGCTCCTGAATTGTACTTCCCTTGTCCATACTTCCTCTTGCGATTCTCAATTTGCTGCTGCTTGCCTTCAATCATAAGAGCACGGTCTACCAACTCCTGGTAGTTGTTGAAGGTTGCTACCATCAACTGCATGCTCAACTCATCATTCAGTCCTTCCAGAAACTTCTCCTGCTTAGCTGCATCCGTAGCAACGTCATCTGGGGCATAAAGTGCTAACTTACTAAAGTTCTTCACATACTGTCCAACTGTCCGTCCTCCCTGGTGCAAGTTGCAAAACTCACGCTTCTTCATGGCCATAGCTCTTGCTGAAACATGGGCAGTACGAAAGGCCTGCTGAAACTGGTCCCATGTGACAGTGTCGACAGGGAAAGTGGATGTGAAATTCTCCCACCATGATGCCACGGGTCCTTCAAGCTGATGTGCGGCAAACTTCACCTTCTCCGCATCTGTGCATCCTGCTGTGGTCAACTCTCTAGCTGTCTTGCGAAGCCAATCATCTGCTACAATCGGCTCAGTGCTACTGGAAAACACCGACGGATTCAGCCTAAGAAAACGGGCTAAGTGATCAACAGGTGGTGGTGGTGGTGGTGGGTTGTTGTTGTAGTTGTTCCCCTGATTCTGATTCTGGACTAGCAACTGCATCAATGTGTTCTGCTGCTAGATCAACTGAGTGAGCTCCGGTGGAAAGGTAAATCCGGGGTCACGTCTCGGAGGTATCTGAGGGTTTAGAAAAGATGAGATGTAAGAATAGAGGGGGTCTAAAGAGAAAACACTACCCATATGCACATGAGGCAAAAGCAAACAATTCACTTCATTCAATCAAACAAGGGCATACAATCGATCTAACTATCGCAAAAGTGCTCGGACTACTGTATTTACATGGTGGACTACTACTACTGATGAGGTGGTCTACTAGAAATATTCTTCGGTTGTAGACTCCATGATATCTGCTCCTGCTTCATCAACATACTCATCATCGCTATCATCTGGATCCGAGTCGGTGTCGTCGATGATGATGTAGTATTCCGGGCTAATCTCCTTGGGTTCTTCGTCTTCATCTACTGGTGTAGGGCCTCCCATAAATATTGCTAGCTTCATTGTTAGGTCGGCATTCTTATCTACTAGTACTTCTATTTCCTCTTCAAAATCTTCACGTGTAGCCTTGAGTTCTTCCTCCAGTTCCTTGATTCTTGTCTTAGCCTTCTTCAGATCTATCATGTCGGCGCACATCTGATTCTCCTGTCGTCGAATGTGCTGGTTTAATTCCTGGATAAAAGCTGCAATGGATCTATCCCTTCTGGTGCTAATCATCTCCCAGTGCTCATCCCGGTGCCCACAAATCTGGTAGATAGTATCCTTGAGATCATTGCGGTAGACTTCTCCAATGCGTCCCATGGCGATGTGAGCTGCCATGCTCTTTCCTAGACTCCAAGTTGGTGCATCGAAAGAAAACTCTATGGGCTCAGTGACTGGCATGAACGTCCTTTCTGGAACTTGGACTTGAATCGTCCAGCACTCTTCTTCAGGTAAAGTGGCGTTGTAGGTTCTGGTGAAGCTTGGTACTCCTATGTTCAGGTATCTAGTGACTTCCTTCAAGTGACGTCCAAAAGGTGTATCGTCATCCGATTGCGTGAACTTGTTCTTTGCATCCGCCATCCTAAAGAGTAGAAAAGATGAGAGGTCAGAAAAGAAGAGAATGAATAGTGATCTAGGTCTTTAGCTTAGTGGTCGTGTCCTACAGTCAGCGTGTGCTCTGATACCATCTCTGTAGCGACCAGACCTCAAACAGTCTGATCTCTGTGCTCCGGTGTCATCCCTGGATCAGTAATGCTGACACCACACAGTACTCGGAGGATTTATAACAGAGTTGCAATCACACACTTATTACATCGAGTGTCTCAAGAGAGAACTTATTACAATAAATATGGCTTAAGGCCATCTAATAACGATAACAGCAGAAGGCTTGGAAGATAAGTGAGTCCATCAACTCCAACGGCATCACTGAGTATAGAACCACGACCTAAAACTCCTTAATCATCGTCTAAAAAGTCTGCAACATTAACGTTGCAGCCCGAAATGGGTCAGCACATGGAATATGTTGGCAAGGTAACACATAGAGAGTAATGGAATGAAACAGCTATACTATATACATATTTGGCTGGTGGAAAGCTCTATTGTAACACCCTCGATGCGACTATATCTCCCACGTGTCGAGGCACGACTTAGAGGCATAATCGCATTGAAGGCATATGTCGCAAGTTAGGCAATCTTCACAACATCCCATGTAATATAGATAATAAAAGGGGAGATAACATAGTTGGCTTACACTCGCCACGTCAATCAAGTACATAAATAACATTACATCATCCAAACACTCATGGCCCGACTACGGCGCCAAAAATAAAAGATAACCCAACATGCGACACGGTCCCGATCACCCCCAACTGGGCCCACTACTGATCATCAGGAAAGGGAACATAGTATCATTGAGAGTCCTCGTCGAACTCCCACTTGAGCTCAAGCGCGTCACCTGGAGCGGAATTATCAGGCTCTGCATCTGGTGTAATAGTAATCTGTGAGCCACAGGGACTCAGCAATCTCGCATCCTCGCGATCAAGACTATTTAAGCTCATAGGTAAGGCAGGGTAAATATTGTTGGAAATATGCCCTAGAGGCAATAATAAATTGATTATTATTATATTTCCTTGTTCATGATAATCGTTTATTATCCATGCTAGAATTGTATTGATAGGAAACTCAGATACATGCGTGGATACATAGACAACACCATGTCCCTAGTAAGCCTCTAGTTGACTAGCTCGTTAATCAATAGATGGTTACGGTTTCCTGACCATGGACATTGGATGTCGTTGATAACGGGATCACATCATTAGGAGAATGATGTGATGGACAAGACCCAATCCTAAGCCTAGCACAAGATCATGTAGTTCATATGCTAAAGCTTTTCTAATGTCAAGTATCATTTCCTTAGACCATGAGATTGTGCAACTCCCGGATACCGTAGGAGTGCTTTGGGTGTACCAAACGTCACAACGTAACTGGGTGGCTATAAAGGTACACTACGGGTATCTCTGAAAGTGTCTGTTGGGTTGGCACGAATCGAGATTGGGATTTTGTCACTCCGTGTAAACGGAGAGGTATCTCTGGGCCCACTCGGTAGGACATCATCATAATGTGCACAATGTGACCAAGGGGTTGATCACGGGATGATGTGTTACGGAACGAGTAAAGAGACTTGCCGGTAACGAGATTGAACAAGGTATCGGTATACCGACGATCGAATCTCGGGCAAGTACCATACCGCTAGACAAAGGGAATTGTATACGGGATTGATTGAGTCCTTGACATCGTGGTTCATCCGATGAGATCATCGTGGAAATGTGGGATCCAACATGGGTATCCAGATCCCGCTGTTGGTTATTGACCGGAGAACATCTCGGTCATGACTACATGTCTCTCGAACCCGTAGGCTCTACACACTTAAGGTTCGATGACGCTAGGGTTATAAAGGAAGTTTGTATGTGGTTACCGAGTGTTGTTCGGAGTCCCGGATGAGATCCCGGACGTCACGAGGAGTTCCGGAATGGTCCGGAGGTAAAGATTTATATATAGGAAGTCCTGTTTCGGCCATCAGGACAAGTTTCGGGGTCATCGGTATTGTACCGGGACCACCGGAAGGGTCCCGGGGGCCCACCGGGTGGGGCCACCTGCCCCGGGGGGCCACATGGGCTGTAGGGGGTGTGCCTTGGCCTACATGGGCCAAGGGCACCAGCCCCTAGAGGCCCATGCGCCAAGATATAGGAAAAAGGGGAGAGTCCTAAAGGGGGAAGGCACCTCCGAGGTGCCTTGGGGAGGATGGACTCCTCCCCCCTCTTGGCCGCACCCCTTTCTTGGAGGAAGGGGCAAGGCTGCGCCTCCCCCCTCTCCCTTGCCCCTATATATAGTGGAGGGGAGGGAGGGCATCCATACCTGAGCCCTTGGCGCCTCCCTCCCTCCCGTGACACCTCCTCCTCTCCCGTAGGTGCTTGGCGAAGCCCTGCAGGATTGCCACGCTCCTCCATCACCACCACGCCATTGTGCTGCTGCTGGATGGAGTCTTCCTCAACCTCTCCCTCTCTCCTTGCTGGATCAAGGCGTGGGAGACATCATCGAGTTGTACGTGTGTTGAACGCGGAGGTGCTGTCCGTTCGGTACTAGGATCATCGGTGATCTGAATCACGACGAGTACGACTCCATCAACCCCGTTCACTTGAACGCTTCCGCTTAGCGATCTACAAGGGTATGTAGATGCACTCTCCTTTCTACTCGTTGCTGGTTTCTCCATAGATAGATCTTGGTGACGCGTAGGAAAATTTTGAATTTCTGCTACGTTCCCCAACAGTGGCATCATGAGCTAGGTCTATTGCGTAGATTCTTTGCACGAGTAGAACACAAAGTAGTTGTGGGCGTCGATATTGTTCAATATGCTTGCCGTTACTAGTCTTATCTTGATTCGGCGGCATCGTGGGATGAAGCGGCCCGGACCAACCTTACACGTACGCTTACGTGAGACCGGTTCCACCGACAAACATGCACTAGTTGAATAAGGTGGCTGGCGGGTGTCTGTCTCTCCCACTTTAGTCGGATCGGATTCGATGAAAAGGGTCCTTATGAAGGGTAAATAGCAATTGGCATATCACGTTGTGGTTCATGCGTAGGTAAGAAACGTTCTTGCTAGAAACCCATAGCAGCCACGTAAAACATGCAAACAACAATTAGAGGACGTCTAACTTGTTTTTGCAGGGTATGCTATGTGATGTGATATGGCCAAAAAGGATGTGATGAATGATATATGTGATGTATGAGATTGATCATGTTCTTGTAATAGGAATCACGACTTGCATGTCGATGAGTATGACAACCGGCAGGAGCCATAGGAGTTGTCTTTATTTATTTGTGACCTGCGTGTCAACTTAAACGTCATGTAATTACTTTACTTTATTGCTAACCGTTAGCCATAGTAGTAGAAGTAATAGTTGGCGAGGCAACTTCATAAAGACACGATGATGGAGATCATGATGATGGAGATCATGGTGTCATGCCGGTGACGATGATGATCATGGAGCCCCGAAGATGGAGATCAAAAGGAGCAAAGTGATGATGGCCATATCATGTCACTATTTGATTGCATGTGATGTTTATCATGTTTATACATCTTATTTGCTTAGAACGACGGTAGTAAATAAGATGATCCCTTACAACAATTTCAAGAAGTGTTCTCCCCTAACTGTGCACCGTTGCGACAGTTCGTGTTTCGAAGCACCACGTGATGATCGGGTGTTAGATTCTAACGTTCACATACAACGGGTGTAAGACAGATTTACACACGCGAAACACTTAGGGTTAACTTGACGAGCCTAGCATGTACAGACATGGCCTCGGAACACGGAGACCGAAAGGTCGAACATGAGTCGTATAGAAGATACGATCAACATGAAGATGTTCACCGATGATGACTAGTCCGTCTCACGTGATGATCGGACACGGCCTAGTTTGACTTGGATCATGTAATCACTTAGATGACTAGAGGGATGTCTATCTGAGTGGGAGTTCATAAGATGAACTTAATTATCCTGAACATAGTCAAAAGATTTTTGCAAATTATGTCGTAGCTCACGCTATAGTTCTACTGTTTAGATATGTTCCTAGAGAAAAATTAGTTGAAAGTTGATAGTAGCAATTATGCGGACTAGGTCCGTAAACTGAGGATTGTCCTCATTGCTTCATAGAAGGCTTATGTCCTTAATGCACCGCTCAGTGTGCTGAACCTCGAACGTTGTCTGTAGTTGTTGCGAACATCTGACATACACGTTTTGATAACTACGTGATAGTTCAGTTAAACGGTTTAGAGTTGAGGCACCAAAGACATTTTTGAAACGTCGCGAAACATATGAGATGTTTTGAGGGCTGAAATTGGGATTTCAGGCTCGTGCCCATGTCAAGAGGTATAAGACCTCCGATGACTTTCTTAACCTGCAAACTAAGGAGAAAAGCTCAATTGTTGAGCTTGTGCTCAGATTGTCTGAGTACAACAATCATTTGAATCGAGTGGGAGTTGATCTTCCAGATAAGACAGTGATGGTTCTCCAAAGTCATTGCCACCAAGCTGTTAGAGCTTCGTGATGAACTATAACATATCAGGGATAGATATGATGATCCTTGAGGTATTCGCGATGTTTGACACCGCGAAAGTAGAAATCAAGAAGGAGCATCAATTGTTGATGGTTGGTGAAACCACTAGTTTCAAGAAGGGCAAGGGCAAGAAGGGATACTTCATGAAACGGCAAATCAGCTGCTGCTCTAGTGAAGAAACCCAAGGTAAAACCTAAACCCGAGAATAAGTGCTTCTGTAATAAGGGGAACAACCACTAGAGCAGAATTACCCTAGATACTTGGTAGATAAGAAGGCTGGCAAGGTCGATAGAAGTATATTGGATATACATTGTGTTAATGTGTACTTTGCTAGTACTCCTAGTAGCACCAGGGTATTAGATACCGGTTCGGTTGCTAAGTGTTAGTAACTCGAAACAAAAGGCTACGGAATAAACGGAGACTAGCTAAAGGTGAGCTGACGATATGTGTTGGAAGTTTTTCCAAGCTTGATATGATCAAGCATCGCACGCTCCCTCTACCAAAGAGATTGGTGTTAAACCTAAATAATTGTTATTTGGTGTTTGCGTTGAGCATAGACATGATTGGATTACGTCTATCGCAATACGGTTATTCATTTAAGGAGAATAATGGTTACTCTATTTATTTGAATAATACCTTCAATGGTCTTACACCTAAAATAAATGGTTTATTAAATCTCGATCGTAGTGATACACATGTTCATGCCAAAAGATAGTAATGATAGTACCACCTACTTGTGGCACTGCCACGTAAGTCATATCGGTATAAAACGCATGAAGAAGCTCCATATTGATGGATCTTTGGGCTCACTCGTTTTTGAAAAGTTTGAGACATGCGAACCATGTCTATTGGTGTATATGCATGAAGAAACTCCATGCAAATGGACCGTTTTGACTCACTTGATTTTGAATCACTTGGGACATGCAAATCATACCACATGGGCAAGATGACTGAAAAGCCTCGTTTTCAGTAAGATGGAACAAGATAGCAACTTGTTGGAAGTAACACATTTTGATGTGTGCGGTCCAATGAGTGCTGAGGCATGCAGTGAATATCGTTATGTTCTTACTTCACAGATGATTCGAGTAGATGTTGAGTATATTTACTTGATGAATCACGAGTCTGAATTATTGAAAGGTTCAAGTAATTTCAGTGTGAAGTTGAAAGATCGTCGTGACAAGAGGATAAAAGATCTATGATATGATCATAGAGATGAATATCTGAATCACGAGTTTGGCACAGAATTAAGACATTGTGGAAATTGTTTCACAACTGATACAGCCTGGAACACCATAGTGATTTGCTCTCCCTGTTGGCGCCACCACCCCTAGGGAGGGAACCCTAGGTGGGGGCACAGCCCCTCCCCTCCCCCTATATATACTTGAGGTTTGGGCTGCCCAACACATGTGATTTGCTCTCCCTGTTGGCGCAGCCCTACCCCTCTCCCTCCTCGTCTCTCGTAGTGCTTGGCGAAGCCCTGCTGGAGTCCCGCGCTCCTCCACCACCACCACACCGTCGTGCTGCTGCTGGATGGAGTCTTCCCCAACCTCTCTTTCTCCCCTTGCTGGATCAAGGCGTAGGAGACGTCACCGGGCTGTACGTGTGTTGAACACGGAGGTGCCGTCCGTTCGGCACTAGGATCATCGGTGATTTGGATCACGACGAGTACGACTCCATCAACCCTGTTCACTTGAACGCTTCCGCTTAGCGATCTACAAGGGTATGTAGATGCACTCTCCTTCCCTCGTTGCTAGATTACTCCATAGATTGATCTTGGTGATGCGTAGAAAATTTTGAATTTCTGCTACGTTCCCCAACAGTGGCATCATGAGCTAGGTCTATGCGTAGTTACTATGCATGAGTAGAATACAAAGTAGTTGTGGGCATCGATATTGTCAATTATCTTGCCGTTACTAGTCTTATCTTGATTCGACGGCATCGTGGGATGAAGCGGCCCGGACCAACCTTACACGTACGCTTACGTGAGACCGGTTCCACCGACTGACATGCACTAGTTGCATAAGGTGGCTGGCGGGTGTCTGTCTCTCCCACTTTAGTTGGATCGGATTCGATGAACAGGGTCCTTATAAAGGGTAAATAGAAATTGGCAATTCACGTTGTGGTTTTGGCATAGGTAAGAAACGTTCTTGCTAGAAACCTATAGCAGCCACGTAAAAACTTGCAACAACAATTAGAGGACGTCTAACTTGTTTTTGCAGCAAGTGTTTTGTGATGTGATATGGCCAAAGGATGTGATGAATGATATATATGTGATGTATGAGGTCATGTTCTTGTAATAGGAATCATGACTTGCATGTCGATGAGTATGACAACCGGCAGGAGCCATAGGAGTTGTCTTTATTTTTTGTATGACCTGCGTGTCATTGAGAAACGCCATGTAAATTACTTTACTTTATTGCTAAACATGTTAGCCATAGTAGTAGAAGTAATAGTTGGCGAGCAACTTCATGGAGACACGATGATGGAGATCATGGTGTCATGCCGGTGACAAGATGATCATGGAGCCCCAAGATGGAGATCAAAGGAGCTATATGATATTGGCCATATCATGTCACTATTATTTGATTGCATGTGATGTTTATCATGTTTTTGCATCTTGTTTACTTAGAACAACGGTAGTAAATAAGATGATCCCTCATAATAATTTCAAGAAAGTGTTCCCCCTAACTATGCACCGTTGCGATAGTTCGTTGTTTCGAAGCACCATGTGATGATCGAGTGTGATAGATTCCAACGTTCACATACAACGGGTGTAAGACGAATTTACACATGCAAACACTTAGGTTAACTTGACGAGCCTAGCATGTACAGACATGGCCTCGGAACATAGAAGACCGAAAGGGCGAACATGAGTCGTATAGAAGATACGATCAACATGAAGATGTTCACCGATGTTGACTAGTCCGTCTCACGTGATGATCGGACACGGCCTAGTTGACTCGGATCATGTAATCACTTAGATGACTAGAGGGATGTCTATCTGAGTGGGAGTTCATAAGATGAACTTAATTATCCTGAACATAGTCAAAAGGTCTTCGCAAATTATGTCGTGGTTCGCGCTTTAGTTCTACTGTTTAGATATGTTCCTAGAGAAAATTTAGTTGAAAGTTGATAGTAGCAATTATGCGGACTGGGTCCGTAAAATGAGGATTGTCCTCATTGCTTCATAGAAGGCTTATGTCTTTAATGCCCCGCTCAGTGTGCTGAACCTCGAACGTCGTCTGTGGATGTTGCGAACATCTGACATACACATTTTGATAACTACATGATAGTTCAGTTAAACGGTTTAGAGTTGAGGCACCAAAGACGTTTTGAAACGTCGCGAAACATATGAGATGTTTCGAGGGCTGAAATTGGGATTTCAGGCCCGTGCCCACGTCAAGAGGTATAAGACCTCCGACGATTTTCTTAGCCTGCAAACTAAGGGAGAAAAGCTCAATTGTTGAGCTTGTGCTCGGATTGTCTGAGTACAACAATCATTTCAATCGAGTGGGAGTTGATCTTCCAGATGAGAAAGTGATGTTTCTCCGAAGTCATTACCACCAAGCTGCTAGAGCTTCGTGATGAACTATGATATATCAGGGACATATATGATGATCCTTGAGATATTCGCGATGTTTGACACCACAAAAGTAGAAATCAAGAAGGAGCATCAATTGTTGATGGTTGAACCACTAGTTTCAAGAAGGGCAAGGGCAAGGGCAAGAAGGGATACTTCATGAAACGGCAATTCAGCTGCTGCTCTAGTGAAGAAACCCAAGGTTGAACCCAAACCCGAGACTAAGTGCTTCTGTAATAAGAGGAACAGCCACTGGAGCAGAATTACCCTAGATACTTGGTAGATGAGAAGGCTGGCAAGGTCGATAGAAGTATATTGGATATACATTGTGTTAATGTGTACTTTACTAGTACTCCTAGTAGCACCATGGTATTAGATACCGGTTCGGTTGCTAGGTGTTAGTAAACTCGAAATAAAAGGCTGCGAAGTAAACGGAGACTAGCTAAAGGTGAGCTGGCGATATGTGTTGGAAGTTTTTCCCAAGCTTGATGTGATCAAGCATCGCATGCTCCCTCTACCATCGAGATTGGTGTTTGCGTTGAGCATAGACATGATTGGATTATGTCTATCGCAATACGGTTGTTCATTTAAGGAGAATAATGGTTACTCTGTGTATTTGAATAATACCTTCAATGGTCTTGCACCTAAAATGAATGGTTTATTGAATCTCGATCGTAGTGATACACATGTTCATGCCAAAAGATATAAGATAGTAATGATAGTACCACCTACTTATGGCACTGCCACTTAAGTCATATCGGTATAAAACGCATGAAGAAGCTCCATGTTGATGGATCTTTGGGCTCACTCGTTTTTGAAAAGTTTGAGACATGCGAACCATGTCTATTGGTGTATATGCATGAAGAAACTCCATGCAAATGGACCGTTTGGACTCACTTGATTTTGAATCACTTGAGACATGCAAATCATACCACATGGGCAAGATGACTGAAAGCCTCGGTTTTAGTAAAATGGAACTAGAAAGCAACTTGTTGGAAGTAATACATTTTGATGTGTGCAATCCAATGAGTGCTGAGGCATGTAGTGGATATCGTTATGTTCTTACTTCACAGATGATTTGAGTAGATGTTGAGTATATTTACTTGATGAATCACGAGTCTGAATTATTGAAAGGTTCAAGTAATTTCAGGGTGAAGTTGAAAGATCGTCGTAACAAGAGGATAAAATATCTATGATATGATCATAGAGATGAATATCTGAATTACGAGTTTGGCATAGAATTAAGACATTGTGGAAATTGTTTCACAACTAATACAGCCTGGAACACCATAGTGTGATGGCGTGTCCGAACATCATAACTGCACCCTATTGGATATGATGCATACCATGATGTCTCTTATCGAATTACCACGATAGTTTATGGGTTAGGCATTAGAGACAACCACATTCACTTTAAAAGGGGCACCACGTAATTCCGATGAGATGACACCGTATGAACTATGGTTTAGAGAAACCTAAGCGGTCATTTCTTAAAAGTTTGGGGCTGCGACGCTTATGTGAAAAAGTTTCAGGCTGATAAGCTCGAACCCAAAGCGGATAAATGCATCTTCATAGGACACCCAAAACAGTTGGGTATACCTCCTGTCTCAGATCCGAAAGCAATAAGGGATTGTTTCTAGAATCGGGTCCTTTCTCAAGGAAAAGTTTCTCTCGAAAGAATTGAGTGGGAGGATGGTGGAGACTTGATGAGGTTATTGAACCGTCTCTTCAACTAGTGTGTGGCAGGGCACAGGAAGTTGTTCCTGTGGCACCTACACCAATTGAAGTGAAAGCTTATGATAGTGATCATGAAACTTCAGATCAAGTCACTACCAAATCTCGTGGGATGACAAGGATGCGTACTACTTCAGAGTGGTACGTGATCCTGTCTTGGAAGTCATGTTGCTAGACAACAATGAACCTACGAGCTATGGAGAAGCGATGGTGGGCCCGGATTCCGATAAATGGCTCAAGGCCATAAAACCCGAGAGAGGATCCTTGTATGAAAACAAAGTGTAGACTTTGGAAGAACTACTTGATGGTCGTAAGGCTGTTAGGTGTTGGGGAACGTTGCAGAAAACAAAAATTTTCCTACTCGTTTCACCAAGATCATCTAGGAGTTCATCTAGCAACGAGTGATTAGATGCATCTACATACCTTTGTAGATCGCGCACGGAAGCGTTCAAAAGAACGGTGATGATGTAGTCGTACTCGACGTGATCCAAATCACCGATGACCAGCGCCGAACGGACGGCACCTCCGTGTTCAACACACGTACAGAACAGCCACGTCTCCTCCTTCTTGATCCAGCAAGGGAGGGAGGAGAGGTTGAGGGAGATGGCACCAGCAGCAGCACGACGGCGTGGTGTTGATGGAGCTGCAGTACTCCGGCAGAGCTTCGCTAAGCACTATGGAGGTGGAGGAGGTGTTGGAGAGGGAGAAGGAGGCAACCAAAGGCCAGGGCGTTCAGGTATGAAGTCCCTCCTCTCCCCCACTATATATAGGAGGGCCAAGGGGCGGTGGCCGGCCCTAGGAGATCCAATCTCCTAGGGGGTGCGGCGGCCAAGGGGGGTTTCCCTCCCCCCCAAGGCACCTAGGAGGTGCCTTCCCCTCCTAGGACTCTTTCCCCCTCAAACCCTAGGCGCATGGGCCTATGTGGGGCTGGTGCCCTTGGCCCATGTAGGCCAAGGCGCACCCCCTACAGCCCATG
This sequence comes from Triticum dicoccoides, assembly GCF_002162155.2. Lineage (NCBI taxonomy): Eukaryota > Viridiplantae > Streptophyta > Magnoliopsida > Poales > Poaceae > Triticum > Triticum dicoccoides. Next base: position 89,013,382 of record NC_041386.1, read on the forward strand.
TGGCCCCCCGGGACCCTTCCGGTGGTCCCGGTACAATACCGATAACCCCGAAACTTGTCCCGATGCCCGAAACAGGACTTCCCATATATAAATCTTTACCTCCGGACCATTCCGGAACTCCTCGTGACGTCCGGGATCTCATCCGGGACTCCGAAAAACATTTGGGTTACTGCATATACATATCCCTACAACCCTAGCGTAACCGAACCTTAAGTGTGTAGACCCTACGGGTTTGGGAGACAAGCAGACATGACCGAGACGACTCTCCGGTCAATAACCAACAGCGGGATCTGGATACCCATGTTGGCTCCCACATGCTCCACGATGATCTCATCGGATGAACCACGATGTCGAGGATTCAATCAACCCCGTACGCTATTCCCTTTGTCTATCGATATGTTACTTGCCCGAGATTCGATCGTCGGTATCCCAATACCTCGTTCAATCTCGTTACCAGCAAGTCACTTTACTCGTACCGTAATGCATGATCCCGTGACCAGACACTTGGTCACTCTGAGCTCATTATGATGATGCATTACCGAGTGGGCCCAGTGATACCTCTCCGTCATACGGAGTGACAAATCCCAGTCTTGATCCATGTCACCCAACAGACACTTTCGGAGATGCCCGTAGTCTACCTTTATAGTCACCCAGTTACGTTGTGATGTTTGGCATACCCAAAGCACTCCTACGGTATCCGGGAGTTACACGATCTCATGGTCTAAGGAAAAGATACTTGACATTGGAAAACTCTAGCAAACGAACTTATACGATCTTGTGCTATGTTTAGGATTGGGTCTTGTCCATCACATCATTCTCCTAATGATGTGATCTCGTTATCAATGACATCCAGTGTCCATAGTCAGGAAACCATGACTATCTGTTGATCAACGAGCTAGTCAACTAGAGGCTCACTAGGGACATGTTGATGTCTGTTATTCACACATGTATTACGATTTCCGGATAACACAATTATAGCATGAATAAAGACAATTATCATGAACAAGGAAATATAATAATAATGCTTTTATTATTGCCTCTAGGGCATATTTCCAACAGTCTCCCACTTGCACTAGAGTCAATAATCTAGTTACTTTGTGATGAATCGAACACCCATGGAATTCTGGTGTTGATCATGTTTTGCTCTAGGGAGAGGTTTAGTCAACGGATCTGCTACATTCAGGTCCGTATGTACTTTACAAATCTCTATGTCTCCATCTTGAACATTTTCACGAATGGAGTTGAAGCGACGCTTGATGTGCCTTGTCTTCTTGTGAAACCTGGGCTCCTTGGCAAGTGCAATAGCTCCAGTGTTGTCACAGAAGAGCTTGATCGGCCCCGACGCATTGGGTATGACTCCTAGGTCGGTGATGAACTCCTTCACCCATATTGCTTCATGTGCTGCCTCCGAGGCTGCCATGTACTCCGCTTCACATGTAGATCCCGCCACGACGCTTTGCTTGCAACTGCACCAGCTTACTGCCCCACCATTCAAAATATACACGTATCCGGTTTGTGACTTAGAGTCATCCAGATCTGTGTCGAAGCCAGCGTCGACGTAACCCTTTACGACGAGCTCTTCGTCACCTCCATAAACGAGAAACATTTCCTTAGTCCTTTTCAGGTACTTCAGGATATTCTTGACCGCTGTCCAGTGTTCCTTGCCGGGATTACTTTGGTACCTTCCTACCAAACTTACGGCAAGGTTTACATCAGGTCTGGTACACATCATGGCATACATAATAGAACCTATGGCTGAGGCATAGGGGATGACGCTCATCTCTTCTATATCTTCTGCCGTGGTCGGACATTGAGCTGAGCTCAATTTCATACCTTGCAACACAGGCAAGAACCCCTTCTTGGATTGATCCATATTGAACTTCTTCAATATCTTATCAAGGTATGTGCTTTGTGAAAGACCTATGAGGCGTCTCGATCTATCTCTATAGATTTTGATGCCTAATATATAAGCAGCTTCTCCAAGGTCCTTCATTGAAAAACTTTTATTCAAGTAGGCCTTGATGCTGTCCAAGAGTTCTATATCATTTCCCATCAAAAGTATGTCATCTACATATAATATGAGAAATGCTACAGAGCTCCCACTCACTTTCTTGTAAACGCAGGCTTCTCCATAAGTCTGTGTAAACCCAAACGCTTTGATCATCTCATCAAAGCGAATGTTCCAACTCCGAGATGCTTGCACCAGCCCATAAATCGAGCGTTGGAGCTTGCACACTTTGTCAGCATTCTTAGGATCGACAAAACCTTCCGGCTGCATCATATACAATTCTTCCTAAAGGAAACCATTAAGGAATGCCGTTTTGACGTCCATTTGCCATATTTCGTAATCATAGAATGCGGCAATTGCTAACATGATTCGGACGGACTTCAGCTTCGCTACCGGTGAGAAAGTCTCATCGTAGTCAACCCCTTGAACTTGTCGATAACCCTTAGCGACAAGCCGAGCTTTATAGATGGTCACATTACCATCCGCGTCTGTCTTCTTCTTAAAGATCCATTTATTTTCTATGGCTCGCCGCTCAACGGGCAAGTCAGTCAAAGTCCATACTTTGTTTTCATACATGGATCCTATCTCGGATTTCATGGCTTCTAGCCATTTGTCGGAATCCGGGCCCGCCATCGCTTCTTCATAGTTCGAAGGTTCACCGTTGTCTAACAGCATGATTTCCAAGACAGGGTTGCCGTACCACTCTGGTGCGGAACGTGTCCTTGTGGACCTTCGAATTTCAGCAGGGGCTTGATCAGAAGTATCTTGATCATTGTCATTAACTTCCTCTCTAGTCGGTGCAGGCACCTCAGGAACATTTTCTTGAGTTGCGCCATTTTCCGGTTCAAGAGGTAATACTTCATCAAGCTCTACTTTCCTCCCACTTACTTCTTTCGAGAGAAACTCTTTCTCCAGAAAGGACCCATTCTTGGCAACAAAGATCTTGCCTTCGGATCTGAGGTAGAAGGTGTACCCAATAGTTTCTTTTGGGTATCCTATGAAGACGCATTTTTCCGACTTGGGTTCGAGCTTTTCAGGTTGAAGTTTCTTGACATAAGCATCGCATCCCCAAACTTTTAGAAACGACAGCTTAGGTTTCTTCCCAAACCATAATTCATACAGTGTCGTCTCAACGGATTTCGACGGAGCCCTATTTAAAGTGAATGCGGCAGTCTCTAAAGCATAGCCCCAAAAAGAAAGCGGTAAATCGGTAAGAGACATCATAGATCGCACCATATCTAACAGAGTGCGATTACGACGTTCGGACACACCATTACGCTGAGGTGTTCCAGGCGGCGTGAGTTGTGAAACTATTCCACATTTTCTTAAGTGTGCCCCAAACTCGTGACTCAAGTATTCTCCTCCACGATCTGATCGTAGAAACTTGATTTTCCTGTCACGTTGATTTTCAACCTCACTCTGAAATTCCTTGAACTTTTCAAAGGTTTCAGACTTGTGTTTCATTAAGTAGATATACCCATACCTACTTAAATCATCAGTGAGAGTGAGAACATAACGATAGCCACCGCGAGCCTCAACACTCATCGGACCGCACACATCAGTATGTATGATTTCCAATAAGTCGGTTGCTCGCTCCATTGTTCCTGAGAACGGAGTCTTGGTCATTTTACCCATAAGGCATGGTTCGCATGTGTCAAATGATACATAATCAAGAGACTCTAAAAGTCCATCAGCATGGAGCTTCTTCATGCGTTTGACACCTATGTGACCAAGGCGGCAGTGCCACAAGTATGTGGGACTATCATTATCAACCTTACTTCTTTTGGTACTCACATTATGAACATGTGTAGCATCACGTTCGAGATTCATAAAGAATAAACCATTCACCATAGGAGCATGACCATAAAACATATCTCTCATAAAAATGGAACAACCATTATTCTCAGATTTAAAAGAGTAACCATCTCGAATTAAACGAGATCCCGATACAATGTTCATGCTCAAAGCTGGCACTAAATAACAATTATTAAGGTTTAAAACTAATCCCGAAGGGAGATGCAGAGGTAGCGTGCCGACGGCGATCACATTGACCTTGGAACCATTCCCGACGCGCATCGTCACCTCGTCCTTCGCCAGTTTCCGCTTATTCCGCAGCCCCTGCTTTGAGTTACAAATGTGAGCAACTGCACCGGTATCAAATACCCAGGAGCCACTACGGGCACTAGTAAGGTACACATCAATTACATGTATATCACATATACCTTTTGTTTTGCCGGCCTTCTTATCCGCTAAGTACTTAGGGCAGTTCCGCTTCCAGTGACCGCTTCCCTTGCAATAAAAGCACTCAGTCTCGGGCTTGGGTCCATTCTTTGGCTTCTTCCCGGCAGCTTGCTTGCCGGGCGCGGCAACCTCCTTGCCGTCCTTCTTGAAGTTCTTTTTACCCTTGCCTTTCTTGAACTTAGTGGTTTTATTGACCATCAACACTTGATGTTCCTTCCTGACTTCTACCTCCGCTGATTTCAGCATAGCAAATACTTCAGGAATGGTCTTTTCCATCCCCTGCATATTGAAGTTCATCACAAAGCTCTTGTAGCTTGGTGGAAGCGACTGGAGGATTCTGTCAATGACCGCATCATCCGGGAGATTAACTCCCAGCTGAGTCAAGCGGTTATGCAACCCAGACATAGTGAGTATGTGCTCACTGACAGAACTATTTTCCTCCATCTTACAGCTGAAGAATTTGTCGAAGACTTCATATCTCTCGACCCGGGCATGAGCTTGGAAAACCATTTTCAGCTCTTCGAACATCTCATATGCTCCATGTCTCTCAAAACGCTTTTGGAGCCCCGGCTCTAGGCTGTAAAGCACGTCGCACTGAACGAGGGAGTAGTCATTGAAACGTGCCTGCCAAGCGTTCATAACATCTTGTTCTGCAGGGAGAACGGGTGCGTCACCAAGCGGTGCTTGTAGGACATAATCTTTCTTGGCAGCTATGAGGATGATCCTCAGGTTCCGGACCCAGTCCGTATAGTTGCTGCCATCGTCTTTCAGCTTAGTTTTCTCTAGGAACGCGTTGAAGTTGAGGACTACGTTGGCCATTTGATCTACAAGACATATTGCAAAGATTTTAGACTAAGTTCATGATAATTAAGTTCAACTAATCAAATTATTAGTGAACTCCCACTTAGATTAGACATCCCTCTAGTCATCTAAGTATTACATGATCCGAGTTAAATCAGACCGTGTCCGATCATCACGTGAGACGGACTAGTCAACATCGGTGAACATCTTCATGTTGATCGTATCTTCTATACGACTCATGCTCGACCTTTCGGTCTTCTGTGTTCCGATGCCATGTCTGTACATGCTAGGCTCGTCAAGTCAACCTAAGTGTTTGCATGTGTAAATCTGTCTTACACCCGTTGTATGTGAACGTCTGAATAAAACACCCGATCATCACGTGGTGTTTTGAAACAGCAAACTGTCGCAACGGTGCACAGTTAGGGGGAACACTTCTTGAATTTATTGTGAGGGATCATCTTATTTACTACCGTCGTTCTAAGTAAACAAGATGCAAAACATGATAAACATCACATGCAATCAAATAATAAACGTGACATGATATGGCCATTTTCACATAGCTCCTTTGATCTCCATCTTGGGGCTCCATGATCATCTTGTCACCGGCTTGACACCATGATCTCCATCATCATGATCTCCATCATCGTGTCTCCATGAAGTTGCTCGCCAACTATTACTTCTACTACTATGGCTAACGCGTTTAGCAATAAAGTAAAGTAATTTACATGGCGTTTCTTGATGACACGCAGGTCATATAAAAGAATAAAGACAACTCCTATGGCTCCTGCCGGTTGTCATACTCATCGACATGCAAGTCGTGATTCCTATTACAATAGCATGAACATCTCATACATCACATATAGATCATTCATCATTCATCACAACTTTGGCCATATCATATCACAAACCACTTGCTGCAAAAACAAGTTAGACGTCCTCTAATTGTTGTTGCAAGTTTTTTTACGTGGCTGAATTAGGGTTCTAGCAAGAACGTTTTCTTACCTACGTTAAAGCCACAACGTGATTTGTCAACTTCTATTTACCCTTCATAAGGACCCTGTTCATCGATTCCGCTCCAACTAAAGTAGGAGAGACAGACACCCGCCAGCCACCTTATGCAACTAGTGCATGTTAGTCGGTGGAACCGGTCTCACGTAAGCGTACGTGTAAGGTTGGTCCGGGCCGCTTCATCCCACAATACCGCTGAAGCAAGAAAGGACTAGTAACGGCAAGAAAGTTGACAAATCTACGCCCACAACAAATTGTGTTCTACTCGCGCAAGAAGAACTACGCATAGACCTGGCTCATGATGCCACTGTTGGGGAACGTTGCAGAAAACAAAAAATTTCCTACTCGTTTCACCAAGATCATCTAGGAGTTCATCTAGCAACGAGTGATTAGATGCATCTACATACCTTTGTAGATCGCGAGCGGAAGCGTTCAAAAGAACGGTGATGATGTAGTCGTACTCGACGTGATCCAAATCACCGATGACCAGCGCCGAACGGACGGCACCTCCGCGTTCAACACACGTACGGAACAGCCACGTCTCCTCCTTCTTGATCCAGCAAGGGAGGGAGGAGAGGTTGAGGGAGATGGCACCAGCAGCAGCACGACGGCGTGGTGTTGATGGAGCTGCAGTACTCCGGCAGAGCTTCGCTAAGCACTATGGAGGTGGAGGAGGTGTTGGGGAGGGAGAAGGAGGCAACCAAAGGCCAAGGCGTTCAGGTGTGAAGTCCCTCCTCTCCCCCACTATATATAGGGGTGCCAAGGGGGGGTGGCCGGCCCTAGGAGATCCAATCTCCTAGGGGGTGCGGCGGCCAAGGGGGGTTTCCCTCCCCCCCAAGGCACCTAGGAGGTGCCTTACCCTCCTAGGACTCTTGCCCCCTTAAACCCTAGGCGCATGGGCCTATGTGGGGCTGGTGCCCTTGGCCCATTAGGCCAAGGCGCACCCCCTTACAGCCCATGTGGCCCCCCGGGACAGGTGGACCCACCCGGTGGACCCCCGGGACCCTTCCGGTGGTCCCGGTACAATACCGATAACCCCGAAACTTGTCCCGATGCCCGAAACAGGACTTCCCATATATAAATCTTTACCTCCGGACCATTCCGGAGCTCCTCGTGACGTCCGGGATCTCATCCGGGACTCCGAACAACATTCGGGTTACTGCATATACATATCCCTACAACCCTAGCGTAACCGAACCTTAAGTGTGTAGACCCTACGGGTTCGGGAGACAAGCAGACATGACCGAGACGACTCTCCGGTCAATAACCAACAGCGGGATCTGGATACCCATGTTGGCTCCCACATGCTCCACGATGATCTCATCGGATGAACCACGATGTCGAGGATTCAATCAACCCCGTACGCTATTCCCTTTGTCTATCGATATGTTACTTGCCCGAGATTCGATCGTCGGTATCCCAATACCTCGTTCAATCTCGTTACCAGCAAGTCACTTTACTCGTACCATAATGCATGATCCCGTGACCAGACACTTGGTCATTCTAATCGCATTATGATGATGCATTACCGAGTGGGCCCAGTGATACCTCTCCGTCATACGGAGTGACAAATCCCAGTCTTGATCCATGTCACCCAACAGACACTTTCAGAGATACCCGTAGTCTACCTTTATAGTCACCCAGTTACGTTGTGACGTTTGGCATACCCAAAGCACTCCTACGGTATCCGGGAGTTACACGATCTCATGGTCTAAGGAAAAGATACTTGACATTGGAAAACTCTAGCAAACGAACTTATACGATCTTGTGCTATGTTTAGGATTGGGTCTTGTCCATCACATCATTCTCCTAATGATGTGATCTCGTTATCAATGACATCCAGTGTCCATAGTCAGGAAACCATGACTATCTGTTGATCAACGAGCTAGTCAACTAGAGGCTCACTAGGGACATGTTGATGTCTGTTATTCACACATGTATTACGATTTCCGGATAACACAATTATAGCATGAATAAAGACAATTATCATGAACAAGGAAATATAATAATAATGCTTTTATTATTGCCTCTAGGGCATATTTCCAACATTAGGTACATATGGATTTTGAAAGGAAGACAGACAATGATGGTAAGTGTCACCATTGAGAAAGCTCGACTTGTCGTTAAGATGTTTTTCGACAAGTTCAAGGAGTTGACTACGATGAGACTTTCTCACTCGTAGCGATGCTAAGAGTCTGTTGGAATTATATTAGCAATTACTGCATTGTTTATGAAATCTTGCAGATAGGATGTCAAAACATTGTTTCCTCGACGATTCTTGAGGAAAGGTTGTATGTGATACAACCGGAAGGTTTTGTCTATCCTGAAATATGCTAATAAGTATGCAAAGCTCCAGCAATCCTTCTAAGGACTGGAGTGAGCATCTCGGAGTTGGAATGTATGCTTTGATGATGATCAAAGATTTTGGGTGTATACAAAGTTTATGAGAAACTTGTATTTCCAAAGAAGTGAGTGGGAGCACTATAGAATTTCTGATGAGTATATGTTGTTGACATATTAATGATCAGAAATGACGTAGAATTTCTGGAAAGCATATAGGGTTATTTGGAAAGTGTTTTCAATGGAAAACCTGGATTAAGCTACTTGAACATTGAGCATCAAGATCTATAAGGATAGATCAAAACGCTTAATAGTACTTTCAAATGAGCACATGC
>NC_041386.1:89022124-89023670 GCF_002162155.2 Triticum dicoccoides
TGGCTGAATTAGGGTTCTAGCAAGAACGTCTTCTTACCTACGTTAAAGCCACAACGTGATTTGTCAACTTCTATTTACCCTTCATAAGGACCCTGTTCATCGATTCCGCTCCAACTAAAGTAGGAGAGACAGACACCCGCCAGCCACCTTATGCAACTAGTGCATGTTAGTCGGTGGAACCGGTCTCACGTAAGCGTACGTGTAAGGTTGGTCCGGGCCGCTTCATCCCACAATACCGCTGAAGCAAGAAAGGACTAGTAACGGCAAGAAAGTTGACAAATCTACGCCCACAACAAATTGTGTTCTACTCGCGCAAGAAGAACTACGCATAGACCTAGCTCATGATGCCACTGTTGGGGAACGTTGCAGAAAACAAAAATTTTCTTACTCGTTTCACCAAGATCATCTAGGAGTTCATCTAGCAACGAGTGATTAGATGCATCTACATACCTTTGTAGATCGCGCACGGAAGCGTTCAAAAGAACGGTGATGATGTATTCGTACTCGACGTGATCCAAATCACCGATGACCAGCGCCGAACGGATGGCACCTCCGCGTTCAACACACGTACATAACAGCCACGTCTCCTCCTTCTTGATCCAGCAAGGGAGGGAGGAGAGGTTGAGGGAGATGGCACCAGTAGCAGCACGACGGCGTGGTGTTGATGGAGCTGCAGTACTCCGGCAGAGCTTCGCTAAGCACTATGGAGGTGGAGGAGGTGTTGGAGAGGGAGAAGGAGGCAACCAAAGGCCAGGGCGTTCAGGTATGAAGTCCCTCCTCTCCCCCACTATATATAGGAGGGCCAAGGGGGGGTGGCCGGCCCTAGGAGATCCAATCTCCTAGGGGGTGCGGCGGCCAAGGGGGGTTTCCCTCCCCCCCCCAAGGCACCTAGGAGGTGCCTTCCCCTCCTAGGACTCTTTCCCCCTCAAACCCTAGGCGCATGGGCCTATGTGGGGCTGGTGCCCTTGGCCCATGTAGGCCAAGGCGCACCCCCTACAGCCCATGTGGCCCCCCGGGACAGGTGGACCCACCCGGTGGACCCCCGGGACCCTTCCGGTGGTCCCGGTACAATACCGATAACCCCGAAACATGTCCCGATGCCCGAAACAGGACTTCCCATATATAAATCTTTACCTCCGGACCATTCCGGAGCTCCTCGTGACGTCCGGGATCTCATCCGGGACTCCGAACAACATTCGGGTTACTGCATATACATATCCCTACAACCCTAGCGTAACCGAACCTTAAGTGTGTAGACCCTACGGGTTCGGGAGACAAGCAGACATGACCGAGACGACTCTCCGGTCAATAACCAACAGCGGGATCTGGATACCCATGTTGGCTCCCACATGCTCCACGATGATCTCATCGGATGAACCACGATGTCGAGGATTCAATCAACCCCGTACGCTATTCCCTTTGTCTATCGATATGTTACTTGCCCGAGATTCGATCGTCGGTATCCCAATACCTCGTTCAATCTCGTTACCAGCAAGTCACTTTACTCGTACCATAATGCATGATCCCGTGACCAGACACTTGGTCA
>NC_041386.1:89026704-89107079 GCF_002162155.2 Triticum dicoccoides
TAGGGTCTACACACTTAAGGTTCGATGACGCTAGGGTTATAAAGGAAGTTTGTATGTGGTTACCGAATGTTGTTCGGAGTCCCGGATGAGATCCCGGACGTCACGAGGAGTTCCGGAATGGTCCGGAGGTAAAGATTTATATATAGGAAGTCCTGTTTCGGCCATCGGGACAAGTTTCGGGGTCATCGGTATTGTACCGGGACCACCGGAAGGGTCCCGGGGGCCCACCGGGTGGGGCCACCTGCCCCGGGGGGCCACATGGGCTGTAGGGGGTGCGCCTTGGCCTACATGGGCCAAGGGCACCAGCCCCTAGAGGCCCATGCGCCAAGATATAGGAAAAAGGGGAGAGTCCTAAAGGGGGAAGGCACCTCCGAGGTGCCTTGGGGAGGATGGACTCCTCCCCCCCTCTTGGCCGCACCCCTTTCTTGGAGGAAGGGGCAAGGCTGCGCCTCCCCCCTCTCCCTTGCCCCTATATATAGTGGAGGGGAGGGAGGGCATCCATACCTGAGCCCTTGGCGCCTCCCTCCCTCCCGTGACACCTCCTCCTCTCCCGTAGGTGCTTGGCGAAGCCCTGCAGGATTGCCACGCTCCTCCATCACCACCACGCCGTTGTGCTGCTGCTGGATGGAGTCTTCCTCAACCTCTCCCTCTCTCCTTGCTGGATCAAGGCGTGGGAGACATCATCGAGCTGTACGTGTGTTGAACGCGGAGGTGCCGTCCGTTCGATACTAGGATCATCGGTGATCTGAATCACGACGAGTATGACTCCATCAACCCCGTTCACTTGAACGCTTCCGCTTAGCGATCTACAAGGGTATGTAGATGCACTCTCCTTTCTACTCGTTGCTGGTTTCTCCATAGATAGATCTTGGTGACGCGTAGGAAAATTTTGAATTTCTGCTACGTTCCCCAACAAATATGTGGAGCTGCAGCAAGCGACTAGCAAATATGGGGGCTATCCTGTTCGCATAAGAGAGCGAGAAGAGGAGGCAAAGCGCGAGCGAGAAACTAGAGGGCAACCTGCGCAAACATTACTCCAACACCGTGTCCACTTCCCAGACTCCACCGAGAAGAGGCCATCACGGTAACACACTCAGTTGATTCATTTTAATTAAATTAAGGTTCAAGTTATCTACAACCGGACATTAACAAATTCCCATCTGCCCATAACCGCGGGCACGGCTTTCGAAAGTTCAAATCCCTGCAGGGGAGTCCCAACTTAGCCCATGACAAGCTCTCACGGTCAACGAAGGAATAGACCTCCTCCCGAGACGTTCCGATCAGACTCGGTACCTCGGTTCTTCAAGACACTTCGACAGGTTAAAACAAATCCAGCAACACCGCCCGAATGTGCCGACAAATCCCGATAGGAGCTACACATATCTCGTTCTCAAGGCACACTCAGATTGTCTAAACTTCCGGTAGGCCAGCCCAGAGTTGCCCCTGGTAGCCATCGGCGGCTGACGAGTTGGACCAACACTCAGAGGAGCACTGGCCCGGGGGGGATTAAAATAAGATGACCCTCGGGCTCCGGAAACCCAAGGGAAAAAAAGAGGCTAGGTGGCAAATGGTAAAACCAAGGTTGGGCATTGCTGGAAAAGCTTTAATCAAGGCGAACTATCAAGGGGTTCCCATTATAACCCAACCGCGTAAGAAACGCAAAATCCGGGAACATAACACCGATATGACGGAAACTAGGGCGGCAAGAGTGGAACAAAACACTAGGCGAGAGGCCGAGCCTTCCACCCTTTACCAAGTATATAGATGCATTAAGATAACATGGCAATATAATGATATCCCAACAAGTAAATAAAGTTCCAACAAGGAACGGTCTCCAATCTTCACCTGCAACTAGCACGCTATAAGAGGGGCTGAGCAAAGCGATAACATAGCCAATCAATGGTTTGCTAGGACATGGTGGGTTAGAGGTTTGACATGGCAATTTGGAAGGCTTGAAAGCAAGTGGTAGGCATCGTAGCATTGGCATAGCAAAAGAGCGAGCATCTAGCAAAGCAAAGATAGTAGTGATTTCGAGGGTATGATCATCTTGCCTGCAAAATTGTCAGAGTTGACTGGATCCTCGAAAGCAAACTCAACGGGCTCCTCGTTAGCGAACTCGTCTCTCGGCTCTACCCAAACAAGACAAACAAGCAACAAGGACACAATCAACCACGTGCAAGGATCAAACAATATGATGCAAACATGGTATGCTATGCGGGATGCATATGCAAGATTTGACAAGGAATGCATGAACCTGGCCTCAACTTGGAAATCCAAGTGTGCCGCTGAAAAGATGAGATGAAATCGCTTGAAAACGATATAAAGAACGCCAGAAACAGAGTTACGGTTTGGAAATTGCAAGCGATTCAAATATGGCCACGTTCTGCGATTTACAACATGTAGCCATCTAAATGCAATGAGATGAACATGCTACAGCACCCAAACATGACAACAAAATACATGGCAGGGATGCATTCATGATGCTTAACAAAAGTCTAGCACTGAGCTACGGCCAATTCATCCATTAACAGGTTCAAACAAGCATGACAAAAAATGCATATGGTAAACAGATCTCAGACTTAGTGAAATTAACACTTGTCTGGAATTTCAGATCAGATAGCACACTTCGGAGCATGAAAACTATATGCTACAGGACCTGAACATGGCAAAGTAAAGCATGGCATGGAGCTACTCAAAGAGATTAACAAAAGTCCCTTAGTGACCTTGAGCCAAAAGGGGTCAGAAAATACAATTGCAAGCATGTGAACATGGCAAAAACATAATCAGATCACAGACTTAGTGAAAACTGGCACATGCTGAAACAGATATCAAGTAGACATGTTTACAAGCTCGATGCACTCACTACGGAGCAAGTCATGACAATCTAAGAATACACCCATCAAGAATACACAAAATGCAAGCTAGACATGGCAAGAACAATATCATAGCATGCACGGATCAACTACAACATCCTCGGCAAAATCGCTAACAAGTAGACAATCTGCCCAGATTCACGAAGTAGCGAAAGTAGAGCTCGATTGACTCAAGCTAGGGTGCTCCATAATTGCAAACAAAGACATGGATGGATAGAGCACTATAAGATTAACAAAACATCCTTACTGATCATCCTCAAAAGAGGCACGGATCACTAGGAAATAACATGAACATATGGCCATATGAGATAAACAGGCCATATGAGATAAACAGCTCAAGGACTTAGTGGAAATGCTAAGTCCCTGAAATCAGCATTACCAAGTGTCTCACTTTGCAAGCTTGTTCTAGTCACCACACACATCACTAAAATACATGGTTTGCACCTTTGGAAAGATGGAAAAACCCTTAACAAAACATATGTAGAACTCATGGGCATATCATGCACACAATAATCATGGCAAAAATGACAAATAGCTAAATGGAGCAGCAGATCTGACAATTATCTCAAGTAGCCCTCTTCTAACAGCATTTCTGGCATCAAGATGAACTCAAATTAAAATAATGCAATGAGATGAAATGATGTGCTCTCTGAGGCGAACATTTTGATATGTTATATGCCCAAAACGGAGTTACGGATGCGGAGTTACGATGCAATGAACATGGCAAAATATTACTAAAAAATTAGGTCAAAGATCAACCGAATCTCAGATCTGAAACTAGATCGGGCGTGTGAACCGAGGCAGCGGCCGGAGCTACTGTAGACGCCGGAGAAGGACGAGGCGAACGGGGAGGAGGGAGCTCGCCGGGGTTGCCGGGGCCGGCGAGGAGCGCCGCGGTGGTGGCCGGCGCCGGAGATGAGGCGGCGAGGGACTCCGGCCAGCACGTGCGTCGGCGCGGCGAGGAGCTCCGGGCGGCGGCCGGCAATGGCGCTGCGGCGGCCGGCCGGGAGGAAGGGCGCGCGCGCGGGGAAGAAGGGAGGCGGCGCGGTCGGGGCGTCCGGGCCCGGTCGACGCCGGGAAGGGCCGGCCTCGGGCCTTCGCGGGCCCTTGCGGCGGCGGCGAAGTGGGCACCTGCCCGGGGACACGTGGCAGCGAGTGGTAGGTCAGCGGCGGCGGCGGACAACGTCCGCTAGGACACGGACATGTTCGGCTGCGACGGGGATTTTTTTAGGGTTTGGACGGGGGAGATCCGGATGTGGAATGGGGGAGGTATATATAGGCATGGAGGGAGCTAGGAGAGTCCAAATGAGGTGTGGTTTGTGGCCACGCGATCGTGATCGAACGCTCTAGATGATGGAGCAGGTTTTGGTGGCTTTTGGGCCACTTTGGAAGGGTGTTGGGCTGCAACACACACGAGGCCTTTTCGGTCCCTCGGTTAACCGTTGGAGTATCAAACGAAGTCCAAATGGTACGAAACTTGACAGGCGGTCTACCGGTAGTAAACCAAGGCCGCTTGGCAAGTCTTGGTCCAATCTGGAAATGTTTAAACCCCACACACGAAAGAAAGGTAGAAATGACCACGGGAGGAGAACGAAGCGCCGGAATGCAAAACGGACAACGGGGAAAATGATCGAATGCATGAGATGAACACGTATGCAAATGCAATGCACATGATGACATGATATGAGATGCATGACAACGATAACAACACACGGAGACAAAGACCCGAACCCGAGAAAATAAAATAACTTAACGCCGGAAACGGCAAGAGTTGGAATACATATTGGGTAAGTCATATCCGGGCTGTTACATCTATGGTTACGGTTTTGCGTAAAGCCAATTTTTCCCTACTACAAAGGAATAAATTTATTTAACTATCATGATAGTTGTTAAACATTGAAAATGATTGACAGCATTCTCAATCCCAATTAAGCATCATCATTATAAAACCCAACAAAATTAATTTAGAGTAACATGTTGAGATTCACATGATAATCCAGGTACTAGATACTCAAGATGTCCATAACCGGGGACACGGCTAATCATGATTAGTTTATTACACTTTGCAGAGGTTTGCACACTTTTCCCCACAAGACTCGATCGCCTCCGTTTGGTTTCTCGCACTACATGGTGTTTGAGAAGATGGATGACCGAGACACAGTCTTTCAGAAGCGCTAGCACCTTACGATGGATAGACCGTTACACCTACTTTCCCCTACATCTGCTAGTCTACCCTGTAAGAGTTCGCACGGCTTAATCAACTATGCCAGAGCCCATCATCGCTTGTGGCTGGACACGGAAGTTTCTAGTATGAATAATCTCATGATCCCTTTGAGCCTGGGTGGTGGTCCAAAAGAAACAGGCAATCCTGAAATACCCAGGTACCTCAATCCACCCAGATGTGTGTTTAATTTTCCACCTTAGATAAACCATTAATTAACAAACTCACATCTATCATAAATATAACTCACCCAATCCACGTCTACTAGCATAGCATAGCATAATGGCAAACGTAGAAGTAACTCCCAAAGGTTTGATAATAAAACAGGTAATAGGTACTACCTCAACTACTTCCCATCCCACGATTTAATTAGATCCTAATCATGCAATGTGTGAGGATTGATCTAATGCAATAAAACTGGGTAGTAGAAAATGTATGATCAAAGTGTTACTTGCCTTGCTGATGATCCGCGAAACTTAGAGATTCGAAGTAACAGGCGGCGCACTCCGGGTATTCTATCGCAGACAAACAAACAAGCATACAATAAGTACTCATCTAATGCACAGGTAAAAGTCAAATAAGAGATCTAACCAGAAAGTTCAACTTAAGAACTCCGGTTTGCAAAAAGAATCAAATCAAGCGAAGCAACGAAAGTCAAACGGCAAAAGAAAACAACTTTGTTCTACTAATCTGGATCTAAGGCAATTTTTACAATAGCAAAAACTTGTTTAAGTTGGTTAAACGGATAGAGGGTTTCGAGACGAAACTCCAGGCGATTGAATCGCCTGATTCCGATAAACGAGCGAAAAGTTATACTAAAACGAAAATCGGATCAGAAATCGCGATCAGAAAAATCGCGGATTTAATCCGAGAAAAAGAAAAATGACGAACGTTCGCTAGAACGAACGAACGGACGAACGCTCGCTAATTAAATAAACCGGAAAAACCGATCTATTTAAAAAAAACCAAAACTAAAAAATCGACGAAAAACCGATGGTTTTTCGAAAAAAACGGCAGCGCGGATTTCGAGGCGAGGCGAACCTCGGGCGGCGGGTCGGCGGCGGCGGCGGCCGGCTCCGGCGACGGCGCGGCGGGCGGCGGCGGCGGTAGCGGCGGCGGCGTGGCGACGGCGCGAGCGGGCGGCGGCGGCGGCTCGGTGGGGCTGGAGCTAGGGTTTTGGCCAGGGGGTGGGCCGGCTTATAAAGGCTAGTCGGGCCGGAGTCCTAGTCGGACACGGCCCGTAGATCAGTGCGATTTTTTTTAATAATTACGCGCAGAAGAAAAATAAAAAGAAATACTAAACGGACTCCAAAAATCCCGAAATAAATTTTCCCGGGCTTCTAAAATCAAGCCGCACATTTATTTGGGGCCTATATACAATTTTGAAAAACGCACATTTTTCCTAAATTCAAATAAAATAACGAAAAACTCCGAAATAAAATATTATTTGATTTTTTTATTAAATCCTCAATATTTCTTTATTTTGGGAAAGTCATTTTATTCCCTCTCTCATACTTTTGTAATAGAAATAATTGATGATAAAATAATTTAAATCAAATGATCCTATTCTCAAAATTTGAGAAAACTCAAATATAAAAATAAAGAATTTCCAACTCTCTCCGTGGGTCCTTGAGTTGCGTAGAAATTTCTAGGATCAAACCAAAGGCAAAATAAAATATGATATACAATGATGATCTAATCTATAACATTTCAAATTGAAAATTTGGGATGTTACAAACTGGACAGAATCAGAGTATCATAAGTTTTTTGACATAGATTAGCTAGTACTCCCTCCGTCCTATAATATAAAAACGCTCTTATATTATGGGACAGAGGGAGTAGTATCCAGTGTTTCAGGTGTAGATGTTAACATTTCATCTTGAGAGATTTTACATTCAACAGACAATGCGTGCTTTTTGGTTTGACTTATCTCTCTTTGCGAAAGAATACATTGTAGGAATGTATAGAATTGTTCTACTAACAAATAGTACAACTCATTCTAAGTAGACAATTTACTAGCTTGCATGGCTCTAATAGATTTTGGAATATTTTATTCCATCCGACTAGCATTTCTGAACAATTATTGTTTCTTGCCTGTTTGTCTACAAAGAGGAGGAATCTGGTTTCACCCCCTCAATCTGCTTTTACTTCCTACTAATAACATTTTATCAAACATGCCATGACTCATGAGCATGCAGCTTCGACCACAAGGCTTTTTGTGACTCCTCTGCATGGATCTCCGAAGTTCTTTGCTGACACCGGCACACTGCAACTGCTCACCCCGACGCATGCCTGGAGAGTTACCCGCAGCATTGTCAGTATCATGAAGATAAACAGTACAGAAAGACATAGCAAGTGTGGAAGTGGAACAGATTGGAGTTACCTCCTGAGCGACTGCCAGAGCCTGAGAGCTGCTGCATTCGCCATGGCTGTAGCTCCCACAGGTGCCACTCGGTGTCCCGAAGCTTGCAAACTTGATGCTGCTGATGACCTGACCTTCTTTGGGGCATTCCAGACGAAGTGCTGGCCCAGACCTCTGTAATTTCTGCTGGGGAGAGATCCAGCTATCGATTTGGTCGGGATGATCCTCAGACACGTGTGCGCATACACTTTCTGTCTGTTTCGTCGTGAAGGATATCTTGCTTGGGTCACCACCAAACTGCTCGAAAAGGACTATATCATTGCTGCCTGGTTGGAGAAACGAACGGGGCACATGATACCTGTTTAACAAGGTAAGAAATTGAATTTGTCATTCCATTGTAGCAGTTCATATGTTTTTTGTACGAAAAGGAAAGACTATATTGATTCAATGCTGAAACCATCTGGCCTTCATTTGTAAGTACCAACGAGTGACCAATATAGCATTACTTTGGTCTCAGTAAAAGCTAAATGCCATGGAACACCCAAATAATACATTTAATTGAAAGGGTAGTTAAACCATTTTAGTATGAGCCTATGACAACATATAAAACATTAGAATGTGCTCTGCCTGTAGGTAGCAAAAGATGGTATGAATTTTCATGGAGAGGATTCTTACAAAGTCTGCGATGGCTGCCCACATTTCTTCAGGCATTTGCTTGCGCCGTAAGGTCCTCTGTAGTTGCATGAATTAACACAGCCACTTTGTGGAGCGATATTTGTCGGCCAGTAGCGACCAATGCTCTGCCCGTTCACCCACGCCTCACCTTTCCCCATTCCTGTGAAGTCTATGGCAACAGGATCATCACCTGCAGGAGTTGTAAATTTGCTCTGCATTTTGAGCATTGCAGTTAGAGCATTGATTCCCAAGATAAAAATAAATAAATCGTAATGGCACTACAGCACTACACTTATTCAAATGCTACCATAGTTTCATGGTTGGAGGATCATACTGACCTTGTACCAGGTCAAAGGGTTATTGGTTGGGTAAGAGTTATCTGATACCCATTCTGGAGAGGCCTCTGAGGGATTATACAGGTGCAAGTCTTCTCCTCTGAGTCCGATCTGGAGTGACCAAATATTTTGACAAGGAAAAAACCAACAATGCTGTTACTATACGCCATGGTTTACCCATACTAGTTAATGGATTCGAAAACAACATTTGCTGATAATTGCTCAACCCAGATTACTGGTTGTACACACCTGGTATGTCCAATCTGCAGAAGATAGATCGAGCGCACCCTTCGGCCCAGTCAGCTTTACTGGACCGGTAATTCCAGCACCAACTAGGTCAAAGAATGCACCATAGTTCTGAAGCCACAGTACAATGTTAGTAACTTGGTATTAGATGTGGTTTTACATTTTTGAATACCTGTTTTAAAATGCCAAAGTATCAGATGGACAGCAAAATGGAGTAGAGTGGATACTGACTCACCGTCAGACCAACTGTTGCACTCAGAAGATCTATTTTATTCTTTCCAGGTACAAGTGTAACTGGTGTTGTCAATGAGATCAGGGAGCTACTAGCATTACCCTTACCGCTACCTGGTAAGATTTCAATACTTATACATTCCAGTACACAAATGCACCTTACAGATGAAATATGAATGTTGGTAATTAACATGACAATCCAAATGTCATCTGAATGAGTTTGCATTTTCTTCTCACACATTACCTGCAAACTTGCCATTGATGAAGACCTGAAGAACATGCCCAAGTGAGTTGACCAGCAGATTGGACTGACTACCATTCAGATACGGTTCACCACCCGCCACGACGATGCTGCACAAAGTAGAAATCAGTCAGTAAAAACCTGCCACTACCAGCTTGTCGATTACCATGTGCACAAGTACAGCTAAGAGTGCAATCCTGTACCTTGTTGAGTACCACAGGAAATCGCTGGCGTCTGCGGTGGTGTTTATCTGCTCCATCAGCCCAGGCTTTGTCATGGCGTTCTCCTTTGTGATACCGACAGGCTCTACGGCGTAGCTCCAGGTAGAAGAAGCGAGTTCTGCTTCGACGGACGAGCCGTCTGACGCCTGAGTGCTGAACCCCAGGTTTCTCATCTGTGTAGATGCTACCTGAGAGTTGATCTGCGAAGAGTAGTGACCGTGATCAGATCCAAGGTCAAGACTGGTTCCAGAAACACGGCTTCTTTGTCTTAAACAGGGCAATGCACATACCTGGGCAGTGTTCAGCACCACATTCGTGCAGTCAGGAAGGATGCTGACGGACCACGCAGGGAGTTTATACGCCTTGCCGTTGAAGGTGACAGTCTTGTCAGACTGATTGTCTATATTGGCGAGGAATGCGGCGCACAGTGAACCGGTCTTGTATACGTGCGCCTGAAGCCAGAAGAAAGCGCAGATATCATCATCATCATCAAGCATAATAGAGCAGACCATAAAGGTACATACTACATATTATTCCTGAACAAGATTTGCTGTGCGACGCTGATTGATCTGTCTTTCTTAAACGAAAGTCAGTTTGATCTGTCTCTTTTTTCGTTAAACAAAAGTTGCTTTTGTGAAAAGCGGATCGCGTACCTCAGCATTTTGACCAAGGGACATGTATGATGGATCGGTTGCTATGAGTGCAGGCTCGCACATCTTTATCGCCTTGTGGACATCCCTCAAGTGGCCCCACTTTGGCTGCCTCACTAGCCCTGGATCACACAGTGCAAAAAACGGCAAATGCGTTGTTAGGAAAAGCTATTTTTTTTTTAAAAAAAAAACATATGTATCCTTATCCATGTAAACATGAGAACGCTAATCATCCTCAAGTTTGGTCATATGATCAGTACTGTTTTTCAGTACGAAAGCGCGTGCCTGCGCTGCATTGGAAATGAACTGAACTTCTGCAACTGCAAGTGCAACACCGGCGTGCAGAGCTAGTGCGCGTGCTTGTGGGTGGACGTGCGCAGTTTCAGTAGGCGAGGCAAGTATCCTTTCTACTTCAAGAATTCATCATGCAGTCCCTGTTTTCATCAGTATCACGTCTGCTCCACGGTACATCCGACCACTGAACGAGCTAGACTGAAGCAATTCAGTAGCCAATAGGTGCGACCGTCACAACTGAAGCAGCCCCCCAGTTGAGGAACTGAAAGAAAAACGAGACATGGGCAGCTCAACAGGCACTCACCGTACTCGTCGATGGGGGCGTCGTAGTCGTAGCTCGTGGAGATGAAGGGCCCTCCCGAGCTGCGGCCGAAGTTGGTCCCGCCGTGGTACTGCAGACACAGTACAGTAAACAAAGACCCGGCCGGAGTTAGCCACAGGAGCAGAGGAGAGGATTTTGGCTGGATGCATCAGCTGGCAGCGTAGCACGTACCATGTAGTAGTTCTGCAGGGTGCCGCCGCGCTGGTAGAAGCGGGCGACGGCGAAGGCGAGGTCCTCGGTGGGGCGGTAGGGCACGGCGCCGCCGAAGGAGAGGAACCAGCCGCTCCAGTTCTCGGTCCACAGCTTGGGACTGCTGGGCAGGCTCGGCGTGAACTGGTCGCAGTAGAACCCGTTGCACGTGTTGATCTGCATTTTGTTTCTCTCTCCAGTTCAGTCACGTCGCCGTCGCTAGCTGACAATGACCCAGGCAGGGCAGGGACGATGAGATGAGCTTACCAGGGGCGCCGGCGCGTCGGCCTGCTGGCACATGACCCAGGGCACGCCGGTGTCGAGCGCGACGGCCATCCCGGCGGCCCAGCGGATGTACGACTTGCCGGGCGCGCCGTAGGACGCGTCGATGTTGCCGTACTCGTTCTCGATCTGCGACAGGATGATGGGCCCGCCCTGCGACGCGTACAGCCCCGCGCCCTTCATCGTCGCCACCACCTTCTCCGTGAACCGCTGCATCTCCGTCTGCACCCACACCACACCACTCACTGACTGGATCATCATTTCAATCATTGACCGATCGATCGATCAAGCTGCATTGCGCAATGCTCTCGCGTACCTTGAAAGGCTCGTTGTCGGTGCGGAACTTGATCCCCGGGATGAAGTGCAGCCATAGCGGGAAGCCTCTGCAGTGCAGCCACACGAGCAACGGCACACGGTTAGGCTCGACCGGACTACGAGAGCTTCTCATACAGGGGGAAATGCTGCAGAGTTTGAGGGGTGTCAGACCCGTAGTTCCACTCGGCGCAGACGTAGGGGCCGATCCGGAGGTGCACGTAGAGCCCGGCGTCGGCGGCGGCCTTGACGAACCTCACCAGGTCATTCCTGCCCTCGAAGTCGTACTGTCACGTTGCAAGCTCGTAACCGTCAGAATTTTGCAATAGTAACAGATACTACTACCAACACAATGTGAACTTCGAAGAGAAATACTATATTTTTAGGCAAAATGTCACTAGTTCGAAGCTCATGATAGATATAGTGTACGATCGAGAGGTAAAGTGCTTGGGAGTGAGTGGGAAGAATAAAGCATAGGGTGCAGGGGAAGCAAGCAGCGCCCTTTCACACATGACCACCAGCTGGAAGAGATGATTTGAGAGAAAGGAGAAACGAAACTAGTATGACACTAGAGAAAATAGCATGGCAGCAAGAGAGGTTGATGGCCTTGGCCTGGCCGGTATGGAGTGGAGAACGTGCCTGTCCCCGGACGGGCTCGTGGGCGTCCCAGAAGACGTACGTCTCCACCATGTCCAGCCCGCCGTCCTTGGCCTTCTGCATCAGCCCCGGCCACATCTGCAATCAACCACGGCCAGCGTTCAGCTCAGAGGAGAGAGTAGGGAGGACACACAGACGAGAAAGAAAGAAAGCAAGCAAGCAAAGCAGAGCCGGGGAGCGGGACGTACGTCGGGGGTGCTCCGCGGGTAGTGGATGGAGCCGGAGACGAGCACGCGGCGCACGCCGTCGATGACCAGCGCGCGGTGGTCGTACGTCACGTTGGTCGCCGCCGACGTCCCCGCCAGGCAGAGCAGCGCGAGCAGCAGGGCCGCCGCCGCGCCCGGCAGCCTGCCGACGGCCGCCATTGCCTGCCGCTCTCCCGAGAAGAAACACAACGATAACTGCACCTTGTTTGTTGGATGGGTTAATGGCGTTCGGTGTACTGGCCGAGCTAGCGCGGTGGTAGTGGAGTGCGGGCGGCGAGCAGGAGCAGGAGGAGGTGGAGTTGCTCGGTGGGGGGCGGCGAGAGAAAAGAAAGAAAAAAGAGAGGGGAGCTCGGTGCCTCGGTGTGTGGCTTGGCTTCCCGGGCGAAATGGGATTTAACGGAGCAGAGCACACACACAAACTCTACTGGTGGTTTAATATACGCCCCAGGGCCGGGCGCGCACAAAGGAAATGCACCTCGCTTTCTCGCTTTGTTTGTTTCTTGTGGATGCGGTGGTGGTGGTGCCGTGCCCCTCCTCCTCGGCTCTTCCCACCGCGATTAAAAAGGCTTTGCGCGCTCGCGGCAGGCAGGCAATGGGGTGGGTGTGGTCGTGGCTGTGTTCTCTCTCGTGGACCTTCCTCTCTTGCTCCAATCGCGCGGTTTGCTGCTGCTTGCAAGCAACGGCAACAATGGCGGCGACCTCTGGTGCGATCGCGATGAAAACGAAATTGAACTGGATCGGATCGGGTCGACGGGAGGAGGAAAGAATTTACTCCCGCTGCGCAGTAGTTAATGGCGGCGGCGTGATGGTTCGGTGGTACACACGGCGTGGATGATTGATGGGTGGGCCGCGGAAGTAATGCAACCATCTTCCTCCCTTCCTTCCTTCCTTCCTTGCTCTCACTCTCTTTTTCCCCTCGCTGAAAATTACATCTCCCTTCTTTTTACTTACACTGCAGGAGCTTTTAGTATTCCCCCTCGCCGTACGTCCCCAGCCATGTGCTCTTGGCATTGGCCACGCAGAACTAGTAAAGAAAAGAAGGATAGGAAAGGGGCCGGCTAGCAGTAGCGAAGCTAGCTACTCGGCGCCACACCGACAGACGGACAGACAGGGGTCGTGTGCGGTGACCGGCCGGCGTTGTCGCTTGCCGATCCATCATCCCCATTACCAGGACAGCACGTAGCGCTACATGGGCTAGTTGTACCACGTCTGCCGCTCGGGTCACGAACGGCCTTGTCGCTTCCCCGTCCCCGCGCGCTGGCGATGCGTGTTGTATCATATGCTGCACTGCCGGCGTCCTGGACTGTACCGCGGGACGGATCCATCTTCTTTTCTTATCTTGTTTGGGAGGGTTTGGGTTTGGGGAAAATGGAAATGGCGAAGGTGGAGAGTGGTCTAGCTTAATTTGGAGCAGTGGAAGTGGAAGATGATGACGCCGCGAGCTGTACACAGGAGCGAGTTGTCAATCGCTGCCGCGCTCGTCCGGCTTCGTCAGGTCAGAGAGAGGGGGAGAGAGATGATTTTTTTGGCAAGAGTCTGTGAAGTTGTGGAAAGAGATGGAAACTTGTCGGCGAAGCTTATCTGCTAGAACTGCACAGGAGATTGTTTTTAGTGATTTCTGGTTATTAAAAGCCTTGGATTTTAGCCTTTTATTCATGATGATGAAGAAAAAAACTCCCCCGCTTTTGTGAAGCTTGTACCACAACCTTTCTCTCTAAATGGGGCTACCTATCAAAGATCCTATGCACGCATTTTCTTTATATTGCAAGATACTAATGATAGAAGTTCCCTTAACAAGCCCTTGCACACGATTTTGGGGGCATGGTAGCCTCATCGCACAAGAATCCTGTGAGGCAATTAAGCAACCGCTACTCTCAAAATCTCAAATAGTGTCCTAGGCTAGGCTGGTGATACGTTTCATTGATGAAACTAGTTGTGTTTTGCTCACGCGGCACTCAAATTACACATGCACATCGATACGACCTTGGCATGTAACACATCATCTCGGTTATTAATTTGTCGGTTAGGGCATTTACAACGCCATCTCTCAAATCGGGCTCTATCCATCCGTAGACACGTCTGCAAACACGGATATGTGAGCCGGTCATTCAATTATATCCATCAAATGTTTGCCCATGTTTTCTTTTCTTTTAATGTCCGCAACACTTCAAAATAACCGAACACAATTCTTCGACTAGTGAAGATATTCAAATGCAACACTAGTTCAAATTTAAATATTACAATTCAAACATTATGTTTTCAAATAAAATATTCAAACTTGAATTCAACTTATGTTCTACGTCTGCTGCTCAGGTCATGAACGGTGTTGTCGCTTCCCATCCGGCTAGTGATGCATATGATATGCTGCACCACCGGTGTCGTGGACTGTACAGTGCGAGGGATCCGTCTTCTTAGTTGTTGGAGAGGGTTTTGGATAAATGAAAATGCCAAGGGTGGAAAGTGGTACAGCTTAATTTGGAGCAGTGCAAGATGATGATGCAGCGAGCTGTAGACAGGAAGTTTTGGCAACAGTCGTGAAGTTGTGGAAGGAGATAGAAACTTGTCGGCGAAGCTTATCTGCTAGAACTGTGCAGGAGATTGTTTTTAAGTGATTTCCGGTTATTAAAAACCTTAGATTTTATTCGTGATGAGAAAAAAAATCCCTCCCTTCACTCAAGCTTGTACCGCAACCTTTCGCTCTAAATGGCACTACCCTACAAAGATTCTATGCACACATTTCTTTATATTGCAAAATAATAATGAGAAGCGACGCCAATTAATATGGATTGGAGAGAGTGGAAGCTTCCATAACAAGTCGTTATGCATAATTTTGTGGGATGGTAGCCATATCGCACAAGAATCCCGTGATGCAACTAGGCAACTGCCACTCTCAAAATCTCAAACAATGTCCTAGGCTAGGCTGGTGATACGTTTATTTTTCTGACGGGCAACGGCAGGAGCAATGACAATTCATAAAAGAGGAGGGAAAGGTGACAAAAAGCCCCAGAGTACAGTACAGACCAATGCAGCCGAACCACACGAGATTAGGCAAAGCACAAAAAAACACTCAACCTGGATCAAAAGAGGAGAAGACCCAGGAAAGAAGAAGAATAGGAAAATAGCAGAGATGGGCAGGCCTCAAGTGAAAGCCTCTCAAAACATCCAAAGTTCATATCTTGCCATGGCTGTTTCATTGGTGAAACTAGTTGTCTTTTGTTCACGCGGCATTCAAATTACACGACCTTGGCATGTCACACAACATCTCAGTTATTAACTTGTCGGTTGGGGCATCTCCAACGCGGACGCGGATCCTCTGACAGTACTGCCCACACACTGACGTATGGATCCGGACCCACACGTCAGTGACCCAACATCATGGGGTCGTACGTCACGGGATCCGACTCCCTCCAACGCGGTCTCTCAAATGAACTCACCATCAGTCCGTGGATGCTTCCAGAGACACAGATACATGAATCGTTCATCCAATCCTATCCATCGAATGTCTGCCCCTGTTTGCCCATGTGTTTCTTTTCTTATAAAGCCTGCAACACTCCGAAATACCAATAAGTGAGCATAATTCTCTTAGTGAAAATATTCAAATGCAACACTTGTTCAAATTTAAATATTACAATTCAAACATTATGTTTTCAAATAATATTGTCAAACTTGAATTCAACTTACGTTTCAGTTGTCCTCTTTAACCGTCCATGGCTGAGGATGGGTCTACCGCTCGGGTCCAGAACGGCGTTGTCGCTTCCCCGTCTTCGCGCGCTAGTGGTGCTTATGATATGCTGCACTGCCGGGGTCGTGAACTGTACCATGGGAGGGATCCATCTTTCTTTGTTGGCGAGGGTTTGGAAAAAACGGAAATGGGAAGGGTGGAAAGTGGTGGCTTAATTTGGCGCAGTGGAAGATGATGACGCCGCGAGTGTTAGACACAACATGGTTACAAATGTAGACATGGGTGGTTGTCAATCGTTGCTATGCTCATGTGGTTTCGTCAGACAAAAAGGAATTTCTGGCAACAATCGGTGAAGTTGTGGAAAGACATGGAAACTTGCCGGCGAAGCTTGTCCGCTAGTCTTGTAGGAGATTCAGTTTGTGATTTCCATTTTAAACTTGCATCGACGACGAATGAAAAACTGGCACTCAACAACAACAAAACGGGCCCAATAGAATTGGACCGCCAAAATACTGGAGTTTGTATCCTAACTTTTCGCTCTAAATGTTGCTACCTACCATTGCCAACAAAGATCATATGCACACATTTCTTTTTATTGCAATTAATACAATAAGTTTATTTTCGGCACGAAAAAAGTTTCGGAAAACAAGAAGTACTGCAAGATTTATATGGTACTGTAGCCTTATCACAGAAGAATTCTGTGAGGCAACTGCTCATATACAGACACAGACGCTCATATACACGCGCATACACTCATCCTTATGAACGCATACACGCACACTCTACCCCTATGAGCACCTCCGAGAGACTGAACCGGCATATCATCTTGTGATTTACGAAGTCATCGTAGGCACCTCGTCGTCGACGGGAACGTCTCCTCCCACTGAAAACGCATCGCCGGAAATCCTGAAATAAATCTAGGAATAATGCGAGCACCAGGATTTGAACCTGGTGGGTTGGGGAGTAATTTCCAGGGCCGAAGATACCTTTTATTGATAAAATTGTGAGAAATGTTTTCACTCGGCGCTTAATTTGATTAGACATGGACTTCGATGCGAATTTGGCATGTCACACATCATCTCGGTTATTGACCTGCCAGTTATCACATGCAAAAAACAGTGGAGGTGCGTCCATGCAATTTGCAGTCATCTTAAGAAAACTGTAAAGAATGTGACAAATTGAGTTTCTACACTCGAACTCAAATGCACCAAGTAAAATTGAAAAAATAGTTTTAGAATAAAAAAATGTCAACAAACATTGATAAATTTTCTACACACATGCAAATGTTCGTAAAGAAAAAGCATTCCTAATGCTCTCAGCGAAAACAAAAAACTAAATGCTCTAGAAAGAATATTATTTTTGAAAGTTTTTTGGAGTGTTGATCTTGTTGTTTTTGCCCAGACCTTCACAAATGTGATTTCATCACGAAGTTTTGCACAAAGGTAGAAACCTAAGAAATGTTTGCTGTAAAAAAATCCAGAATATTTTGAATTTGTTTTCTATTTTTTCTGACTGTACTGCTCACATCAGAAGCATTTGAGCTCGAGATTAGAAGAACACTTTTGAAGACAAATCTATCACATGTCGAAGTTAAACCTAGGCAAACAGCTTGACAATTGCTCGGCCTGGCACAATCAAAACCTCGCCAATTCATTGATCATTGGCCCATCATCTTTATCGCTGTCGGTCACACTGACTCGCCACACCCAGCGTCTGAAATTGGCACGGGCAGAACAGGCCCCGCTTTGTCAAAGGAGAGAAACTGAAATTAGCAACGCGGAGTCTTGAGCCTAACCCACTACGATCGGACGGCACTCCGCTACTTTCCACGGAGCAGGTGCTCCAGCGAAAGATGCCGCGTCACCTGTAGGACAATTCCGTGGTGAATCCTCCCGTAAGTCTTCCAAAAGTTTAGCAAGGTGGGTGTGTGTCGTCGCAGCTCGAGTCAATCGCAGTTTGGTGCTAATCGCTCGCAGAGAAAGACAAAGTAATCTCTCTTTCTTTTTGAGAAAAAAGACAAAGTAATCTGTTTGAAAAGAGAAGGAGACAAAGCCCCGGACATGGAGTATTTGATGCCGAGCTCATATGCCCCGCATGAACAGTAAAATTCAAAAAAAAAATTAAAAAGTCTGATATTTTTTATGTGATGAATTTTCTGACTGCATGCAAAATTTCGAGTCGAAATGACATTCATGACGGTCTGGGCAAAAATAACAAAATCGATGTTTCAAAATGAAGAGCACTCTCGCAAAGCCCCCAGCACCTCCCGAGACATTTCCACTCCATTAACTTGCCGCCTCAAATCTCAACCCGTGCCCAGGGCGAGACGGATAGAGCGGAGGAACGCGAACGGAACAGGTGAACCAGAATGGTCTCCGAGCCTGCGCAGCGGGCGCGGCGTCACTGTTGGCTCTCCCTCCACCAGAGGTCGCTGCGGCGTCGGTCTCCGGCCCTCCGCAGCTCCGACGTGCGCGTCATCCCGTCCCGATGTACCATCCTTCGTCCCTTGCGGCGCCCGCGTACGTGCGCGTCATCCCGTCCCGATGTACCATCCTTCGTCCCTTGCGGCGCCCGCGTACGTGCGTGCACGGCGGCGTCCGCGCATGCGAACAAGGAGCGGGAGGCCTCTGTATTCGGCTCGTTGTCCGTTGCGTCGCAACGGGTTTGGGCTTTGGAGCGACGTGCACACAAGCCGGCGCACGGCGACGGCGACGTGTGCACCGCAACGCAGTGGACGAAAAGCGAGGATGATCGCGTTGAAGCGGCCACTACTGGCGAGTAGTACGATTTGGAAATCGTTGGATCTTGCTCTTGGTCGCGTTGCTTTTCTTTCTCTTCAGAAGATGCTTCGCCGTTTGTTTAACCTCGTCACTGCGTGGTGGTGGTGGTGGTACGAGCTTTTGTGCGTGGAGGCTGGTGCAAGCGCGCCATGTCATGTGTCATAGTCCGCAGTTAATCTGTGCAGGGATATCACTTTCTCGATCGGACACCCGTTAATCATGGAATCTCTCAATTCACAAGAAAAAATAAAAAATCATGGAGGCTCTCGCGTGGAAGATTTAGCAAGAGTAGACAGATTTTTTTCTTCCGTCAAAAGATATGAATATGGAATAGACAGGGTTCATTCTTCTTCTTTTTGGAAGGTGACGGAGTTCATTCTCTTCTCCCTGGCAGTTGAACTGGCACCGGATAGAGCGGATGAGTTGGGCGTACGTGCGATAACTAGCTGGCGCTGACACACATCACACATACATGCTTGTTTGCAAGATCATCCATCCAAAGCCTGCATCGACGTACCGGGTAGGTACTACTACATGTACTCCCTCCGTTTTAAATTACTCGTCGTAGAAATGAATGTATCTAAAACTAAAATACATTTAAATATATCCATACTTGCGACAAATGATTCGGAACGGAGGGAGTAGAAGAAACAAAGAGCGCCGCTGCCGTCACGGAGATGGTAGCGGCTCATCTCATGGCGACACGGCACGTTTCATTTCCGGCGACGTAGCGTTGCGTGGGTGTGGAACCGCGCCGACCGGGACAGAGTGAGTGCGCGAGAAGATAGATAAAACTCCAGCAGCAGCAGATGCCCAACGCACAACAAAACACCCGGTCCGACGATGCGTGACTCCGACCGCGCGCACTGCACTGATAAACATGGTCTGAAACGCAGCGCCGAAAGACGGACACGTCGATAGATTGATTCCTTTCGTGCTCGTTTTCTGCCCCCGGATTTTCTTTCCTGATAGGATCGGAGAGAGGTCAAAGATGACAAGGCGGGGCCAGATCATTGAAGGCGACAGCCAGCCTAGCCTTGGTCAGATCATGGCCATGTAGCAGCAGCAGCGGAAAGAGGAATCGGCACGGCGGCATCTGAAGCAAAAGGAGGAGCACAGATCTGACGTCGTGTCTCTCTTCTGCACGTGCGTCTAGTTGCCTCTTCGTCTGTCAATTATCGGTGCATAGATAGACATGAACCTGTTCAGATGTACTACTACTCTACCAGCGTAATATCATCACGCAACGCAAGCCTAAAGGTTAGATAATGGTGATTCTAAAAGGCGCTTATTTTCTGCAGGAAGGGAAGGGACCAACAGTGACCTGGTGATGGATGCTGTTAGGGATATAACTATCAGCTATGATCCGTCTAGGAGAGGTCGGGTCAGCCTCAATGGCGGGTCACAAAGGAAGCCCAATAAACATTCAAGGCATAATTTATTAAAACTTATAGAAGGCTTAAGGCCTAGAGGCGGCTTAAGGCCCAATATTATAAATCGCCGATGTAAGGAAAGACTTGTAAGGAAAGACATGTAAAAGAGGTCACCGAGCCGGACACGCTGTATGAGCCGGCCGGGACTCTGTAGGCCACCAGGCGTCAACCCGTGTATATAAGGGGACGACCCGGTGACGATTTAGGGTAAAAAAACAAGAGATCGATAACCAAGTCGGCGAACTAGCCTCTTGGTGATCGAAAATCCAGCAATATCAACACAACTAGACGTATGTTTTTACCTTCATCGTAAGGGGCCGAACTAGTATAAAACCTCTCATGTCCTTTGTCCCGATTAATCCCTTTAAGCTTCCTAATTGCGATGGCCCTACGACTAAGTCCTTCTGCTAGGATACCTGTCGTGACAATTCCACGATAGTTGAATCTAAACAAAAATATCAACATTGGCAGAAGCTCGTGTACGGGGTGTTCATGGCAAGCCGGAAACTCAAACATTACTTTCAGGGTCACCCAGTCACTGTGGTTAGCTCTGCGCCTTTGGGAGACATCATCCAGAATAGAGAAGCTACTGGACGAGTCGCCAAGTGGGCCATTGAACTTGGATCTCATGGGTTGAAGTATGTGCCACGTACTGCGATCAAATCTCAAGCACTGGTTGACTTTATTAATGACTGGACAGAGATGCAGATGCCAGGGGAGAAACCAGACAACACATATTGGACGATTCACTTTGATGGGTCCAGACAGTTGGAGGGCTCGGAGGCTGGAATTGTGTTAACTTCCCCTCGAGGTGACAAATTTTGTTATGTGTTGCGACTGATGTTTTCTTGTAGTAACAAGGCAGTAGAATGTGAAGCCTTGCTCCATGGTCTTCGAATGGCTAAAGAGATGAGCCTGAGCCAGGTCCGGTGCCTTGGCAATTCAGATTTGGTGGCCCAACAGGTATCAGGCAAGTGGGATTCCAAGGACCCTGTCATGGCGGCTTATCGCTGTGAAGTTGATGCTGTTGCAAGACATTTTAAGGGTTATCAGGTGGAACACATTTACCGTAGGAAGAACGAAGCGGCAGATGCTTTAAGCCGGTTGGGATCTCAGCGTAAGCCGGTGCCACCTAACACCTTTTTGGATGTTTTGCATAACCCGTCTGTCAAGTTACCTACAGAAGAAGATCTAGCCGTTCCTGACCCAGAGGCACAGTTGTTGGCGGCTCTTCACGTCATCCCAGGTTGGACAGTGCCATTCTTTGGCTTACATGACCCGGGGCGAGTTGCCAGCGGATGAGACACTGGCCCGACAGATAACTCGGCGGTCTAAGTCAATGACGATTTCAGATGGAGAATTATACCATCGTGATAACCCACAAGTATAGGGGATCACAATAGTTTTCGATAAGTAAGAGTGTCGAACCCAAGTTCTATCGAGTTCTATCGACCACCGATACAACTCGAGTATCGAACAACAAGGAGCTAAAGGTAGAACAAATATTCCCTCAAGTTCTATCGACCACCGATACAACTATACGAACGCTTGATGTTCGCTTTACCTAGAACAAGTATGAAACTAGAATGACTTTGTAGGTGTTGTCGGATAGGTTTGCAGGAATAAAGAGTACGCAAATAAAAAGTAGGGGCTGTTTAGATAAAGAAACAATAAAGTAAATATAGCGAGTGTGAAAAAGTGGTGGTAGGAGTTGCGAAATTGCCTCTAAGCAATTGACTACTTTACTAGACCGATAACAAGTATTATGTGGGAGAGGCCACTGCTAGCATGTCATCCCTGACTTGGAATTCTATGCACTTATGATTGGAACTATTGGCAAGCATCCACAACTACTAATGTTCATTAAGGTAAAACCCAACCATAGCATTAAGGTATATTGGTCCCCCTTCAATCCCGTATGCATCAATTTTTATGCTAGGTTGAAGCTTCCGTCACTCTTGCCCTCCAATACATAGTCCTATCAACATACAACTAACCCTGGGGTGTGATCCACACGCGCAACCATATGATGGGCACCAAATAACATCAACATAACCACAAGCAAATTAAATCAATCATAGCAATTCATCAACCACCGATAGGACAACGAAAATCTACTCAGACATCATAGGATGGCAACACATCATTGGATAATAATATGAAGCATAAAGCACCATGTTCAAGTAGAGGGTACAACGGGTTGCGGGAGAGTGGACCGCTGTAGATAGAGGGGGGAAGGTGATGGAGATGTTGGTGAAGATGGCGGAGGTGTTGGTGTAGATCGCGGTGATGATGATGGCCCCCGGTGGCACTCCGGTGCCACCGGAAGCGAGGGGGAGAGAGCCCCCCTTCTTCTTCTTCTTCCTTGACCTCCTCCCTAGATGGGAGAAGGGTTTCCCCTCTGGTCCATCGTATCCATGGCGTGGGAGGGGCGAGAGCCCCTTCGAGATTGGATCTGTCTCTCTGTCTCTCTCTGTTTCTGCATTTTAAGATTCTTCCCTTTCACCGTTTCTTATATTCCCGGAGATCCGTAACTCCAATTGGGCTAAAATTTTAACACAATCTCTATCCGGATATTAGCTTTCTTGCAGCGAAAGAAGGGCACCAACCGCCTTACGGGTGGCCCATGAGGGTCAGGGGTGCGCCCCCTGCCTCGTGGCCACCTCGGGCACCGTCTCGCGTGGATTTTTCTTCCCAAAAACCATATATATTCCAAAAAAAATCTCCGTCGGTTTTTATCCCGTTTGGACTCCGTTTGATATGGATATTCTGCGAAACAAAAAACATACAACAGATAGGAATTGGCACTGGGCACTGGATCAATATGTTAGTCCCAAAAATAGTATAAAAAGTTGCCAAAAGTATATGAAAGTTGAATAATATTAGCATGGAACAATCAAAAATTATAGATACAACGAAGACGTATCAGCATCCCCAAGCTTAATTACTGCTCGTCCTCGAGTAGGTAAATGATAAAAAAGATAATTTTTGATGTGGAATGCTACCTAGCATAATCTTGATCTTGTAATCTAATCACGGCATGAATATTAAGATACAAGTGATTCAAAGCAATATTCTATCATTTGGCATAAAAACAATAATACTTCAAGCCTACTAATAAAGAAATCATGTCTTTTTAAAATAACATGGCCAAAGAAAGTTATCCCTACAAAATCATATAGTCTGGCTATGCTCCATCTTCACCACATAAAATATTCACATCATGCACAACTCCGATGACAAGCCAAGCAATTGTTTCATACTTTTGACATTCTCAAACCTTTTCAACTTTCCCGCAACACATGAGTGTGAGTCATGGACATAGCACTATAGGTGGAATAGAATATGATGGTGGAGAAGACAAAAAGGAGAAGATAGTCTCACATCAACTAGGCGTATCAACGGGCTATAGAGATGCCCATCAATAGATATCAATGTGAGTGAGTAGGTATTGCCATGCAACGGATGCACTAGAGTTATAAGTGTATGAAAGCTCAAACTGAAAACTAAGTGGGTGTGCATCCAACTTGCTTGCTTATGAAGACCTCGGGCATTTGAGAAAGCCCATCATCGGAGTATACAAACCAAGTTCTATAATAAAAATTCCCACTAGTATATGAAAGTGATAACTCAAGAGACTCTCTATATGAAGAACATGGTGCTACTTTGAAGCACAAGTGTGAAAAAAGGATAGTAGCACTGCCCCTTCTCTTTTTTTCTCTCATTTTTTTTATTTTTTTTATTTTTTTGCTGGGCTTCTTTGGCCTCTTTTTTTTTATTTGGACTTCTTTGGCCTCTTTTTTGTACAGTCCAGAGTCTCATCCCGACTTATGGGGGAATCATAGTCTCCATCATCCTTTTCTCACTTGGGCAATGCTCTAATAATGATGTTCATCACACTTTTATTTACTTACAACTCAACATTACAACTCGATATCTAGAACAAAGATATGACTCTATATGAATGCCTCCGGCGGTGTACCGGGATGTCCAATGATCTAGCGTAGCAATGACATAAAAAAACGGACAAGCCATGAAAACATCATGCTAGCTATCTTACGATCATGCAAAGCAATATGACAATGAATGCTCAAGTCATGTATATGATGATGATGGAAGTTGCATGGCAATATATCTCGGAATGGCTATGGAAATGCCATGATAGGTAGGTATGGTGGCTGTTTTGAGGAAGGTATATGGTGGGTTTATGGTACCGGCGAAAGTTGTGCGGTACTAGAGAGGCTAGCAATGGTGGAAGGGTGAGAGTGCGTATAATCCATGGACTCAACATTAGTCATAAAGAACACATACTTATTGCAAAAATCTATTAGTTATCGAAACAAAGTACTACGCGCATGCTCCTAGTGGGATAGATTGGTAGGAAAAGACCATCACTCGTCCCCGACCACCACTCATAAGGAAGACAATCAATAAATAAATCATGCTCCGACTTCGTCACATAACGGTTCACCATATGTTCATGCTACGGGAATCACAAACTTCAACACAAGTACTTCTACAATCCACAACTACCCACTAGCATGACTCTAATATCACCATCTTTATATCGCAAAACTATTGCAAGGAATCAAACATATCATATTCAGCGATCTACAAGTTTATGTAGAATTTTATGACTAACCATGTGAATGACCAATTCCTGTCATCTCTCTAAATAGATATAAGTGAAGCAAGAGAGTTCAATTCTTTCAACAAAAGATATGCCCGTGCTCTAACAAATATAAGTGAAGCAAAAGAGCATTCTATAAATGGCGGTTTTCTATGTAAAGAGAAACAGGCAATCCAAACTTCAAATGATATAAGTGAAGCACATGAAGCATTCTATAAAGCCATACTCAAAAGATATAAGTGAAGTGCATAGAGAATTCTATAAATCAACCAAGGACTATCTCATACCAGCATGGTGCATAAAAGAAAAATGAAAACTAAATGCAAAAGACGCTCCAAGATTGCACATATCGCATGAATGAAATGAATCCGAAAACATACCGATACTTGTTGAAGAAAGAGGGGATGCCTTCCGGGGCATCCCCAAGATTAGACACTTGAGTCTCCTTGAATATTTACTTGGGGTGCCTCGGGCATCCCCAAGCTTGAGCTCTTGCCTCTCTTCCTTCTTCTCACATCGAGACCTTCTCGATCATTGAACACTTCATCCACACAAAACTTCAACAGAAAACTCGGTAAAATCCGTTAGTATAATAAAGCAAATCACTACTCTAAGTACTGTTGCAAACTAATTCACATTTTGTTTTTGCATTGTGTCTACTGTAATATAACTTTTCCATGGCTTAATCCACTGATATAAATCGATAGTTTCGTCAAAACAAGCAAACTATGCATCAAAAACAGAATCTGTCTAAAACAGAACAGTCTGTAACAATCTGAACATTCACCATACTTCTGATACTTTAAAAATTCTACCAAAATTAGGAAAAATAAACAGTTTGTATAGGAATACAGTGCAAAAAGAATCAGAACCATTTGACGTTCAAACTAAAAATGTAAAATCGTGCACTACAGACAAAGTTTTTGTCCTGCACCGTACAAACAATCAAGCAAATGTAAACATCCTAAAGGAAAACCTTGGCATATTATTTTTATTTCTAAACTTTATAAAAGCACACAACAGAAATAAATGACTCTCTAAAACTTACGGGTTGTCTCCCTGGCAGCGCTTTCTTTAAAGCCATTAAGCTAGGCATATAGTGCTCAAGTAATGAATCCACCCGGATCCCAAGGTATATCAAAGCCAATTTTAATTAACAATGATTCATAATTTAGTAGTGAGCACAAAGTAACATATATCATACAACAACGAAGTCTAACTCTCTTCCTATGCATCAGCATGTCATAGAAGAACAATTCATGCACACATAGTAAAGGCCAATGCATAGTATAAACAGTTTCTTGCAATTTTATCATATTGGAAACATAGAGAGGTGGAGATATAGTTCTCTCTCATAATAATTGCAAGTAGGAGCAGCAAGCACATGCATATTATATTCATCAAAATCATCATGTGCAACGGTAAAAGGCAACCCATCAATATATTCCTTAATAAGAGCAAACTTCTCCGATATAGTGTAGTTTGGAGAATTCAAAAAGATAATAGGACTATCATGTGTGGGTGCAATAGCAACAATTTCATGTTTAACATAAGGAACTATATCAAGTTCATCTCCATAAGCATAATTTATATTGGCATCTTGGCCACAAGCATAGCAAGCATCATCAAAAAGGGATATTTCAAAAGAATCAACGGGATCATAACAATCATCATAGCAATCATCCTCCGGTAAGCACGAAGGGAAATTAAACAATGTATGAGTTGAAGAGTTACTATCATTAGAATGTGGGCACGGGTAGCTAACCCGCTCTTCCTCCTTTTGTTCTTCGCTCTCCTCATCATCTTTTTCATCCAATGAGCTCACATTTTACCAATTTCTTCTTCCATAGACTCCTGCAAAATATTAGTCTCTTCTTGGACAGCGGAGTAGTCCTCAATATATGGTTCAACATAGGCATTAGAAGCATAATTATCATAGCAATATTTAAGTATGGCAAAATTTTCAGATTTGTAAAGAGTAGCATCATACTTTTCAAACAAAGAAGCAATTTCGTAAGCACCCTTAAAAGCAATAAATTCTTCAATTTGTTGAACATCATAGTAATTATAAACACCCTTAGCATACGAAGATACGATTCCATTATCACTAAACTCACATTGATAGGGAAGGTGTTTCTTAGGGTTTTCAGAATAACAAGTAAAATCATATATTTCACATAAATTCCAAGCATAGCATTGCAAATGATGAATTTGACCCAGTAAAATTTCCCCTTTTTCAGATATTCGGTGTCGCACATAACAAGCATGCTCATCTAAAGATTTACCCTCAACTAAGCTAGTTGGGGTTTCAGCACGAGCACATAGGGATCGAAAATGATCCAAGTAATAAGCTTCAGCAGTGTAATAGATTTTGAGTGGTTCTTCAACCATTGGTTTAGTAGGTACAACTAATTTTTTTGGTATTTTGCGTTTCGTACCCATAACTAAAGATAGAAAACAACTAAGAACAGCAAATAAAAATTACTTAGTGATAAAGCAAACAAGCACACACGAGAATATTCACCCCACGCTATTGCTCCCCGGCAACAGCACCACAAAAAGGTCTTGATAACCCACAAGTATAGGGGATCGCAACAGTTTTCGATAAGTAAGAGTGTCGAACCCAACAAGGAGCTAAAGGTAGAACAAATATTCCCACAAGTTCTATCGACCACCGATACAACTCTAAGCAGGCTTGACGTTCGCTTTACCTAGAACAAGTATGAAACTAGAAGTACTTTGTAGGTGTTGTCGGATAGGTTTGCAGGATAATAAAGAGTACGTAAATAAAAAGTAGGGGATGTTTAGATAAAGAAACAATAAAGTAAATATAGTGAGTGTGGAAAAGTGGTGGTAGGAGTTGCAAAATTGCCCCTAAGCAATTGACTACTTTACTAGACCGATAGCAAGTATTATGTGGGAGAGGCCACTGCTAGCATGTCATCCCTAACTTGGAATTCTATGCACTTATGATTGGAACTATTATCAAGCATCCGCAACTACTAATTTTCATTAAGGTAAAACCCAACCATAGCATTAAGGTATATTGGTCCCCCTTCAATCCCGTATGCATCAATTTCTATGCTAGGTTGAAGCTTCCGTCACTCTTGCCCTCCAATACATAGTCCTATCAACATACAACTAACTCTAGGGTGTGATCCACGCGCGCAATCATATGATGGGCACCAAAGGACAGCAACATAACCACAAGCAAATTAAATCAATCATAGCAATTCATCAACCACCGATAGGACAACGAAAATCTACTCAGACATCATAGGATGGCAACACATCATTGGATAATAATATGAAGCATAAAGCACCATGTTCAAGTAGAGGGTACAGCAGGTTGCGGGAGAGTGGACCGCTGTAGATAGAGGGGGAAGGTGATGGAGATATTGGTGAAGATGGCGGAGCTGTTGGTGTAGATCACGGTGATGATGATGGCCCCCGGTGGCACTCCGGTACCACCGGAAGCGAGGGGGAGAGAGCCCCCCTCCTTCTTGTTCTTCCTTTACCTCCTCCCTAGATGGGAGAAGGGTTTCCCCTTTGGTACATGGTCTCCATGGCGTGGGAGGGGCGAGAGCCCCTCCGAGATTGGATCTCTCTCTCTCTCTCTCTCTCTCTCTCTCTCTCTCTCTCTCTCTGTTTCTGCGTTCTAAGATTCTTCCCTTTCACCGTTTCTTATATTCTCGGAGATCCGTAACTCTGATTGGGCTGAAATTTTAACACGATCTCTATCCGGATATTAGATTTCTTGCGGCGAAAGAAGGGCACCAACCGCCTTACGGGTGGCCCATGAGGGTCAGGGGCGCGCCTAGGGGGGCAGGCGCGCCCCCTGCCTCGTGGCCACCCCGGGCACCGTCTCGCATGGATTTTTCTTCCCAAAAATCATATATATTCCAAAAAAAATCTTCGTCAGCTTTTATCCTGTTTGGACTCCGTTTGATATGGATATTCTGCGAAACAAAAAACATGCAACAAACAGGAACTGGCACTGGGCACTGGATCAATATGTTAGTCCCAAAAATAGTATAAAAAGTTGCCAAAAGTATATGAAAGTTGAATAGTATTGGCATGGAACAATAAAAAATTATAGATACGACGGAGACGTATCACATCGTAGCGTCTCCGGAGCGTTTCAGCGGTGTGTTTCTCCTGAAGAAGGCCAAGAAATACTTCGTGGGATCCATGAAGGCGATTGTGGTCATCACGCCGGGTCAAAATCCCTTGTGGCCAAGGCTTTTCGTCATGGTTTTTACTGGTTAACGGCTCATGCCGATGCAGAAGATCTGGTCAGTAGGTGTGATGGATGTCAAAAATTCACACGGCAAGCACATGTGCCGGCTCAAGAGTTGCGGATGATTCCAATCACCTGGTCGTTTGCGGTCTGGGGGCTTGACATGGTTGGACCTTTCAAAAGGTCTAAGGATAAAAAGACACATCTTTTAGTGGCAGTTGACAAATTCACAAAGTGGGTTGAGGCAGAGCCAGTGAGTAAATGTGATGCAACCACGGCGGTTCAGTTCATGAAAAAGGTGATTTTTCGTTTTGGTTTTCCACACAGCATTATCACTGACAATGGTGTAAGTGCATCTAGTGCCACCCCTAGTTGGTTTTGGAGTATTGACGACAAACCTGGTTGAGTGACTAATGTGTTTGTGAGAATTGCAGGATAACACAGGTAGAAGTCCCTCATTGATTCGATTTTCCTACCAGAGATGACCCCTAAAAATGTGTGAAGACATTGAAGCCAAAGGTGGTATGTGAAGACATTCACATTGGAGACTATGACAAGAGTAGACATCGCGTGAAGACTATGGAGCGCGAAGACTTAGTTGTTTCGTCGTTCTTTTTCTTCTTTGTTAAGTCATAGGAACCACCGTACTGTTAAGTGGGGTCCAAGAGAACCAGTCAGAATGACTGAAGTGATGCTTAACCAAAATCCTATGTCTTCGAGCGAAGACAATGAGAGCAAATCTTATCCAGAGCTGGATAAGTCAGCTTTGCTTGTAGCCCAAGTAAAGTTGCCGTGTGTGTTTGAAATCTGACCGTTGGAACACGTGTCAATCCCTTAGTGACTGAGGGTCATTTCGGACAAATCAGGTTGGGTTGCCTAGTGGCTATAAATAGCCCACCCCCTACAACCATAAACGGTTGGCTGTTCAGAGTTAGAGTACGGCTTTTGTCGTCTGAGAGCAACCCACCTCGAAGCCTTTGAGAGAGAATTCCTTGCGAGGATAAAGCCCTAAACACCCAGAGCCAAAGAGTGTTAGGCATCACTTAAGTCTTCCTGTCTGTGTGATCTGAAGACTTATTACACTTGAGGACCGTGAATCCTCCAGCCGGTTAGGCGTCGCGTTCTGAGCATCCAAGAGTCATTGTGGATTGCCGGTGAACGAAGTCTGTGAAGGTTTGAAAGTCTACCTTGAAGACTTACCAGAGTGATTGGGCGAGGACTGGGTGTCCTTAGCTCAAGGGGAATAAGGTGAAGACACGGTCTTCTGAGTTGAATCTCAGCCTCCCTAACCAGACGTACAGTTGTCACAGCAACTGGAACTGGTCCAACAAATCATTGTCTTCAACGAGTCACTGGTTCTATCCTTCCCATCTCTTTATTTACAGTTGGTCCTTGTGAAGTCATTGCCTGTTTGCATTATCTTTTGTCATCACTGAGTGACTGCTTGCTCTGATTGGCTTCATACTATCTTCCTACCTAATCTATACTATCTAGCTGCTATTAGTCGTTGTGCTTTCACTTCATTGAATACTTGACTATGGCTTGCTTAGTGTAGTCTACCTTGCGTTGCACGGTAATAGGTTTATTTCTATCATTTGTCTTCGAAACTCCCATGTTTTGAAGACTTTCCTAAAAATCGCCTATTCACCCCCCTCTAGTTGATCACTAGCACTTTCAATTGGTATCAGAGCAAGGTACTCCCTTGCTCTGTGTGATTCGGTTTAACCACCTCGAGTTTTAGCTATGTCGACTGCAGGGATAATCAAAGTCTCCGCTGCGTGCCCAGTCTTCGATGGAACTGAATAATCCTACTGGAAGAATAAGATGCGCATGCATCTTGAAGCCATTGATGTCGATCTCTGGTATGTCGTCAAGAATGGTGTCCCCAGGGGTGGTGAAGGTGTCACCGCTGCTGATGTCAAGAAGTTCGTTCAACTGGACTCCACGGCCAAGAACATCATCTGTGGTCATCTGACCAAAGTACAGTATGGCCGTGAGAGTGCTCTAGAAACATCTAAACTAATCTGGGACTGCCTCTCCAAGGTCAACGAAGGCGTCTCAACCGAGAGAGATCAAAGAATCAGTGTCCTTCGCAACCTCTTCAACCGCTTCAAGAGAAACGACAATGAGAATGTTCAGCTCACGTTTGATCGACTCACTGACATCACAAATGAGCTTCAAGCCCTTGGCGCTACTGAGATCACTAAGCATGAAGTCGTCAAGACACTCCTGAGATCACTTGACAGCTCGTTTGACACCCTAGCCCTGATGATTCAAGAACGTCCTGACTTCAAGACACTCGATCTGTCTGACATACTTGAAAGGCTCAACACACATGAGTTTCAGCTTTCTGAGAAAAGAGATATCTACGGTCCCAATTATGGGCGAACTCATGCCTTGAAGGCAAAAGTTGTCTCCTCATCTGAAGAAGAATCTGACAGCAGTTCTGATGATCCTAAAGACATTGGAAAGGAGCTTGCTATGCTTGTGAAGAAGTTCTAAAAATTCACCAAGAAGAAAGGCTTCAGAAAGTCTTCATGATCAAGCTCAAGGAATGATGAAGCTTCTGCTCATGACTACAAGAAGAGAACATGCCACAAGTGCAAGAAACCTGGCCACTACATCTCTGAGTGTTCGCAGTGGGACAATGAGAATAAGAATAAGAAGAAGAAGAAGAAGAGCAAGGAGTATGATTCTGATGACAAGAAGAAGAAGAAATACTCAAAGTCTTCTTCCAAGTCTTCCTCAAAGTCTTCATCACACAAGAAGAGCTCATCTGGCAAGTCTCGTGCGTTTGTTGGCAAGGAAATGGATTCAGAGGAGGAGTCCACTTTTGAGGAGGCTGAGGTGGAATCTGAGGAGGAGTCTGATTCTGGCATTGCAAGTCTGGCTACAACATACGTTGCCAAGTCCATCTTCAACACTGAAGACAATGACTTCATCATCGACGCCGATACAAATGACAAGGACTACTCCGCTCCCACCTACTGCTTCATGGCACGCGGAGCCAAGGTAAACACACGCACTACTCACTATCAAACATCCAGTGAAGATGACTCCGATTGTGGTTCCAAACCCAGCTACAAAACACTTGCTAAAATTGCAACTGAACAACAGAAAGCTATGGAACATATTCAAAAACTGTTAGACAAAAGCGATGACCTGTTAGACGCTGAAATGACTCGATCTCAGTCCTTAATTAAAGACATAAAAAATCTTCATGTTAAGTATGAGGAACTTGAAAGTCATCATGAAACGCTCTCATGAAAAGCTTTCCTATGATTATATTCAGAGGAAGCAAGATCTTGAGAAATTGAGAGCGGCTCATGAAGATCTTCAAAAGGAAAACGAGTCACTTCGCGCCAAACAGATCAATGCCGCTCAGGAAGGATTTGAACCACCATGTCTTAAATGCATTGAGCGTGACAACGCTACTTCTGTTGTTGGATGTTGTACTGCTCCTACTATTGCAATATCTTCAACTGTTGATGTGGTAACTAACCCCTCTGCTGAGGATACCACTGCTATTGCTGATGAAATGTTAGGTTGAAGACATTGCTTGAAACAGTCTCAAAGGGCATCAGACACTATGTGATGTCCTCAAAAGGCAGATCCTGAACCGAAACCCTAGGAAAGAGGGTCTTGGGTTCGAAAGGAAAATGAATGTTGATGGCTCTTACTAGAAACCTGAGCAGTACCCCAAAACCACATGGGTTGCTGCAAAGGAACCTTCAGTGGATCCATCCACACTGTCTGGCTTCACTTGTGCTAACCATTGTT
Source organism: Triticum dicoccoides (assembly GCF_002162155.2). Taxonomy (NCBI): domain Eukaryota; kingdom Viridiplantae; phylum Streptophyta; class Magnoliopsida; order Poales; family Poaceae; genus Triticum; species Triticum dicoccoides. Next base: position 89,059,567 of record NC_041386.1, read on the forward strand.
ATTGATGAATCCTTTGATGCAAACTATAAACTGTTTAAGAATCAGAATGGTGAAGTGTTTGCCAGGTATATTGGTACTAACTGCAGGAATGGGCCACCTATGAAGAAAGTCTGGGTGCCGAAAAAGTGGTTGGAGAATCTTCCTGTGAATGTCGTCATGACACCACAAGTGAAGAAGACAAACCCCAGACCACATGCTTCATATGGTCCAAAGGCTTCATACAGACAAAGGACTCACCTGAGTCGCACTAACGCAAATGTTTTGCAGTGAAACCATACTCAGGCCTATGAATATGAGCGCGTTTCATCAAACCGCCATGTTCATAAGATCAAGAACTATTCTGCTTATTCTTATGAGTACTATTGTCCACCTGCAAGACTATTTGCTAGGGCTTCAAAGCCAAAGTTCTCAGATGCTGCACTTAGACACATTGCTTCGAAGCCACCCTTGAAGATGTGGGTGGCTAAGAAAGCTTAACTCTCTTTTGTAGGGAAGGGTCTCCAGCCGAAAATCAAATTCGTCTGAAGCTATTGCTGGGGACGTTAGGCATCTTGTAGGGTGCAAGATCAAATGCCCAAATGGTCTTATTATGTATTCCGTTCTTGAATCGCTTGCTACTTGCCCTATCAGTCCTAACCTCGATCTAAGCTTTCATAATCCACTTGCTCGTCAAATGTTTATGCTTCACAATTCTCTTCGTGAAGCCTATCCCCCTAACTGCACTGTAGGGTATGACACTAGCTGCTTCAGAATGGATTATTGATAGTGGGTGTAATAATCACATAACTGGCAAGCAAAGTCTTCTCATGGACTCAACTTTACGTCCATCTGACAAGAGTCACATCACATTTGCTGATACTGGTAAAAGCAAGGTATTGGGTCTAGGTAGAGTTGCAATCTCAAGGGATCAACACATGGATAAAGTGATGCTTGTTGAATCCCTTGGTTTCAACTTAATGTCTGTCTCAATGCTTTGCGATTTAAACATGATTGTGATATTTGGAAGATATTGTTGCCTTGTTCTAATGGAATCTGACAAGTCTCTAGTCTTTAAAGGGTATCAGAAATATGATTTGACGTGGTAGATTTCTCAGCAGGACCACAACTTGTCATATGTCTTCTAGCAAAAGCTTCAGAATGCTGGCTCTGGCATCAGAGGCTAGGACATGCTAGCATGAGGAACTTACACACTCTTGCAGAGAAGAAACATGTCATAGGCATCGAGGGCATCAAGTTCAAGAAGGATAACTTATGCGGTGCCTGTGAAGCAGGAAACATGACGAGGGCCAAGCATCCCTCGAAGACAATCATGACAACGACTCAACCCTTCGAACTGCTCCACATGGACCTCTTCGGTCCCACTCACTACTCAACTCTTACTACTACTGCTTGTCTCTATGGCTTCGTCATTGTTGATGATTATTCAAGATATACTTGGGTGCATATAATCCTCTACAAGACTAAAGTGCAGGATGTCTTCATACGCTTCGCCAATCGAGCCATGAACAACTATGGCGTCAAGATCAAGCACATCAGAAGTGACAATGGCACTGAATTCAAGAACACTGGCCTTGACACTTATCTTGATACTTTGGGCATCACTCATGAATTCTCAGCTCCGTACACGCCGCAGCAGAATGGCGTCGTGGAACGCAAGAACATAACACTTATCGAGATGGCCCGGACGATGCTCGATGAATACAAGACTCCAAGAAAGTTATGGCCTGAAGCCATTGATACTGCATGCCACATCATCAACCATGTTTATCTTCACAAGCTTTTGAACAAAACATCCTATGAGCTCCTTACTGGTAAGAAGCCAAACGTCAGTTACTTCAGAGTATTTGGTGCCAGGCGCTGGATCAAGGATCCACATCACACTTCAAAATTTGCATCGAAAGCACATGAAGGTTTTATGCTTGGATACGGAAAGGACTCGCACTCCTACAGAGTCTTCAACCTCTTTCACAATAAAGTGGTTGAAACTGTGGATATGCCGTTCGATGAGACTAACGGCTCGCAAAGAGAGCACCTGCCAAATGTGCTAAATGAAGTTCCATCCAGTGAAACCATCAAGCTTATGGGAACTGGAGAAATCATACCGTCTGAAGCTCAGCCTGAAGAGGAACTCATCATCTCTGCACCTGATCAACCTGAAGACAATGCCCAGCCTGAAGACAATCCCTCTAACGATGACAATGATCCGCAAGAGCAAAATCTTCGTCCTGTTCATCCTCGTGTTGCAAATGAAGTACAGATTGAGAGAATAATTGATAGCATCAATGCACTAGGTCCACTCACTCGTTCAAGGGAAACACAACTAGCCAATTTCTATGGGAACTTCGCATTCGTCTCAATATCTGAACCCAAGAAAATTGATGAAGCCTTCATGGAACCTGAATGGATTCAAGCTATGCAAGAAGAGCTTCAACAGTTTGAGTTGAATAATGTATGGGAACTGGTCAAGCGTCCTGATCCTTGTAAGCACAATATCATAGGCACTAAATGGATATATCGCAACAAGCAAGATGAGCATCGTCAAGTTGTCAGAAACAAAGCTTGTCTCGTTGCTCAAGGATACACTCAAGTTGAAGGAATTGACTTCGATGAAACATTTGCTCCTGTGGCCAGGCTTGAAGCTATCCGCATACTGCTGGCATATGCAAATCATCATAACATTCTTCTATATCAAATGGATGTGAAGAGCGCCTTTCTCAATGGCAAGATTGAAGAAGAAGTGTATGTTGCACAACCGCCTAGCTTTGAAGATCCAAAACATCCTGACATGGTTTACAAGCTCAACAAGGCACTGTATGGCCTTAAACAAGCCCCTCAAGCTTGGTATGACACACTCAAAGACTTCCTGAAGAGCAAAGGCTTCAAACCTGGTTCCCTGGATCCCACTCTCTTCACGAAGACATATGATGGTGAACTGTTTGTGTGCCAAATATATGTGGATGACATTATCTTCGGCTGCACTAACCAGAAATACGGTGATGAGTTTGGATATATGATGCAAGAGCAATATCAGATGTCCATGATGGGTGAGCTGAAGTTCTTCATTGGTCTTCAAATACGATAGCAACGCAACGACATCTTCATATCTCAAGAGAAATACCTCAAAGATTGCCTGAAGAAGTTTGGAATGCAAGACTACAAAGGCTACATGACGCCAATGCCAGCTAAACACCATCTGGGTCCCGACGACAATGGTAAAGAGTTTGATCAAAAGGTATACCGCTCCATGATTGGTTCTTTGCTTTATTTATGTGCATCTAGGCCAGATATCATGCTTAGTGTTTGCGTGTGTGCCCGATTCCAAGCGGCACCAAAGGAATCGCATCACTTAGCTGTGAAGCGAATTCTTCAATATTTGGCTCACACCCAAACACTAGGATTATGGTATCCAAAGGGCTCAGAGTTTAATCTAGTTGGATTGTCGGATGCTGATTATGCCGGTGACAAAGTGGATCGCAAGTCTACATCAGGCACGTGTCACTTTCTGGGACGATCACTTGTATGTTGGTCTTCAAAGAAACAGAACTGCGTATCTCTCTCCACTGCTGAAACTGAATACATTGCTGCTGGATCTTGCTTCGCTCAGCTTTTATGGATGAAGCAAACACTCAAGGACTATGGCATTCATCTGAAGCAAGTGCCACTCTACTACAGCAACGAAAGCGCCATCAAGATTGCTAACAACCCAGTTCAGCACTCGAAGACAAAGCACATTGAAATTCGTCATCACTTTCTCAGAGATCATGTCATGAAGGAAGATATTGATATCATACACGTCAACACTGAAGAGCAACTGGCAGATATCTTCACAAAGCCCTTTGATGAGAAGAGTTTTTGCAGGTTACGGTGTGAGCTAAATATCTTGGAATCCTCAAATGTCCTATGATCAGGCACACATCCTAACACTTATGCATGTTGATGACTTAGATGTGCAACAGACGAAGTAACGTATGTCTTCAATCAATGAAGACTTTCATTCTGAGTGTGAATACATTAACGTGGAATTTAACTTCGGAGCGCCACGATAATTGTGCGCCGTGTCTGGGTCTAATACTTCCTATACGGTGGGTAATGCCACCATCAAATTCTTCCCTAAGAAGTGTTTCTCACATGGCGTTACATTTGCAAAGTCTTCACCTTTTGTCCTTTTTTCCAGTGTTAACATGGCTTCATGTTTATCTTCGACATACTGATTTGGTTTCTGTCCTCTACAGCATTCACTTATAGCTATGGCTTCATGCTGAATCTTTTGAACTAAGTGAATGTGATTGGACCCTAACCCCTCTATGCTTCTTTCCTAAGTCTATCTATCCAAATCATATGCATTATATTGACACTGTCAAAATGTCTTCTCTGCGTCCTTGTCAGAAGAAGACACAGAGACAAACATTAATCCGTTTTCAATGCAAAATCCTTCCACCTGAAACCCGGAGAAGTGGGAACGACCACCCGACAATCCAGGCGTGCGTGGGAACGTGGAACAACCTCCAATGTGTTGCATGATAGCCACGTGTCCTTTAGATGTGAACCGCTAGGGGCACCTATGTAATAACACTATGTAGTCCCTGTCCCTATAAATACACGCCTCACCCCAGTCATTATCTCTTCTTCCACTCTCGCACAAACCCTAGCGCCACCGCTAGCCCTCGACGACGCCGGCGACGAAGCGCTTAGCTGCCATGACCTCACCGACGCTGTCCTCACGCCGGCCGCGGACATCGTCTTCTCCGCCGTCGCCGTAGGTGTCCTCCGTCGCCAAGTTAGGGCACGGACGATTGAACTGCTCGGCCTCCTCTCCCACTCCGTCTAGCAGTTCCTCGTGTGGTAAATAAAACCTTCTTTTTACAGTCCTTTTGATCCGATAGATTCATCCTTTTCAACCACAAGTAGTTTCTGTTCACACAAGTTGGATCTATCTCATACTGCATCTCATAACATGCCTAGTATATTCACTTATGATTCACAAAGTAGTTAGATTCCTCACTTGTACTTATTCGTGGATTCGTACAAATCTGGAACCAACTCTCTACCTATGAGTGAATGTCTTCGCACTATGAGGTCAATGTCTTCTAAACTGATTTATCTTCAAAAATCTTCTGAGAATGCATATGACCTCTTCCCCTTCCCTCGCACCTTTAATGCTGTCACAGGTACATGTCCATGGGAGAATCCCTTAGTTCTCATAGTCTGCATTCATTTGCAGAGTTCTTACAACATCATATAAATTCTCCTGAAGCCAGTTCTTGTCTGACCAGTAGACGGAAGACTTTGACAGTTTTGAAGCCTTTCAGTCTAAACTTCATGGCAACAGAGAAATCTGCAAGGAAGGGTGGCAGACAGCGTCGTGGCTGTTGGGGATCGTAGCAGAAATTCAAAATTTTCTACGCATCACCAAGATCAATCTATGGAGTAATCTAGCAACGAGGGGAAGGAGAGTGCATCTACATACCCTTGTAGATCGCTAAGCGGAAGCGTTCAAGTGAACGGGGTTGATGGAGTCGTACTCGTCGTGACCCAAATCACCGATGATCCTAGTGCCGAACGGACGGCACCTCCGCGTTCAACACACATACAGCCCGGCGACGTCTCCTACGCCTTGATCCAGCAAGGGGAGAAGGAGAGGTTGGGGAAGACTCCATCCAGCAGCAGCACGACGGCGTGGTGGTGGTGGAGGAGCGTGGTACTCCAGCAGGGCTTCGCCAAGCACCGCAAGAGACGAGGAGGGAGAGGGGTAGGGCTGCGCCAAGAAGGAGATTGAATCGTGCCTATGGCAGCCCAAAACCTCAAGTATATATAGGGGGAGGGGAGGGGCTGCACCCCCACCTAGGTTTCCACCCCTAGGGGTGGCGGCCAGCCCTAGATCCCATCTAGGGGGGGCGACCAAGGGGGAGAGAGGGGGGCGCACCACTAGGTGGGCCTTAGGCCCATCTGAGCCTAGGGTTTGCCCCCTTTCACTCTCCCTTGCGCCTTGGGCCTTGGTGGGGGGGCGCACCAGCCCACCTGGGGCTGGTCCCCTCCCACACTTGGTCCATGCAGCCCTCCGGGGCTGGTGGCCCCACTTGGTGGACCACCGGGACCCTCCCGTTGGTCCCGGTACATTACCGATAAACCCAAAACTTTTCCGGCGACCAAAACAGGACTTCCCATATATAAATCTTTACCTCCGGACCATTCCGGAACTCCTCGTGACGTCCGGGATCTCATCCAGGACTCCGAAGAACATTCGGTAACCACGTATATCTATTCCCTATAACCCTAGCGTCATCGAACCTTAAGTGTGTAGACCCTATGGGTTCGGGAGTCATGCAGACATGGCCGAGACAACTCTCCGGCCAATAACCAACAGTGGGATCTGGATACCCATGTTGGCTCCCACATGTTCCATGATGATCTCATCAGATGAACCATGATGTCGAGGATTCAATCAATCCCGTATACAATTCCCTTTGTCTATCGGTACGATACTTGCCCGAGATTCGATCGTCGGTATCCCGATACCTTGATCAATCTCGTTATGGGCAAGTCTCTTTACTCGTTACGTAACACATCATCCCATGATCAACTCCTTGGTCACATTGTGCACATTATGATGATGTCCTACCGAGTGGGCCCAGAGATACCTCTCCGTTACACGGAGTGACAAATCCCAGTCTCGATTCATGCCAACCCAACAGATACTTTCGGAGATACCTGTAGTGTACCTTTATAGCCACCCAGTTACGTTGTGATGTTTGGCACACCCAAAGCACTCCTACGGTATCCGGGAGTTGCACAATCTCATGGTCTAAGGAAATGACACTTGACATTAGAAAAGCTTTAGCATACGAACTACACGATCTTTGTGCTAGGCTTAGGATTGGGTCTTGTCCATCACATCATTCTCCTAATGATGTGATCCCGTTATCAATGACATCCAATGTCCATGGTCAGGAAACCGTAACCATCTATTGATTAACGAGCTAGTCAACTAGAGGCTTACTAGGGACATGTTGTTGTCTATGTATCCACACATGTATCTGAGTTTCCTATCAATACAATTCTAGCATGGATAATAAACGATTATCATGAAGAAGGAAATATAATAATAACCAATTTATTATTGCCTCTAGGGCATATTTCCAACAGTCTCCCACTTGCACTAGAGTCAATAATCTAGTTCACATCGCCATGTGATTAACACTCACAGGTCACATCGCCATGTGACCAACATCCAAGAGTTTACTAGACTCAATGATCTAGTTCACATCACTATGTTATAAACACTCAAAGAGTTCTGGGTTTGATCATGTTATGCTTGTGAGGGAGGTTGTAGTCAACGGGTCTTGCCATATTCAGATCCCTATGTATTTTGCAAAACTTTATATCATAGATGCTGCTGCCACGTTCCACTTGGAGCTATTCCAAATTGTTGCTCCATTATACATATCCGGTATCTCTACTCAGTGCTATCCGGATAGGTGTTAAGCTTGCATCGACGTAACTCTTTACGTCGAACTCTTTATCACCTCCATAACCGAGAAACATTTCCTTATTCCTCTAAGGATAATTTTGACCGCTATCTGGTGATCCAGTCCTAGATCACCTTTGTACCCTCTTGCCAGACATGTGGCAAGGCACACATCAGGTGCGGTACTCAGCATGGCATACCGTATAGAGCCTATGACAAGAGCATAGGGGACGATGTTCGTCCTTCCTCTTTCTTCTGCCGTGGTCAAGCTTTGAGTCTTACTCAACTTCACACCTTACAACTCAGGTAAGAACCCCTTCTTTGACTGATCTATTTTGAACTCCTTCAAAAACATGTCAAGGTGTGCGTTCTTTGAAAGTATCATTAGGCGTTTTGATCCATCTCTATAGATCTTGATGCCCAATATGTAAGCAGCTTTATCTAGGTCTTCCTTTGAAAAACACTCTTCAAACAATCGTTTATGCTTTCCAGAAATTCTACATCATTTCGAATCAACAATATGTCATCCACATATACTTATCAGAAATGTTGTAGTGCTCCCACTCACTTTCTTGTAAATACAAGTTTCTAGCAACCATTGTATAAACCTAAAAGCTTTGATCACTCCATCAAAGCATATATTCCGATTCCGAGATGCTTGCTCTAGTCCATAGAAGGATCGCTGGAGCCAGCATACCTTTTAGCATCCTTAGGATCGACAAAACCCTTTATTGTATCACATACAACTTTTCTTATGAAAAATTGGTAAGAAAACTTGTTTTGACATCCATCTGTAAGATTTCATAATCAAAAAATACAGCTAATGCTATCATAATTCCGACGGACTCAAGCATCGCTACGGGTGAGAAATTCTCATCGTAGTCAACTCCTTGAACTTGTGAAAAGACTCTTTCCCACAAGTCGAGCTTCATAGACGGTAACATTACCGCCCACATCCGTCTTCTTCTTAAAGATCCATTTATCTCAATGGCTTGCCGATCATCGGGCAAGTCCACCAAAGTCCATACTTTGTTCTGATATATGAATCCTATCTCGGATTTCATGGATTCTAACCATTTGTCGGAATACGGGCCCACCATCGCTTCTCCATAGATCGTAGGTTCATTGTTGTCTAACAACATGATGTCTAAGACAGGATTACCGTACCACTTAGGAGTAGTACATATCCTTGTCGACCTACGAGGTTCGATAGCAACTTGATCCGAAGCTTCATGATCACTATCATTAACTTCCTATTCAATAGACGTAGGTGCCACAGAAAACATCTTTCTGTGTTGCATCATTCTCTGGTTGAAATAAAGGTTCGACAACCTCATCAAGTTCTATCTTCCTCCCACTCAATTCTTTTGAGAGAAACTCCTTCTCGAGAAAGGACCCGTTCTTAGCGACAAACAATTTGCCCTCGGATCTGAGATAGAAGGTATACCCAACTGTCACCTTTGGGTATCCTATGAAGATGTGTTTGTCCGCTTTTGGGTTCGAGCTTCTCCTGCTAAAGCCTTAAGCATCGCAGCCCCAATCATTAAGAAACGACAACTTTGGTTTCTTGCCAAACCAATGTTCATACGACGTCGTCTCAACGGACTTATATGGTGTCCTATCTAAAGTGAATGTAGCTGTCTCTAACGCATAACCTCAAAATAATAGCGGTAGATCGGTAAGAGACATCATAGATCGCACCATATCTCATAGGGTTTGATTACGATGTTTGGACACACCATTACCCTGTGGTGTTCCAGGTGGCTTCAACTGTGAAACAATTCCACAATGTCTTAAGTGTTTGCCAAATTCATAACTCAGAAAATCTCATTGATCAGATCGTAGGAATTTGATCTTCTTGTTATGATGATTCTTAACTTCACTCTGAAATCGCTTGAACTTTTCAAACGTTTCAGACTTGTGCTTCATTAAGTAAATATACCTATATCTACTCAAATCGTCAGTGAAGATGAGAAAATAGCGATATCCACTGCACACTTCAATTCTCATTGGATCACACGCATCAGCATGTATGATTTCCAACAAGTCACTTGCCCGTTTCATCGTACCTGAAAACGGGGTCTTAGTCATCCTGCCCATGAGGCATGGCTCGCATGTGTCAAGTGATTCAAAATCAAGTGACTCCAAACATCCATCGACATGGAGTTTCTTCATGCATCTTACGCCAATATGACCTAAGCGGCAGTGCCACGAGAAAGTGGTACTATCATTATTAACTCTACATCTTTTGGCGTGAACATGTGTATTACCACGACCGAGATTCAATGAACCATTCACATAGGGTGCATGACCATGAAAGGTATCATTCATGTAAACAGAATAACTATTATTCTCTAACTTAAATGAATGACCGTCTTGCAATGAACATGATCTAATCATATTCATGCTCAACGTAGACACCTGATAACATTTATCTAGGTTCAATACTAATCCCGAAGGCAGATGGAGCGTGCGATGGTGATCTCATCAACTTTGGAAACACTTCCAACACACATCGTCACCTTGCCCTTAGCCAGTCTCCGTTTAGTCCGTAGCTTTTGCTTCAAGTCACCAATAATAGCAACTGAACCGGTATCCAATACCCAGGTGCTACCAGGAGTACTAGTGAGGTACACATTAATAACACGTATATACTTTGTTGAAGTTGCCAGCCTTCTTATCTACCATGCATTTGGGGTAATTCCGCTACCAGTGTCCGTTCCCCTTACAATAGAAGCACTTAGTCTCGGGTTTGGGTTCAACCTTGGGTTCCTTCACTGGAGCGGCAACTGATTTGCCATCCATGAAGTTTCCCTTCTAGCCCTTGCCCTTCTTGAAACCAGTGGTCTTGTTAAACCATCAACACTTGATGCTCCTTCTTTATTTCTACCTTTTGCGGTCTTAAGCACCGCGAACAGCTCCGGGATCAACTCCATCCCTTGCATGTCATAGTTCATCACGAAGATCTAGTAGCTTAGTGATAGTGGCTAGAGAACTCTATCAATCACTATCTTATCTGGAAGTTTAACTCCCACTTGATTTAAGTGATTATAGTACCCAGACATTCTGAGCACATGCTCACTAGCTGAGCTATTCTCCTCCATCTTGTTGGCAAAAGAACTTGTCAGAGGTCTCACACCTCTCAACACGGGCATGAGCCTGAAATCCCAATTTCAGCTCTTGGAACATCTCATATGTTCTATGGCGTTCAAAACGTCATTGGAATCCCGTTTCTAAGTCGTAAAGTATGGTGCACTAAACTATCAAGTAGTCATCAGGATGTGTCTGTCAGGTGTTCACAACATCCACAGACGACGTTGTAGGGGTTTGCACATCAAGCGGTGCATCAAAGACGTAAGCCTTCTGTGTACCAGTGAGGACACTCCACGGACTACGGACCTAGTCCGTATCATTGCTTACAATATCTTTCAACTTAATCTTTCTCTTGGAACGTATTGAAACAGGGAGCTACAACGTGAGCTATTTATCTACAACATATTTGCAAAGACAATTTAGACTATGTTCATGATAATTGAGTTCATTTAATGAACTCCCACTCAGATAGACATCCCTCTAGTCATCTAAGTGAAACATGATCCGAGTCAACTAGGCCATGTCCGATCATCACGTGAGACGGACTAGTCAACATCGATGAACATCTTCATGTTATCGTATCTTCTATACGACTCATGCTCGACCTTTCGGTCTTCCGTGTTCCGAGGCCATGTCTGTACATGCTAGGCTCGTCAAGTCAACCTAAGTGTTTTTGCTGTGTAAATCTGGCTTACACCCGTTGTATTCGAACGTTAGAATCTATCACACCCGATCATCACGTGGTGCTTCGAAACAACGAACCTTCGCAACGGTGCACAGTTAGGGGGAACACCTTTCTTGAAATTTTAGTGAGGGATCATCTTATTTAAGCTACCGTCATTCTAAGCAAATAAGATGTAAAACATGATAAACATCACATGCAATCAAATAGTGACATGATATGGCCAATATCATTTTGCTCCTTTTGATCTCCATCTTCGGGGCTCCATGATCATCGTTGTCACTGGCATGACACCATGATCTCCATCATCATGATCTCCATCATCGTGTCTTCTTGAAGTTGTCTCGTCATCTATTACTTCTACTACTATGGCTAACGCTTTAGCAATAAAGTAAAGTTATTACATGACGTTTATGTTGACACGCAGGTCATAAATAAATAAAGACAACTCTTATGGCTCCTGCCGGTTGTCATACTCATCGACATGCAAGTCGTGATTCCTATTACAAGAACATGATCAATCTCATACAGCACATATATCATTCATCACATCCTTTTGGCCATATCACATCACAAGGCATATGCTGTAAAAACAAGTTAGACGTCCTCTAATTGTTGTTGCAAGTTTTTTACGTGGCTGCTATAGGTTTCTAGCAAGAACGTTTCTTACCTACGCGAAAACCACAACGTGATATGCCAATTTCTATTTACCCTTCATAAGGACCCTTTTCATCAAATCCGATCCGACTAAAGTGGGAGAGACAGACACCCGCTAGCCACCTTATGCAACTAGTGCTTGTCAGTCGGTGGAACCAGTCTCACGTAAGAGTACGTGTAAGGTCGGTCCGGGCCGCTTCATCCCACGATGCCGCTGAATCAAGATAAGACTAGTAACGGCAAGTAAATTGACAAAATCGACGCCCACAACTACTTTGTGTTCTACTCGTTCATAGAAACTACGCATAGACCTAGCTCATGATGCCACTGTTGGGGATCGTAGCAGAAATTCAAAATTTTCTACGCATCACCAAGATCAATCTATGGAGTAATCTAGCAACGAGGGGAAGGAGAGTGCATCTACATACCCTTGTAGATCGCTAAGCGGAAGCGTTCAAGTGAACGGGGTTGATGGAGTCGTACTCGTCGTGATCCAAATCACCGATGATCCTAGTGCCGAACAGACGGCACCTCCGCGTTCAACACACGTACAACCCGGTGACGTCTCCTACGCCTTGATCCAGCAAGGGGAGAAGGAGAGGTTGGGGAAGACTCCATCCAGCAGCAACACGATGGCGTGGTGGTGGTGGAGGAGCGTGGTACTCCAGCAGGGCTTCGCCAAGCACGGCAAGAGACGAGGAGGGAGAGGGGTAGGGCTGCGCCAAGAAGGAGATTGACTCGTGTCTATGGCAGCCCAAAACCTCAAGTATATATAGGGGGAGGGGAGGGGTTGCGCCCCCACCTAGGTTTCCACCCCTAGGGGTGGCGGCCAGCCCTAGATCCCATCTAGGGGGGCGGACAAGGGGGGAGAGAGGGGGCGCACCACTAGGTGGGCCTTAGGCCCATCTGAGCCTAGGGTTTGCCCCCTTCCACTCTCCCTTGCGCCTTGGGACTTGGTGGGGGGGCGCACCAGCCCACCTGGGGCTGGTCCCCTCCCACATTTGGCCCATGCAGCCCTCCGGGGCTGGTGGCCCCACTTGATGGACCACCGGGACCCTCCCGGTGGTCCCGGTACATTACCGATAAAGCCGAAACTTTTCCGGCGACCAAAACAGGACTTCCCATATATAAATCTTTACCTCCGGACCATTCCGGAACTCCTCGTGACGTCCGGGATCTCATTCAGGACTCCGAACAACATTCGGTAACCAGGTATATCTATTCCCTATAACCCTAGCGTCATCGAACCTTAAGTGTGTAGACCCTACGGGTTCGGGAGTCATGCAGACATGGCCGAGACAACTCTCCGACCAATAACCAACAGCGGGATCTGGATACCCATGTTGGCTCCCACATGTTCCACGATGATCTCATTGGATGAACCACGATGTCGAGGATTCAATCAATCCCGTATACAATTCCCTTTGTCTATCGGTACGATACTTGCCCGAGATTCGATCGTCGGTATCCCGATACCTTGTTCAATCTCGTTATCGGCAAGTCTCTTTACTCGTTACGTAACACATCATCCCATGATCAACTCCTTGGTCACATTGTGCACATTATGATGATGTCCTACCGAGTGGTCCCAGAGATACCTCTCCGTTACACGGAGTGACAAATCCCAGTCTCGATTCGTGCCAACCCAACAGATACTTTTGGAGATACCTATAGTGTACCTTTATAGCCACCCAGTTACGTTGTGACGTTTGGCACACCCAAAGCACTCCTATGGTATCTGGGAGTTGCACAATCTCATGGTCTAAGGAAATGACACTTGACATTAGAAAAGCTTTAGCATACGAACTACACGATCTTTGTGCTAGGCTTAGGATTGGGTCTTGTCCATCACATCATTCTCCTAATGATGTGATCCCGTTATCAATGACATCCAATGTCCATGGTCAGGAACCGTAACCATCTATTGATTAACGAGCTAGTCAACTAGAGGCTTACTAGGGACATGTTGTTGTCTATGCATCCACACATGTATCTGAGTTTCCTATCAATACAATTCTAGCATGGATAATAAACGATTATCATGAACAAGGAAATATAATAATAACCAATTTATTATTGCCTCTAGGGCATATTTCCAACAGTGGAAACACCTCAAGAGATTTTCCTCCTGACCTCTATGAGCTGTACAAGACAGGTCCAGAGGAGGACTACAATCAGCGGAAAACCCGAATCCAATGGATTCGAAGATATTGGGCAGAACAATGGTTCAAGTACAGGTTCGTGACCCAGGAGTATGCTGAGAAAAACGCCATCAAGCGACCGTGGGGAGACATCTTGTATAGAAATCTTCAACCCAGATCCAGAGCTGAAGCCATTGAACAAGGCTTCTATCCTTGCATGGCCCGTGGATCACAGCCTACCGATGCAGACCCATCTTCGCTGCTATGGTGCCGTGATGACAATCTGTTCAAGTGCAACTTCCAGTTTGCCAAGAACTTGGTCAAAGCAAACAAGAAGTCATGGGTACTAGACTTCAATCCAGGCCCCTCTGCTCCTCGTGCTGATGGCACACGCGAAGCTGAGCCCAATCTGGTTGGGCCCTTCTATAACTTAGAAGGTCTCATTACTCACATACAGGTACAAGGGGCAGTCGTGGATCAACCTGGAGACGACGCTGAATCTGACGAAGCGCCTGCACCACCGAAGCCAAAGAAGCTGAAGAAACCTAAGGCTTCGAAGCCTGCCCCTGCACCAAAGGTTTCACGAGCGAAACCTCTGGCCACTGCACCTCCTGAACACAGTGTGCAGTCTGAAGATCTGTCACGCATCTCCAAGCCCTCCAAAGTAAAGATGTCCATGCAACCCACCAGCCAAGCACTGACCCCTACTGCTGTTCTGCGCAACGAGAATGACGCCATTGATCTGTCCAGCGACGATGCTCTTGAGCAGTTGATCAAGAGCAAGCAAGAGGAAGAAATCTTCAATGACCTTCCTCTCTTTGATGTTGAAATCATCAATAAGTTCATTGATGAGTGTTTTGACAGCCCAAATGTTAGCTTTGATGATCTCCAGCTTCCCATTGGCCTCAACGTCGCCTTCCACGGAGCCATTGATGCTGAGCTGGCTCTAGCTCAGAAAATTGTTGAGCTGAACCATAAGATAGATTATGAAAAGGCTCAGTTCAAGAAGCATATGGCCAAGCTCAATGTTGAAGACATTCAGAACTTCCAGGTCATGATGCATGAGCTCAAGGAAGCATTCCGAACCAAACGTGAAGAAGCCAAAGGTTCTCATGAGCACATGAAGGATCTTGTTGCTAAATGTGTGCAGGGGTACAATGAAGCTGAAAAGCGCAAAGCTTTGGGGCGACCAGGCATCGACCCCAGAATGGCGGCCAAGAAGAAGAAGAAGCCAGCTGTGGCAGAACCTGAAGCACCAAGGCAGGAAGTACATCCAATTGTCTTCCCAGCCAGTATAACAGGCTCGAAGCCTAAGGTCCCCACAGTGGCTTCAGAACTGAAGAAAACAAGGGCAGCTGAAGCTGAAGCCAGAAAGCGCAAAACCAAGGCCACCACTGATGATGCTCCTCCAACTAAGACACACAAAACCAAGAAGAGAGATCGGGCTGCTCCCACAGAGCCCCTTGAGGTCGAACCAATCTCAGTGGCTCGTCCTGCGTCTGAAAATCAAGAACGCCAAGTGATAGTTCATGAGCCTGCTTCCATAGAGGCTCATGAAGCTGAAGACAATCCAGCTATTGACCCCACCACAGCTAAAGACATTGGTCCTCACGACAATGTTGAAGATGATGAAGTCCTTCCTCAGATCGAGCACCAGTTGGTATCATCGCCTGTGCTCACGCACAGCGAACTCATCAGCATTGGTTGTCCTTTGATGCCAACTGGTCAGGATGCATCATGGGCTGATCACCCACAACGACAAGACACCCCAAGTTCTCCCCAACCACAAGTCATCTCACTCGTGCAAGACGACGATGACTTTGAGGCCCAGCAAACTCCATCTCCGCAACCATCGCCAGCATTACGCAGGCTTCGCAAAGGACCGAGGCCCCAAGTCACTCCCACTGTGCACCTGTCAGAGTCTGAAGCCAAAACCGCTGAAGATATTCTAGCTACATTAGCCGATGAAAGAGAAGAACCAAGAGTTGACGTAGAAAGAGTTGCTACACCCCCGTCCCACCAAGATGTTGTTCTTAGGAGAACGTGTTCGACCCTCTAGCTTCTGAAGTGGAGGTTAACAATCCTGAGGCGGCCACCAACATCAACATTGAAGCCAATGACGTTGTCATGGCTGAAGCTAATGTGGCGCCCGAAGCTACTGCGGTGCCAGAAGTACAAGCACCTGAAGCCACTGTAGCGCCCGAAGCCAATACTGCAACACATGAAGCCAATGTGGCCCCTGAAGCCCAGATCAACTACAATGTCAATGCTCCTGTACCCCCTCCCAGACCTCATACAATTGAGCTGTCATTTGATCGTGGTCAGCCTGTTATGGTCCGATGGCCCATTCTAGTTCCTCCACCTGCTGTCGGTCCACAATTTGACTATCATGTCGAGCACAGACCTCCCGTCCAGAAGCCCAAGCCAAGACTTCCACGATTCCCAGGCACTGCAACTTCACCTGGGGTCTTCAATGTGAATGGCTTCATGGCACACAACACCTTCTTCAGCATCGCCAAGAACCCTTACACCAAACCTCACATTTCATCAGATCAGTTCTGGAGCTATCAGCAGCGCAGCTACTATTCCTGTGTCTTATACAATCAAGGGCGCATATTTCCACATATGCGTCTCAACACTAAAGCTATAGCTGGCCTGCCCTGCCTTGAAGAAGCGTTGGATTGCTTCAGAGACACTGGACTGCTGCAGTTTGTCACAGATAAGGAACACTAGAATGAAGAGCTTCTGCTACAGTTCTATGCAACTCTTCACATTCGAGGCTACAACAGGGATCCAAAGACTTGGGTCCTTGAGTGGATGACAGGCAATGTCCATCATGAAGCCAAAGCTCTTGATATCATTGAGCTCACATGCCTGCCCACTCCTGGTGAATACTATGAACCAGGTTGTCAACAACACCAGAATGCTTTGGAGAGCATCTTTCAGAAGCCAGAACCCAACATGAGCCAAATGTTGAGCATGATGAAGCCTTTGCCTCACGACGATGACTACCCATCTGAATTCTTTGTTGAAGACCTAGAGTATCTGCCTTGCACCATTTATCATATCATTAGAAAAACTCTATGGCCCGTCAAAGGACATTCATCTGCAGCGAAGCTTGAAGGAGCAATGAAGACTTTGGTCTTCTATATCTTCAATGGCATCAGCTTCAATGCTCAAGACTTCTTCATCAGGCAGTTGGCTGCATCAGGCTCCGATATTTTTGGTCTGAAGTTCTATGCTCCATGGGTAATGCGACTTATCAAGCTTCACTCTGCCATTAACTATCAGCCGTCTGCGCGCAATCATCTTGTCTTCTTGCCAGAGGTTGATCTGTCTGTTGAAGCTATTTACCCAGAGCCTGCTAAGGATCCCATCTATCTTCACAATGTTGATCACCAAAGCTTCACCCAGCTCATTAAAGGAGTTCAGGCAGTCTCGCGCATTTATCCCTTGGCTGGCAACACACGTGCCCCTCGCGCTCAAAATGACGCCACTGGTAGCACCATTGCGCAAAGGCCTCGAAGGTGATCTCGTGTTCTCAATGACCGAGAGCTTCTCGTCGCGCTACACCAGAAATAGGACAAACATCACGACTGGCTTAAGCGTCAGATGCAAAGCCTCTTGGTGGATGTCAACCGCATTCGCAATCTTGCCACCAAGAATGCCTTTGTCACTCATGAAACCTGTCGGAGGTTGTGGAAGAGTTTGACATTGCTTAGTGCTGAAGCTGATCTGCAAGACGATGGCTTCACCGAACGATTCAAGTTTGACTCAACTCCTCCCAGGAATGCTCACTTGCGTCGGACTCCCTCACTTGAAGACTCTGACTATTCATCCTTAGCTGCGATAGTGAATGCCAGAGTCATTGATGACCAAGATGATGCAACTTCACCTCCTCCAACTTCAGCGTGTGTCGACACTGCACCAAGTTCTTCTGCACCACCGGACCTCAACAACGACCCTGCTGCCTCGCCTGCACCTCATGGGAACGAGTAGGCGCTCTATGTCTTCAAACCTTTTTGGTCCTTACTGACAAAAGGGGGAGAAACATATGAGTTGATAGTCTTCAAGCGGGTCCATATGGGTGGTTGCTTTACCTTTTGCTACTTTTGCCAAGTGCTTACAACTCTTGCTTTTTGATACATTTGGTTCTTCGAGTTGTAACGCTTAAACTCGATGGTTGTCTGCTACTTATTTGCTATTCTGTGATGCGATGATAAATTCCGCATGTGCGATGATAACTTCCGCACTTAGGTTATTTTGCAAGCGTCCATTTTTCATTATGCATGTCATTATCTTCGTTACATCCAATCATGCATGATGAATTGTCATCATAAGTTGAAGAGGATCTCCACAAGTACAACCTATCATGTGCATTTGCATTTCAAGAGCAAATTACTTATATGCACATCTTCAGGGGGAGCCTTTGCCACTTATGAAGACAATACCCTATCCTTTACAATTTCACATATTTTATTCCCCGTTGAAAACTTCAACCAGTTTGTCATCAATCACCAAAAAGGGGGAGATTGTAAGTGCATCTAGTGCCACCCCTAGTTGGTTTTGGGGTATTGATGACAAACCTGGTTGAGGGACTAATGTGTTTGTGAGAATTACAGGATAACACAGGTAGAAGTCCCTCATTGATTCGGTTTTCCTACCAGAGATGACCCCTAAAAATGTATGAAGACATTGAAGTCAAAGGTGGTATGTGAAGACATTCACATTGGAGACTATGACAAGAGAAAACATCGCGTGAAGACTATGGAGCGCGAAGACTTAGTTGTTTCGTCGCTCTTTTTCCTCTTTGTTAAGTCATAGGAACCACCGTACTGTTAAGTGGGGTCCAAGAGAACCAGTCAGAATGACTGAAGTGATGCTTAACCAAAATCCTATGTCTTCGAGCGAAGTCAATGATAGCAAATCTTATCTAGAGCTGGATAAGTCAGCTTTGCTTGTAGCCCAAGTAAAGTTGCCGTGTGTGTTTGAAATCTGACCGTTGGAACACGTGTCAGTTCCTTAGTGACCCAGGGTCATTTCGGACAAATCAGGTTGGGTTGCCTAGTGGCTATAAATAGCCCACCCCCTACAACCATAAATGGTTGGCTGCTCAGAGTTAGAGTACGGCTTTTGTCGTTTGAGAGCAACCCACCTCGAAGCCTTTGAGAGAGAATTCCTTGCGAGGATAAAGCCCTAAACACCCAGAGCCAAAGAGTGTTAGGCATCACTTAAGTCTTCCTGTCTGTGTGATCTGAAGACTTATTACACTTGAGGACTGTGAATCCTCCAGCCGGTTAGGCGTCACGTTCTGAGCATCCAAGAGTCATTGTGGATTGCCGGTGAACGAAGTCTGTGAAGGTTTGGAAGTCTTCCTTGAAGACTTACCAGAGTGATTGGGCGAGGACTGGGTGTCCTTAGCTCAAGGGAATAAGGTGAAGACACGGTCTTCTGAGTTGAATCTCAGCCTCCCTAACCAGACGTACAGTTGTCACAGCAACTGGAACTGGTCCAACAAATCATTGTCTTCAATGAGTCACTGGTTCTATCCTTCCCATCTCTTTATTTACAGTTGGTCCTTGTGAAGTCGTTGCCTGTTTGCATTATCTTTTGTCATCACTGAGTGACTGCTTGCTCTGATTGGCTTCATACTATCTTCCTACCTGATCTATACTGCCTAGCTACTATTAGTCGTTGTGCTTTCACTTCATTGAATACTTGACTATGGATTCCTTAGTGTAGTCTACCTTGTGCTGCACGGTAATAGGTTTATTTCTATCATTTGTCTTCGAAACTCCCATGTTTTGAAGACTTTCTTAAAAATCACCTATTCACCCCCCCTCTAGTCGATCACTAGCACTTTCAAATGGCACTAATCTATCCCAAGGGGCTATGGAGGAGTTTTGTCAACGTGAGCATACCCGGCTTGATGTTTCTTCTGTAGCCCATCCTCAATGCAATGGTCAAGCTGAGAGAGCAAATCAGGAAATCTTAAAAGGTCTCAAACCCCGGCTTATGGTTCCCTTGTAGCGGACGCCGGGTTGTGGGGTAGAGGAGTTACCCTCAGTGCTGTGGAGTATCAACACCACTCCCAACAGGTCTACAGGTTATACACCTTTCTTCATGGTTTATGGAGCGGAAGCAGTGTTGCCTAGTGACATCCGTCATCACTCACCCCATGTGGCGGCTTATGTTGAAGCTAATAACGAGCAAGCCAGACAGGATGCACTTGACTTGTTGGATGAGGAAAGAGACTTAGCAACGGCTCGATCATCAATTTATCAACAGGACGTGTGTCGTTATCACAGTCGCCGGGTTAAGTCCAGAACTTTTCAAGAAGGTGACCTGGTGCTCTGGCTTATCCAGGATCTGTCAGATGCACACAAGCTATCCCCGCCTTGGGAAGGACCCTTTGTGGTTAGCAAGAACTTAAACAACGGGTCATATTACCTCATTGACGTTCGAGAGCACAAAGACTCACGTAAGTCAGAGGAGGAGACCCGCCGGCCGTGGAACATTGCTCAACTTCGGCCATACTACACCTGAGCCACCGGCTCTCATCATGTACATACTTTGACGTTGTATATACTACTATGATAAGTAATAAAGCAAGACCTCGGTCTTTTCCCCTTTCAAAGATTACATATCTTTACTATTTTTTATTTAATATGACTATTAAGGAGCCGATCATATCTGAATCAAGTCTAACCTTTTTGGTCCGGCTTATGATCGTATTCGAATCTAACTGTAAACTATCATGGTCACTTGGTGGCTTCCTGTTCAAACATAGGTCGTATTCGAACCAAAGAGAACATAGCTGTCGTAACCCTCTTGATCGGCTCAAAATCCAAACTTTTACTAGGGGGCTTCTTGATCGTATTCGAATCATAGCTTAACCCCTTTTGGGTCCGACTTGGATTGTATTCAAATCAGGGTCGTTAAAAACCTCTCAAGGTCATTTGGGGGCTTCCTGTTCAAACATAGGTCGTATTCGAACCAAAGAGAACATAGCTATCGGTACCCTCTTGATCGGCGCAACGCCAAAGCCACTGGGGGCTATATGGTCGTATTCGAATCTTAGCTTAACCCCTTTGGTCTGGTTTACTGATCGTATTCGAATCAGAAACCCCCAGTCTTTAACTACAAGGTTAATTTATATTGGCTACCAACTGTTATTTGTTTTATTTGTCTTATTGGTCTTTTATTGTCTCAATTTTAAACAAGTCAGCACGGTCTTTTCACCGACTTAACTATTTGACAATAAGCCGCCAAGGCATTACAGTCATCAGTCGTACCGAAGCATTGACTTCTCATAAAGATTGATTCATCAACCTCATCACCCGGATTGCATAAACCGATGGTCCAGAGGTAAAAAATACAGTTATGATTGTTATTTAAGAACAGTTGCTTTCTATATTAATCAAGGTTTGTTTCCACCTTGGTTATTTTTCGCATCTGTTTTTCTATTTCATCTACTATGATAAAGTATTGGTTATACACCGGGTGTTCTGACCCGTTCGATGTTAAACCGCCAAGCAAGTTTTTCTTTTTGCTACAGGAACAGAGCTGAAATATCGCAAAGATAACCATGAATGTGACGCATATATTGACATCAAGAAGCAAAGAGTCACACACGACATCTTGTGAGCGATGGCATAAGCAAAATATGTAGCTGTTTTCAAAGCTAAGTCTATTACAAGGCTGTTAAAAAGCCCACAAAGATGGTTCTCACTCCTCCCTTGCCGGTTCACTTCTTTCTGTTAATTGGAAGCCGGGATTGGACCAATCGAAGCCGTTCACAGCGATGAATTCTGATTCTACATCAATCAAGTTGGCTGGATCAACATCCGGAGCAAATGTATGTTGACGAACCAGCGGGATAAGGTCGGTCACCTTGTAGGAGGGAGTCACCATCTTCTTATTTTCCAAATCAAAACCCGGCTGGTATTTACCGATATTTGTTTCATCTCCGAGAATGGTGGCCTGAGGTCGCACCTCCCTCACTCAAGCAACGAAGTCATCTTGTTCAAACAGAGACCCATCTTCTTTCACCGTGGGGTAGCCTCTGGCTACATCCGCCGGGTCTAGATCTGGCACCCAAGCCTTGGACCGGCTCAGGGCAGTCAAAGCTCCGGCTCTGGCACAGGATCGCTTGACTTTTTGGAACCTGGCGGGTAAGATAGACAACTTTTTCAAGACATCATTGAGCTGGTTGGGTCCTTGATTGGCAGGAGAGATAGCGGGAAGTGCCCGTTGTGCGCCAATGTACAACTGCTCCACTAAGGTATAGACCGCCTTCAGTTTAGTCACGTTGTCTTGGCTCGGATTCTTGCTTCACGGGCCTGCACATATTTCGTACACAAAGGGTCAGCTGGCGGTTTATATTCCGGGTCAGCAGAAGGTACAAAAGATCAGTATAGATGACGTACCAAAGATGGTGGAAACCATCTGAGACACCCGGTCCTTTAATCTGGTCAGCTCCGTAGTAACCTCGTCACGGGCTGCTTTAGCTTTTTCGGCGCGTTGTGTCAGCAGCGTTTTCTCTTCAGCCCAGGTTTTCTTCTTGGCGGTCAAGCTGGTTTTCAATTTCTCCGTCTCAGGAAGACTTAATTGCAGTTTGGAGTCAGCAGACTTGATTTCTACCTCCTGATCCGCCAGCCGGGTCTTCGCATCAGTTAATTGCGAACTCAGTTCAGATAAGGCATTCTACAAAACATACACAGGTGTGTTAAGGTTTCAATTAAAGTTCAAGAGGCAAGATTCAAGTCTCAAGTACTTAGCACTGCAAAACCACTTGACACTTGTGTAAGTGCATCTAGTGCCACCCCTAGTTGGTTTTGGAGTATTGATGACAAACCTGGTTGAGGGACTAATGTGTTTGTGAGAATTGCAGGATAACACAGGTAGAAGTCCCGCATTGATTCGGTTTCCCTACCAGAGATGACCCCTAAAAATGTATGAAGACATTGAAGTCAAAGGTGGTATGTGAAGACATTCACATTGAAGACTATGACAAGAGAAGATATCACGTGAAGACTATGGAGCGCGAAGACTTAGTTGTTTCGTCGTTCGTTTTCTTCTTTGTTGAGTCATAGGAACCACCGTACTGTTAAGTGGGGTCCAAGTAAACCAGTCAGAATGACTGAAGTGATGCCTAACCAAAATCCTATGTCTTCGAGCGAAGACAATGAGAGCAAATCTTATCCAGAGTTGGATAAGCCAGCTTTGCTTGTAGCTCAAGTAAAGTTGTCGTGTGTGTTTGAAATCTGACCGTTGGAACATGTGTTAGTTCCTTAGTGACCAAGGGTCATTTCGGACAAATCAGGTCGGGTTGCCTAGTGGCTATAAATAGCCCACCCCTACACCATAAATTGGTTGGCTGCTCAGAGTTAGTGCACGGCTTTTGTCGTTTGAGAGCAACCCACCTCGAAGCCTTTGAGAGAGAAATCCTTGCGAGGACAAAGCCCTAAACACCCAGAGCCAAAGAGTGTTAGGCTTCACTTAAGTCTTCTTGTCTGTGTGATCTGAAGACTTATTACACTTGAGGACTGTGAATCCTCCAGCCGGTTAGGCGTTGCGTTCTGAGCATCCAAGAGTCGTTGTGGATCGCCGGTGAACGAAGTCTGTGAAGGTTTGGAAGTCTACTTTGAAGAGTTACCAGAGTAATTGGACGAGGACTGGGTGTCCTTAGCTCAAGGGGAATAAGGTGAAGACGCAGTCTTCTGAGTTGAATCTCAGCCTCCCTAACCAGACGTATAGTTGTCACAACAATTGGAACTGGTCCAACAAATCATTGTCTTCAATGAGCCACTGGTTCTATCCTTCCCATCTCTTTATCTGCAGATTGGTCCTTATGAAGTCATTTCCTGTTTGCATTATCTATTTGTCTTCACTGTGTGATTGTTTGTTCTGATTGGCTTCATACTATCTTCCATCCTGATCTATACTGCCTAGCTGCTATTAGTCTTTGTGCTTTCATTTCATTGAATACTTGACTATGGCTTGCTTAGTGTAGTCCACCTTCCGCTGCATGGTAATAGGTTTATTTCTATCGTTTGTCTTCGAAACTTCCATGTTTTGAAGACTTTCATAAAAATCGCCTATTCACCCCCCCTCCAGTCGATCACTAGCACTTTCAATTGGTGTCAGAGCAAGGTACTCCCTTGTTCTATGTGATTCAGTTTAACCACCTCGAGTTTAACTATGTCGACTGCAGGGATAATCAAAGTCTCCGTTGCGTGCCTAGTCTTCGATGGAACTGAATATCCCTACTGGAAGAATAAGATGTGCATGCATCTGGAAGCCATTGATGTCGACCTCTGGTATGTCGTCAAGAATGGCATCCCCAAGGCTGGTGAAGGTGTCACCGCTGCTGATGTAAAGAAGTTCGTTCAACTGGATTCCACTGCCAAGAACATCATCTGTGGTCATCGGACCAAAGGACAGTATGGCCGTGTGAGTGCTCTGGAAACATCCAAGCTAGTCTGGGACTGGCTCTCCAAGGTCAACGAAGGCGTCTCAACCCAGAGAGATCAAAGAATCAGTGTCCTTCGCAACCTCTTCAACCGCTTCAAGAGAAACGACAATGAGAATGTTCAGCTCATGTTTGATCGACTCACTGACATCACAAATGAGCTTCAAGCCCTCGGCGCTACTGAGATCACCAAGCATGAAGTCGTCAAGACACTCCTGAGATCACTTGACAGCTCGTTTGACACCCTAGCCCTGATGATTCAAGAACGCCCTGACTTCAAGACACTCGATCCGTCTGACATACTTGAAAGGCTCAACACACATGAGTTTCAGCTTTCTGAGAAAAGAGACATCTACGGTCCCAACTATGGGCGAACTCGTGCTTTGAAGGCAAAAGCGGTTTCCTCATCTAAAGAAGAATTTGATTGCAGTTCGGATGATCCTGAAGACATTGGAAAGGAGCTTTCTATGCTTGTGAAGAAGTTCCAGAAATTCACCAAGAAGAAAGGCTTCAGAAAGTCCTCACGATCCAGCTCAAGGAATGATGAAGCTTCTGCTCATGACTACAAGAAGAGAACATGCCACAAGTGCAAGAAACCTTGTCACTACATCTCTGAGTGTTCGCAGTGGGACAATGAGAACAAGAAGAAGAAGAAGAGCTAGGAATATGATTCTGACGACAAGAAGAAGAAGAAATACTCAAAGTCTTCTTCCAAGTCTTCATCAAAGTCTTCATCACACAAGAAGAGGTCATCTGGCAAGGCTCGTGCGTTTGTTGGCAAGGAAATGGATTCAGAGGAGGAGTCTGTTTCTGAGGAGGCGGAGGTGGAGTCTGAGGAGGAGTCCGATTCTGGCATTGCAAGTCTGGCTACAGCCTACATTGCCAAGTCCATCTTCAACATTGAAAACAATGACTTCATCACCGATGCCGATGCTAATGACAAGGACAACTCTGCTCCCACCTACTGCTTCATGGCACACGGTGCCAAGGTAAACTCACGCACTACTCACTATCAAACATCCAATGAAGATGACTCTGATTGTGGTTCCAAACCCAGCTACAAAACACTTGCTAAAATTGCAACTGAACAATAGAAAGCTATGGAACATATTCAAAAACTATTAGACAAAAGCGATGACCTGTTAGACGCTGAAATGACTCGATCTCAGTCCTTAATTGAAGACATAAAAAATCTTCATGTTAACTATGAGGAACTTGAATGTCGTCATGAAACGCTCTCAACAACTCATGAAAAGCTTTCCTATGATTATCTTCAAAGGAAGCAAGATCTTGAGAAATTGAGAGCGGCTCATGAAGATCTTCAAAAGGAAAACGAGTCACTTCACGCCAAACAGATCAGTTCCGCTCAGGAAGGATTTGAACCACCATGTCTTAAATGCATTGAGCATGACAACACTACTTCTGTTGCTGGATGTTCTACTGCTGCTACTGTTGCAATATCTTCAACTGTTGATGTGGTAACTAACCCCTCTGCTGAGGATGCCACTGCTATTGCTGATGAAAATGCTAGGTTGAAGACATTGCTTGAAACAGGGATGTACAAAAGTATCAAAGGGCATCAGACACTATGT
Organism: Triticum dicoccoides; assembly: GCF_002162155.2. Taxonomy (NCBI): domain Eukaryota; kingdom Viridiplantae; phylum Streptophyta; class Magnoliopsida; order Poales; family Poaceae; genus Triticum; species Triticum dicoccoides. The sequence continues at coordinate 89,085,671 of NC_041386.1, forward strand.
GATGTCCTCAAAAGGCAGATCCTAAACCGAAACCTTAGGAAAGAGGGTGTTGGGTTCAAAAGGAAAATGAATGCTGAAGGCTCTTACTGGAAACCTGAGCAGTACGCCAAAACCACATGGGTCACTGCAAAGGAACCTTCAGTGGATCCATCCACCCTATCTGGCTTCACTTGTGCTAATCCCATTGTTATTGATGAATCCTTTGATGTAAACTATAAACTGTTTAAGAATCAGAATGGTGAAGTGTTTGCCAGGTATATTGGTACTAACTGCAGGAATGGGCCACCTATGAAGAAAGTCTGGGTGCCGAAAAAGTGTCTGGAAAATCTTCCTGTGTATGTCGTCATGACACCACAAGTGAAGAAGACAAACCCCAGACCACGGGCTTCATATGGTCCAAAGGCTTCATACAGACAGAGGACTCACCTGAGTCACACTAACACAAATGTTTTGCAGGGAAACCATACTCAGGCCTATGAATATTAGCGTGTTTCATCAAACCGCCATGTTCATAAGACCAAGAACTACTCTGCTTATTCTTATGAGTACTATTGTCCACGTGCAAGACTATTTGCTAGGGCTCCAAAGCCAAAGTTCTCAGATGCTGCACTTAGACTCATTGCTTCGAAGCCACCCTTGAAGATGTGGGTGGCTAAGAAAGCTTAACTCTTTTTTGCAGGGAAGGGTCTCCAGCCGAAAATCAAATGCGTCTGAAGCTATTGCTGCGGACCTTAAACATCTTGTAGGGCGCAAGATCAAATGCCCAAATGGTCTTATTATGTATTTTGTTCCTGAGTCGCTTGCTACTTGCCCTATCAGTCCTAACCTCGATCTAAGCTTTCATAATCCACTTGCTCGTCAAATGTTTATGCTTCACAATTCTCTTCGTGAAGCCTATCCCCCTAACTGCATTGTACGGTATGACACCAGCTGCTTCGGAATGGATTATTGATAATGGATGTACTAATCACATGACTGGCAAGCGAAGTCTTCTCATGGACTCAACCTTACGTCCATCTGACAAGAGTCACATCACATTTGCTGATACTGGTAAAAGCAAGGTATTGGGTCTAGGTAGAGTTGCAATCTCAAGGGATCAGCACATGGATAAAGTGATGCTTGTTGAATCCCTTGGTTTCAACTTAATGTCTGTCTCAATGCTTTGCGATTTAAACATGATTGTGATGTTTGGAAAATATTGTTGCCTTCTTCTAATGGAATCTGACAAGTCTCTAGTCTTTGAAGGGTATCGGAAAGATGATTTGTACATCATAGATTTCTCAGCATGACCACAACTTGCCGTATGTCTTCTTGCAAAATCTTCAGAATGATGGCTCTGGTATCGAAGGCTAGGGCATGCTGGCATGAGGAATTTGCACACTCTTGCAAAGAAGAAGCATATCATAGGCATCGAGGGCGTCAAGTTCAAGAAGGATCACTTATGCGGTGCCTGCGAAGCTAGAAAGATGACGAGGGCCAAGCATCCCTCGAAGACAATCATGACAACGACTCAACCCTTCAAACTGCTACACATGGACCTCTTCGGTCCCACTCACTACTCAACTCTTACTACTACTACTTGTCTCTATGGCTTCGTCGTTGTTGATGATTACTCAAGATATACATGGGTGCATATAATCCTCTACAAGACTGAAGTGCAGGAAATCTTCAGACGCTTCGCCAATCGAGCCATGAACAACTATGTCGTCAAGATCAAGCACATCAGAAGTGACAATGGCACTGAATTCAAGAACACCGGCCTCGACACTTATCTTGATACTTTGGGCATCACTCATGAGTTCTCAGCTCCGTACACGCCGCAGCAGAATGGCATCATGGAACGCAAGAACAGAACACTCATTGAGATGGTCCGGACGATGCTCGATGAATACAAGACTCCAAGAAAGTTCTGGCCTGAAGCCATTGATACTACATGCCATATCATCAACCGTGTTTATATTCACAAGCTTCTGAACAAAACATCCTATGAGCTCCTCACTGGTAAGAAGCCAAATGTGAGTTACTTCAGAGTATTTGGTGCCAGGTGCTGGATCAAGGATCCACATCACACTTCAAAATTTGCACCGAAAGCACATGAAGGTTTTATGCTTGGATACGGAAAGGATTCGCACTCCTACAGAGTCTTCAACCTCTTTCACTATAAAGTGGTTGAAACTGTGGATGTGCGGTTCGATGAGACTAACAGCTCGCAAAGAGAGCACCTGCCAAATGTGCTAGATGAAGTTCCATCCAGTGAATCCATCAAGCTTATGGGAACTGGAGAAATCATACCGTCTGAAGCACAGCCCGAAGAGGAACTCATCATCTCTGCACCTGATCAACCTGAAGACAATGCTCAGCCTGAAGACAATCCTTCTAATGATGACAATGATCAGCAAGAGCAAAATCTTCGTCCTGTTCATCCTCGTGTTGCAAATGAAGTACAGATTGAGAAAATAATTGATAGCATCAATGCACCTGGTCCACTCACTCGTTCAAGGGCAACACAACTAGCAAATTTCTGTGGGCACTTCGCATTCGTCTCAATATCTGAACCCAAGAAAGTTGATGAAGCCTTCATGGAACCTGAATGGATTCAAGCTATGCAAGAAGAGCTTCAACAATTTGAGCTGAATAATGTATGGGAATTGGTCAAGCAACCTGATCCTCGTAAGCACAATATCATAGGCACTAAATGGATATATCGCAACAAGCAAGATGAGCATGGTCAAGTTGTTAGAAACAAGGCTCGTCCCGTTGCTCAAGGATACACTCAAGTTGAAGGAATTGACTTCGATGAAACATTTTCTCCTATGGCTAGGCTTGAAGCTATACGCATACTGCTGGCCTATGCAAATCATCATAACATTCTTCTGTATCAAATGGATGTGAAGAGTGCCTTTCTCAATGGCAAGATTGAAGAAGTGTATGTTGCACAACCGCCTGGCTTTGAAGATCCAAAACATCCTGACATGGTTTACAAGCTCAACAAGGCACTGTATGGCCTCAAACAAGCCCCTCGTGCTTGGTATGACACACTCAAGGACTTCCTGAAGAGCAAAGGCTTCAAACCTGGTTCCCTGGATCCCACTCTCTTCATGAAGACATATGATGGTGAACTGTTTGTATGCCAAATATATGTGGATGACATTATCTTCGGCTGCACTAATCAGAAATACAGTGATGAGTTTGGATACATGATGCAAGAGCAATATCAGATGGGTGAGTTGAAGTTCTTACTTGGTCTTCAAATTTGTCAGCAACGAAATGGCATCTTCATATCTCAAGAGAAATACCTCAAAGATTGCCTGAAGAAGTTTGGAATGTAAGATTGCAAAGGTTACACGACGCCAATGCCAGCTAAACACCATCTGGGTCCCGACGACAATGGTAAAGAGTTTGATCAAAAGGTATACCGCTCCATGATTGGTCCTCTGCTTTATTTATGTGCATCTAGGCCAGATATCATGCTTAGTGTTTGCATGTGTGCCCGATTCCAAGCGGCACGAAAGGAATCGCATCACTTAGCGGTGAAGCGAATTCTTCGATATTTGGCTCACACCCCAACACTAGGATTATGGTATCCAAAGGGCTCAGAGTTTGATCTAGTTGGATTCTCGGATGCTGATTATGCTGGTGACAAGGTGGATCGCAAGTCTACATCAGGCACATGTCACTTTCTAGGACGATCACTTGTATGTTGGTCTTCAAAGAAGCAGAACTGTGTATCTCTCTCCACTTCCGAATTTGAATACATTGTTGTTGGGTCTTGCTGCGCTCAGCTTCTATGGATGAAGCAAACACTCAAAGACTATGGCATTCATCTGAAGCAAGTGCCACTCTACTGCGACAACGAAAGCGCCATCAAGATTGCCAACAACCCAGTTCAGCACTCGAAGACAAAGCACATTGAAATTCGTCATCACTTTCTCAGAGATCATGTCATGAAGGAAGATATTGATATCATACACGTCAACACTGAAGAGCAACTGGCACATATCTTCACAAAGCCCTTGGATTAGAAAAGGTTTTGCAAGTTACGGTGTGAGCTAAATATCTTGGAATCCTCAAATGTCCTATGATCAGACACACATCCTAACACTTATGCATGTTGATGACTTAGATGTGCAACACACGAAGTAACATATATCTTCAATCAATGAAGACTTACATTCTGAGTGTGAATACATTAACGTGGAATTTGACTTCGGAGCGCCACGATAATTGTGCGTCGTGTCTGGGTCTAATACTTCCTATACGGTGGGTAACGCCACCACCAAATTCTTCCTTTAGAAGTGTTTTTCTCATGGCGTTACTTTTGCAAAGTCTTCACACTTGATTTGTCTTCAACATTGATTTGCTTTCTTGATTATCTTCACAATGTTTACTTGGTATATGCATATATTAAGTGTTCTGTCCTCTACATCATTCACTCATAGCTATGTCTTCATTTGAATATTTTGATCTAAGTGAATGTGATCGGACCCTAACCTCTCTATGCTTCTACCTCAAATCTATCTATCCAAATCATATGCATTCTATTGAAACTGTCGAATGTCTTCTCTGCGTCCTTGTCAGCAGAAGACATAGAGACAAACATTTAATCTATTTTAAATGCTTAATCCTTATTGCCTGAAACCTGGAGAAGCCGGAACAACCGCCCGACAATCCTGATGGGCGTGGGAACATGGAACTGCTTTCAATGTGTTGCATGTTCGCCACGTGTCCCTCAGATGTGAACCGCCAGGGGCACCTACGTAATTGCGATGTGCCGTTCTTTTTCTTATAAATACATGTCCCCTCACGGTCAAAAATCCTTCTTCCACCTCTCCACCTCGTCAAAACCTAGCGCCTCCACTAGCTCTCGACGAGGCCGGGGACGAAGCGCTTAGCTGCCGCGACTCCACCGACGCCGTCCTCACGCCGGCCGCGGACATCATCTTCTCCGCCGCCGCCGTAGGTGTCCTCCGTCGCCAAGTTAGGGCATGGTGGATCGAACTGCTCGGTCTCCTACTCTTCCCATCTAGCAGTTCATCGTGTGGTAATTAAAATCTCACTTTTTACCGTCTTTTGATCTAATCGATTCATCCTTCTTCACCAAAAGTGGTTTCTGTGACTACAAACTTGGATCTATCTAGTTCTGCATCTCATAATGTGCCTAGCATCTTCACTTATGCATCTAAACTAGTTAGATTCCTCACTTGTACCTATTCTTGGATTCGTACAAATCTGGAACCAACTTCAAACACATAGGTGAATGTCTTCGCGTTATGAGGTCAATGTCTTCAAACTGATTTATCTTCAAAATCTTCTGAGAATGCATATGACCTCTTCCCCTTCCCTCGCATCTTTAATGCTGTCACAGGTACATGTTCGTGGGAGAATCCCTTGGTTCTCATAGTCTGCATTCATTTGCAGAATTCTTACAGCATCATATCAACTCTCCCGAAGCCAGTTCTTGTCTGACCAAGAAGCCTTTGTCAGTGTTGAAGCCATACAGTTTGAACTTCATGGCTTCGTAAAAGTCAGTGAGGAAGGGCGCCAGACAGCGTCACGGGGAAACATCAAAGGATTTGCCAGCTGATCTGCATGAACTGTACAAAACTGATCCTGAAGAAACCTATAATGAATGCAAAACTCAAATCCAATGGATTCGAAGATATTGGGCTGAGCAATGGTTTAAGTACAGATTCGTCACCAAGGAGTATGCTGAGAAGAATGCAATCAAGCGTCCCTGGGGAGATATTCTCTACAAAAATCTTCAACCCAAGACCAGAACTGAAGCCATTGCTCAGGTTTTTTTTTCCCTTGCATGGTCCGTGGACCTCAACCTACTGATGCTCATCCCACATCTCTGCTATGGTGATGGGATGACAATCTAATCAAGCGCAACTTTCAGGTTGCCAAGAACTCGGCCGAGGAGAACAAGAAATCTTGGGGATTAGAATTCAATCATGGCCCCTCTACACCTCGTGCCAATGGCACACGTGAAGCTGAACCAAATCTGGTTGGGCCCTTCTATGACTTAGAAGGACTCATCACTCATATCAGGGTTCAAGGGGCAGATGTGGATCGACCTGTAGATGATGCTAACTCTGATGAAGCGCCTGCACCTCCGAAGCTGAAGAAGCAGAAGAAACCCAAGGCTCCGAAGCCTTCCTCTCCACCAAAAGCTTCATGGGTGAAGCCCTTGGCCACTGCTCCACCTGCACCAAATGTGCAGTCTGAAGATCTCTCTCGCGTCTCCAATACCGAGATGAAGAAGAAGAAGCATATGCACTCCTCCAGTCCTGCTCTGACCCCTGCTGCCATTCTGAGAAATGAGGCCATTGATCTATCAAGTGACGACGATCTTACCAATGACGCTCTTGAGCTGTTGATTAAGAGCAAGCAGCAGGCGGAAATCTTCAATGATCTTCCCCTCTTCGATGTTGAGATTCTGAACAAGTTCATCGATGACTGGTTTGACAATCCAGAACTCAGTTTTGACGATCTACAACTTCCAATTGGCCTCAACGTCTCCTTCAACGGCGCCATTGCTTCTGAGTTAGCTCTTGCTCAGAAAATTGTTGAGCTGAAGCACAAGATTGATTTTGAAAAGGCTCAGTTTAAGAAGCATATGGCCAGGCTCAGTGTGAAGGATGTGCAGAACTTCAAGATCATGCTACACGAGCTCAAGGAAGCATTTCTCAAGAAACGTGGTGAAGCCCAAGGTTCTCGTGGGCGCATGAAGAATCTTGCTGCCAGATGTGTTCAAGGCTACAATGAAGCTGAAAAGCGCAAGGCCTTGGGGCGACCAGGCATCGACCCCAGAATGGCTGCCAAGAAGAAGAAGAAGCCAGTTGTGGCAGAACCAGAAGCATCAAGGCAGGAAGAACCTCGCATTGTCTTCCCAGCCAGTATGACAGGCTTGAAGCCTAAGGTCCCCACAGTGGCTTCAGAATTCAAGAAAACTAGAGCATCTGAAGCCGAAGCCAGAAAGCGCAAGACCAAAGCCACCACTAATGATGCTCCCGCAACCAAGAAAAGGAAAACAAAGAAGAGAGACCGGGCTGCTTCCATAGAGCCCCTTCTTGTCGAGCCAATTTCTGTTGCTCGTCCTGCATCTGAACATCGTGAACATCGTCTGGTAGTTCATGAGCCTGCTTCCACAGAGGCTCCCGAAGCTGAAGATATTCCAGCTATTGACCCCGTCGCAGCTGAAGACATTGGTCACCACGACAATGTAGCAGATGATGAAGTCCTTCCTCAGATTGAACAAAATATGCTATCATCGCCTGTGCTCACGCACAGTGAGCTCATCAGCATTGGTCGTCCTCTGACGCCAATTGCTCAGGATGCATCATGGGCTGATCACCCACAACAACAAGACACCCCAAGTACTCCCCAACCACAAGTCACCTCACCAGTGCAAGATGACGATGACTTTGAGGCCCAGCCAACTCCATCTCCACAGGCGTCGCCAGCGTTACGCAGGCTTCGCAAAGGACCAAGGCCCCAAGTCACTCTTCCGAGCGTTCCAGAAGGAGAAGTGCACCACCGATCTGTTGCACGTCAAGTGTTCCCAGAAGCCACTCCAACTGTGAACGTCTCTGAGTCTGAAGCCAAAACGGCTGAAGATATTCCGGCTGCATCAGCCGATGATAAAGAAGAACCAAGAGTTGAAGAAGAACGAGTTGCAACTTCCCCAGTCCACCAAGATGCTTCTCCCGAGGAAAATGTGTCCAATCCTCCAGCCACACAAGTGGAAGTTGAAGCTAACGTCACCACCACCAACAACACTGCTGACGACACTGATGTCGTCATGCCCGAAGCCAATAATGAAGCACCTGAAGCCAATGTGGCCCCTGAAGCCAATGTTGCACCAGACGTAAGCATTCCTCCTGAAGCTATTGTGCCACTTGCAGCCCATGTCAACGAAAATGCCAATGCTCCTGTACCCCCTCCAAGACCTCATACTGTTGAGCTGGCATTTGATCATGGTCAACCTGTTATGGTCTGATGGCCCATTCTGGTTCCTCCACCTGCTGTGGGTCCACAATTTGATTATCATGTCAAGCACAGGCCTCAAGTCCAGAAGCCCAAGCCAAGACTTCCAAGATTCCCAGGCATTGCAACCTCACCTGGGGTCTTCAATGTGAATGGCTTCGTGGCACATAACACCTTCTTCAACAGCGCCAAGAACCCATACTCCAAACCTCGCATTTCATCGGATCGGTTCTAGAGCTATCAGCAGCGTAGCTACTATTCATGTGTCTTATACAATCAAGGGCGCATATTTCCACATATGCGTCTCGACACTGAAGCTATAGCTGGCCTGCCCTGTCTAGAAGAAGCGTTGGATTGCTTCAGAGACGCTGGACTCCTGCAATTTGTCACAGACAAGAAACGCTAGAATGAAGAGCTTCTATTACAGTTTTATGCATCTCTTCACATTCGCGGCTACAACAGGGATCCAAAGACTTGGGTCCTTGAGTGGATGACAGGCAATGTCCATCATGAAGCCAAAGCTCTTGATATCATTGAGCTAACTGGCATGTCCACTCTAGGCGATCTGTTTGAACCTGGTTGTAGGCTTCACCGTGATGCTTTGGAAAGCATTTTTCAGAAGCCCGAGCCCAACATGATCCAGATGCTCGGTATGATGAAGCCTTTGCCTCCAGATGCTGAATATCCTCAGGCGTTCTTTGTTGAAGACCTTGAGTATCTGCCACGCACCATCTACCACATCATACGGCGAACTCTCTGCCCTATCAAAGGACATTCTACAGCTGCAAAACTTGAAGGTACAATGAAGACATTGGTCTTCTATATTCTCAATGGCAAGAGCTTCAATGCACAAGATTTCTTCATTCGTCAACTGGCAGCATCAGGCTCAGACACCTTTGGGCTGAAGTTCTATGCTCCATGGGTCATGCGCCTCATCAATCTTCACTCCGCAATCAACTATCAGCCCTCTGCATGAAACCATCTTGTCTTTTTTCCGGAGGTCAATATGTCTGTTGATGCCATTTACCCTGACCCTGCAAAGGAGCCACTATGTCTTCACAATGCAGACCATCAAAGCTTCACTCAGCCTATTCCAAGTCATTATGTGCCCAATGCTATCACTCGTGTTTATCCATTGGCAGGCAATACTCGTGCCCCTCTTCAAGCCAACACAGAAAGTACTATTGCTCAAAGGCCTCGGGAGCACTCTCTAAATGACCGAGAACTTCTTGTCGCACTTCATCAAAAGCAAGATAAGCATCATGACTGGCTGAAGCGTCAAATGCATAGTCTCTTGGTGGATGTCAATCGCATTCATAATCTTGCCACCAAGAACGCATTTGTCTCCCATGAAGCCTGTCAGCGATCTTGGAAGAGTCTGACGCTTCTGTGCTCTGAAGATGATTTAAGAGCGGATGGCTTCACTGAGAGATATAAGTTTGATTCAACGCCTCCAAGGAATGCAGTTCTGCGACGGACTCCATCTCTTGAAGACTCTGAATACTCCTCTTCAGCGGCTACTGTAAATGCCAGAGTCATCGAGGATGAAGATGATGTGACTTCTCCAACGTCTGCATCGCCACATACCGACACTGCGCCGAGTTCTTCTGCACCGCCAAACGCCAATGACGACCCTGCTGCTTCACCTACTCCCTCTGGGAACGAGTAGAAGCTCTATGTCTTCACACCTTTTTGGTCCTTACTGACAAAAGAGGGAGAAGCATATGAGTTGATAGTCTTCAAGCGGGTCCATATGGGTGGTTGCTTTACTTTTTGCTACTTTTGCCAAGTGCTTACAACTCTCACTTTTTGATACATTTGGTTCTTTGAGTTGTAACACTTAAACTCGATAGTCGTTTGCTACTTATTTGCTATTCTGTGATGCGATGATAAATTCCGCATGTGCGATGATAACTTCCGCACTTAGGTCATTTTGCAGACGTCCATTTTTCATTATGCATGTCATTATCTTCGCTATATAAAATCATGCATGATGAATTGTCATCATAAGTTGAAGAGGATCTCCACAAGTACAACCTGCCATGTGCAATTGCATTCCAAAAGCAAATTACTTATATGCACATCTTCAGGGGGAGCCTTTGTCACTTATGAAGACAATACCCTATCCTTTACAATTTCACATATTTTATTCCCCGTTGAAAACTTCAACCAGTTTGTCATCAATCACCAAAAAGGGGGAGATTGTAAGTGCATCTAGTGCCACCCCTAGTTGGTTTTGGAGTATTGACGACAAACCTGGTTGAGGGATTAATGTGTTTGTGAGAATTGTAAAATAACACAAGTAGAAGTCCCTCATTGATTCGGTTTTCCTACCAGAGATGACCCCTAAAAATGTATGAAGACATTGAAGTCAAAGGTGGTATGTGAAGACATTCACATTGAAGACTATGACAAGAGAAGACATCGCGTGAAGACTATGGAGCGCGAAGACTTAGTTGTTTCGTCATTCTTTTTCTTCTTTGTTGAGTCATATGAACCACCGTACTGTTAAGTGGGGTCCAAGTAAACCAGTCAGAATGACTGAAGTGATGCTTAACCAAAATCCTATGTCTTCGAGCGAAGACAATGAGAGCAAATCTTATCCAGAGCTGGATAAGTCAGCTTTGCTTGTAGCTCAAGTAAAGTTGCCGTGTGTGTTTGAAATCTGACGGTTGGAACACGTGTCAGTTCCTTAGTGACCCAGGGTCATTTAGGACAAATCAGGTCGGGTTGCCTACTGGCTATAAATAGCCCACCCCTACACCATAAATTGGTTGGCTGCTCAGAGTTAGTGCATGGCTTTTGTCGTTTGAGAGCAACCCACCTCAAAGCCTTTGAGAGAGAAATCCTTGCGAGGACAAAGCCCTAAACACCCAGAGCCAAAGAGTGTTAGGCATCACTTAAGTCCTCTTGTCTATGTGATCTGAAGACTTATTACACTTGAGGATTGTGAATCCTCCAGACGGTTAGGCGTTGCGTTCTGAGCATCCAAGAGTCATTGTGGATCGCCGGTGAACGAAGTCTGTGAAGGTTTGGAAGTCTACCTTGAAGACTTACCAGAGTAATTGGGCGAGGACTGGGTGTCCTTAGCTCAAGGGGAATAAGGTGAAGACGCAGTCTTCTGAGTTGAATCTTAGCCTCCCTAACTAGCCATATAGTTGTCACAACAACTGGAACTGGTCCAACAAATCATTGTCTTTAACGAGCCACTGGTTCTATCCTTCCCATCTCTTTATTTGCATATTGGTCCTTGTGAAGTCATTGCCTGTTTGCATTATCTATTTGTCTTCACTGTGTGACTGCTTGTTCTGATTGGCTTCATACTATCTTCCATCCTGATCTATACTGCCTAGCTGCTATTAGTCTTTGTGCTTTCATTTCATTGAATACTTGACTATGGCTTGCTTAATGTAGTCTACCTTCCGCTGCATGGTAATAGGTTTATTTCTATTGTTTGTCTTCGAAACTTCCATGTTTTGAAGACTTTCATAAAAATCGCCTATTCACCCCCCCCCCTCTAGTCGATCACTAGCACTTTCAACTTGGGGGCTAATGTATGCCAAAACAAATTCTTATGACTCTACTATACTTCAAGTCCCAAGTACTTTACAAAGTAACAACACTTGGCACTTGGGGGCTAATGTATGATATTCGGCAAGTATCTCAAGGTTAAGCCGGACTGCAATATTTGTTGAGTTCGGCACAAGAAAGTTATGAAATTCAAAGTACCGGCTCATTTATGGTCAAGTGAACCGGCCCTTGGGGACTACCGGTGAAGTTTATTCTATTTTATTGGACTCCAGAAATATCTAAAGGTAAAGCTTTAGCCTATATCATAAGTCTACAGATAATTCAAGGTTTTATCATAATCTGATGACTTGGGGGCTGGCAAAATATAAGTAAGCCGGAAGAGCATACCTCATACTTCAGCTGCAACTGCTTGACCATTTCGATTTCTGAGTCACGGCTGGAGTGCACATGGCTCAGATAGCCGGACAATATGTCGTTGGCGTTCAGATGGCTATAATGAGAAATGTCAAAACGCACTTTTTGTCTCTCCAAAGCCTCTTGTTCAGCCGTGTGATGAGCCAACACGACGGGATTCCCTGGCTCAACAAAGCGGCTTCCAGTGATCAGAACATCCTGGGCAGACAACGATGGCGGGTTGGCTGAGCTGGATGGACCAGTAGCAGAAGGATTAACGATGGTATCGTCAACTGACGGCTCAGGAGGATCTACTTCAGCATTGGCAGCTGGGTCTTCTGGTGCTTCAGCTAATGGAGGAGAAGGTGGCATAGCCGATTTGGGTGCAAGGACTAGTGGGTCTTCCGCCGGCCTAGTCACCTTGGCCTTCTTGGACTTGGCTTGGCCACTAAGAAAGATATTATGAAACAGTCAGTATAAAAGGCAGTTTGAAAGACAAGGAGGAAAGATGGTTTCTTCCTTACCCAGGGGCAGTCTTAAAGGCCGGGAATTGAGTTTGAGATGAGTCGCCAGAAGAGCGGGACACCTCCTGCAAAGATAAAATAAAGTTAATAATACACGGGAGAAGATCCATTAATGGAAAGTAATAGGCGAAGGAATAAACCTCATTCTAGCGCTTTTGAGGCGTTTGTTGAAGAACAACAGGCGGTTCATCGACGTTCCGGGCCTGACGACGGCTCTCATGTTGCTGCTTTTTCAAAAGAAAATGAGGGTCCAGTAAGCCAAAGGGTGTGAAAACCTTACTTTCCGGGTTACGACTCGAAGTTTCTGTCTTGGCAAATGGGCTGAGTCGGAGGAAATAGTTACCTCTTCTTCCACGGCCTGACTGGTCCCTGTGTCGTCCTGGCAATGATGAGTGTTAATAAGATTATTAAAAAGCTGGCTAAGGGAGTCAAGGGCTACCTCTGACTCATAAGTATCATCGTCAAGCTTCAGCAGGTCTTCAACGGTGCTCTTCTTCTTCTTTTTAGATCTCCGGGCCGTCTTCTTGGCGTTTATGGCGGCGGCTCTTGCTTTCTTGGCAGCTTCGTGGTCATATTTGGCTTTCCAAAAATCAGATTTGGCCTATAAACAAGTAAAACAAGATGAAAGGTCAGGCAAGTATTAAAAAACGGCTGAGAAAAATACAAAAGAGAGAGATCATAGGTTCTTTACCTCTAGCGCCGGGTTAAGTTTGCCGAAGGGGTTTAACCCGATTTTACTGCAGTCTTCATATTTGCCGTTTACCAGAAGAGTTGACATTGCAACAATATCTTCTTCGGATAACTGAACGGAGTTGTAATGAAGAGAATCATTCGGACCTCCACCATATTCATACATCAGTTTGGATCAGCGACGTAGAGGGATAACCCGCCATGAGATCCAGCAACGGGTCAAATCAACCCCGGTTAAACCGTTCCCCAATAAAGCATTAATCCTTTTGATTGATGGAATCAGCTTTTTACGTTCAGCAGCAGTAAGCTTGTCAAGGAGCGCAAATTTGGAGTCAAGACGCTCGGCGCGATAACCCAACAGTGGCTTCTCATTTGCTGGTGAAGTGTCTTGACAATAGAACCAAGTCTGATTCCAGTCTTTGGGATGACTCGGCAAGATTATGAGGGGGAAGACGGCACCCTGTCGGCGTTGAATCGAGATGCCTCCAAGTTCCAAGCTAAGGCCATTGGTGCACTCGTTCTGGCGGTTCAGATAAAAATACTCTCTAAAGAGTTCCATAGTCGGTTCTTCTTGAAGGTAAACCTCACAGAGCACTTGGAAGTTGCAGATATTGGATATGCAATTGGGCCTGATATCTTGAGGGTGGAGGTTGAAAAAATGAAGGACTTCTTTGAAGAACTTTGAGCCGGGTGGGGAAAAACCACGGTTCATGTGGTCAGAAAAGACAATGGCTTCACCATCTCTTGGATTGGGCCGTTCCTCGTCCGGGTCAGGTGCACGATAAGACATGACATTCTTCCCTGGCAAAAATCCTATGGAGAAGAACTCCTTCAAATTGTCCTCAGTTACTGTTGAGGGAACCCAGTTGCAGACAGTCGGTGTTTTGGACGACATGATGTTCAAAAGACGAACTGAAAAGAAAGCAACATGCCGGTTCAATTCAATGACAATGGTACAAGGGAGTAATGGCGGCTTAAGTAAGGGTTAATGTCATATAAGGAAAAGTAAGCCGGCAAATAAGCCGCCATGACTACAGATATTTGAGAAAGCAGTTTTGGCTAAGTGTTGAGACAAACAAGTTTCCTAATTGTTGGATATTATTCCAAATCAAATGGATATTCAAAATGGAAAAAATTCTAAACCTAAAAGTTTTTTGCACATATGAGTTTGTGAGTCCTAATGAGGCCTTTATAATGGGAAAAGGGATCTATCAGTGTCAAGAGTAGGTGCCAAACAGCTACCGTACAAACATATATCTCTTTTTGAATTAAGAAGAGGCTGCAGCGGAAGAACTACGAAGAACTACAATGAACTACGAAGAACATGCGGAAAACATAGAAAGTCCTAATGCAAATATGAGGAGCAAGAAGGGAAACACTTACAGCCACAGATCCTCCGCGGAAAGTCGCTGCCGTTTTCTGGACTGATTCCGGTCGATGCAGCAGCCAAGGTCGACGGAGGGGAGGTGATCTCTGACGGCGACGGAGCTCAAGCAGCAGCGGAGGTCGCGAGAGGAGGAAGACGAAGAAGAGAGTAGAATGAGAAAGATCGGGCGCGTGCCTATTTATAAGGGGATAAGCAAACAGGCAGACGCGAAAATCGAGGAAGACCCAAATAATGGTTATCCAACTAAACGGACGCCTCGATTCTTGGAAGGCATTAAAGATGAAGATCCGTTGAGAGATGACGTCATAAAAGTTTTTTGTGTTTTCAAGAGATGACGTCATGGCGGGTTACAAAAACTTGTGCGAGGACAAGAAGATGGATTTTTGTTTAAGTGTTGAAGATTGATAAAGAACAAAGTTCAAAATCAATCTGGGGCATAATGTTGGGGATATAGCTATCAGTTATGACCCGCCCAGGAGGGGCCGGATCAGCCCCAATGGCGGGTCACAAAGGAAGCCCAATAAACATTCAAGGCGATAGTTTATTAAAGCTTATAGAAGGCCTAAGGCCTAGAGGCGGCTTAAGGCCCAATATTGTAAACCGCCGTATGTAAGGAAAGACTTGTAAAAGAAGTCACCGAGCCGGACACGCTGTATGAACCGGCCGGGACTCTGTAGGCCACCAGGCGTCAACCCGTGTATATAAGGGGACGACCCGGTGGCGACTTAGGGCAAGAAACAAAAGATCGATACCAAGCCGGCGAACTAGCCTCTTGGTGATCGAAAACCCAGCAATATCAACACAACTAGACGTAGGCTTTTACCTTCATCGTAAGGGGCCGAACTAGTATAAAATCTCTCATGTCCTTTGTCTCAATTAACCCCTTTAAGCTTCCTAGTTGCGATGGCCCTACGACTAAGTCTTTTTACTAGGACATCTGCCGTGACAACTCCATGACAGATGCAATACCAGTTTGACAGGCCAAGTTAGATTTGAGCAACGATCACAGAGGACCACAATGGCAACAGTTTAGTGGTCAATCCGGAAAGTAGCTAGGATCAAGGGAGAAAAGGTAGCACGCGCTTTTCCTGTGTATATGATAATAAATATAAGGAGGTGGTTTGCCCTGGATCACAAGGATCAGAATAGTCTTTGGCCTTAACCCTCTCCTAGTGTAGATACTAACTCGGTTTGAAAACGTCTAGTTGGTGGGTGAAAAGTAGCTGACAAAATAATCATGCAGCAGCACCAGCAGCTACTCTCTATCCCCTCTAGAGAGATCAAAAGATGTTCAATCAGGATATCCTTCTCTGTGACCAACATCTGTTCCATCTACTAGAAAGCGCATGACACATCAGGACATTCTACACATGCAGCAGGATTACTTGCAGGCTTGCCTGGCACAGGACATTGTTTTTCTCTTGGTGGACCATGTGTAATCGCCCATTAGCGACTGCGTGCCAGAGAAGCCTCATGCTTATACAGACCGGTTCTGCTGATCTATAATAGTCTGCGAATCGTAAAGCACCACTGGTACTAGACCGACCTCTGAATTCCTGCTGGCTTTGTGTCACGGGCTCCAAAGCTCGTGATGGCCAATCAAAACATCACCAACAATTACCAAACGACAAAGCAGGCCCAACAACTCATAGATGCCAGGAGCAGATCAGATCAGAGCAGGCATAACAACCTAAGATATTCCTTCGGTTGCCATCTTAGAAAACGCAATCCGGACGGTTGAGACTTGAAAAGCAATAAATAATCAAGGAAAGGGATCGAGAATTGAACTGTACAGCACCGGAATGAGACCCGAAAGAAAAGAAAAAAGGTGTTTCGATCCACAATAGCCATTTATGTCAGTATCTTATGATCTATCCAAATATTTAATACAGCAATGAAAATGACTACATGAGGTGGTATCAAACTGTTCCAAGGGCCAGGGCAAAAAAGATCTATGTCAAACATTACAACCTGATGTATATACTAGACAGAAACTCAGCAAAGAACTAAAATTTCCACCCCTGAGAAATAAAAGACAGCCAAAGCGCTGTACAAACTATTGGAAGCAGGAGGGAACCGAGACCGACCATATTGACTGCTGCAAGGCTAAGGGCTTTAGCATGGGAAATTGAAAAACCAAACATTTCCTACTTCAGGAAGGTTGATGATACAAAAAGGAAAGCGTAAGCAACACACGCCGTGCTCACTTCCAAGTTTCTTGGACCAGGCAATATAGGCGGAATTACTGATACCATCAAGAATGTGGCAAGAAACCAGGAAGCAAAGAAGGAGCCGAACCTGAAATAACAGAGCAGACTTAGCATCAGGAACTGATCATACCAATTCATTTCTCGAAACCAGACCCTACGTCCTTCTGTAAATCTCAAAAGAGCATCAATGATTCACTTAACTAGTTGTGACTACCACCTGAACTCGATCTGCTCGGCTAGCAGCAGAAAAACGCGTTCTGAATTTTGGATGTCTACTCCTAGTCCATGGATTTCTAATATGCAAATGTGTTGTTCAGTCCTACTCCTAGTTCACATCTTATCTGCAAACATGTTTCTAGAGCAATGTAGTATTTGTAGCACATATGGTCAACAGCTAGCAAATGGCACCCAGTACTCAACCTTAAAACTCATAAAAAAATTAGCAGACTATACCTACAGTGTTAATAATCACAAAGCACCAATAACAGAAAATGACAATCTAATAGAGACTACAAAACTCTACTTGACTAAAATAAAATGTGGAGCCCAACACTGTTGCATTCTGCTTGCTAATCTTTATTACTAGGCTAAATGATAAGCTTTAAAACAATCCAGCATTAATCAAATGACTCCTATAAACAAGTGCTGCATCGATCACACCGATCGATGTCTATCAAAGTAATGATCACATATAGCACCAAGAACAAAAAAAAGAACAACTAAGCAAATTTGTGAAACTCTATTTACTGGCACCACTATCAGGAGATAGATATTAGTCCTGGCGGTGAAGATAGCAATTAACTAATGGTGGCCACCATGAAGCTTTGAGATTTGGGTTATCTGGCTCCAGTATCATGTTAGGATTTGGAATGTGCACAAAATGTCTATACACTGATTCAGAGCATCATAGCTCAAAGCAAACACTAGTACTGTACATAACTAATCAACTACTGGGCGGTTATATCCTTAACAACCCAAAGGTAGAAACAAAACAATGGAAGGGGAAGAAAGTATACCCATAAAAGAATGATTTCCATCCACTTTTAAGCCGCTGATAAAGGAAATAGATATTTGCCGCACAAGAGATTAAGACCTGGAGAGTTGGACCTTCTTCAGTAGGGAAAACAAGGGTAAGGACTCCAAGCAAGACAAAAGTAATCGCTGTCTTCCAAATAAATTTGTTAGATGGCGTGTAAAATCTGCCCTGAACAGCCTTGACTGGACGTGACTGACTAAGTTCCCTAAATTTTTTCTTGAGATCCACTTTCGGTTTTTTTCTATCAAAGAAACTCTGCATGATGATTTTGTCATGCGCAGACTCAATTGCATCAACACTTGGCTTATGCTCTGCATACTTGCTTATGAGAAAGTTCCTGGCAGCTCGAATTTCTTCTTCAGATGCTTCCTTGCTGATTCCAAGTCGTTGATACGGATCCTTCACATGGATTCTAGGAAAAATGGCTGAAGAACAAAGCAGTTAAAAAGAATTCTAGAGGTTAATCATTAAAGAATTCTAGAGGTTAAGCAGTATAAAGGTGTACTAAAGCAGCGACAAGTAATATGGATCGGAAGTAGTTCAATCAACAGAATCAATATAAATATCAGCGCATGTGATTTTTCATACAATAAGCCTAGAAAAGAAAATGAGTTAATGACTGATATGGGTGATTTTAGCACTGCTGATTTCTCTTAACATGCATGTGATCATGTACATGTGTAACATGTCCCAAAGAGATACCCTGGCCAACAATGTCATTTGATGCCTACATGATACCATAATACCATCTAAGATGAATCATGCATGAAAAGCAAAGTGGTAATCTGAGATGCACACGAGTCAGTTGTTCCTTATTAGTTCTACTTCAGTATTACTATAATTGAATAGAATGAAAAATGACTAATAACATCTAAAGACACTATCATGTGATGTTTTTGTTGTCATATACATACACAGCTATATACTTACGAGTTGAAGAGTCCGCCATGTCACCAAAGGATGCAGATGCAAGTGGTGATATTCTGGAACATCGCTGTGTAATGGAGGGAGCATTATATTTTGTGTATCTGCATTGAAGGGCTGTAGTAAGGCTTCTTGTCACATTGTAAACTAGATTAATTCTTTGATGGTGAGGTCAGAAGAAGCATAAGTATTATACCTATCAACATTGATAAAAAGTTTTACATTTTCCTTACGCCCCCTGTTGAATCCCAATGAAGAGACAAGTCCCAGCGGTGCACTTGACGCCCTCGGGGTAAGTGGAGATCGAGTAGCCCTCAAGGGATTGCTTGCTAGACCATGCGCCAACATCTCAAGATATAGCTGAACAACCTGAACCAAGGATATTTCACCCTCCTAGGCAAAACAAATAACAGGACATACAAAATTAGTAAAGAAAACAGGAGAAGTACAATAACAATATGAGTCAACACTTTGATGCTTGCTCCGAAACAAATCAACGCCACGAGCAGTGATTTAAATGTCCAGTTATAGGTTTTTCGGACATAAACGCTGCGTGATTGAGCTAAAATCCACGATCATAGCTGCAACCATTAAAGCCGCTATACTGATCGCTATAATTCTGCTATTTTTGTAGTCCCGATATATCCAATATGCTACATATGTCACTTCAGTTAAATTTGAATCATCTCTAGGGTTTCCTCTGTGATGTTCTTCGTAAGCATATTCTATACTTGAACTAAACTACTTTGTCTTGTAGACAATAAATTAGCATTAAGTAAACATGAAACCAACCCCAAATTAGCATTAAGTAAACACGAAATACTTTTGTTCTACAGAGGTTACAACCCAAAATTGATACTCGGTTGTTATACATTTTAAGCACCAGAATATGCAAACAGTGGATTAAATAGGCAGTAAAACATCAAGCAAGCAGCGGTAAACGAGCCATCAAGGCTAACGAATCAAGGATCCCAACAAACCTAAAAGATAAGAACACAAGCACACCGTCCCACTAGAATTTTCTGCATAAACAGTTCTGCAAGTTTGTGAAATCAACATAAAGAGACTAAGAAAGTACATCTCCACGGTTCGTGTGGCACACAAATCATTTACTCTCCTAGACAAAGCAGCTGACTGGACTTAAAGCAACAGCAATACCGCAGCTAACCTAAAGCATTGGACGCGCGATAACTGGACAGCGCAGCTGCCACACAGCAAACAGCAGGCCTGTCAACGAGCAGAACCCAAGCGAGCTGGGGTGGGGGCTTGGTGCGAGCCTCGGGACAGGCCAGATGGACTTGGCCAAGGTTGAGCTTGACAGAGCACCGTAGCAAATAGCAACACAATTTTTGGCTATGGAATTAAAGCAATGTGGATTCAACTATTAAATTCTACAGTCAGGCCAATCTGCAGCGAAATCAGACCATAACATCCATTCAGTGAGGGAGGACGAGATCCTCGGTGGCGTCCCCGGCCTGGGTGAAGGAAATTGAGGCAATACAGGGGCAGGGGCAGTAGCGTCCCGCGGTCTTGCCTCGTAGGAAGGGACTGCGACAGCAAGCGCAACCGGCGGCCCAGTGGCGGACGCCCTCGTCGAAGACGTCAACAGGGTGGTGCCATGGAGGCAAACACGGGGGCGGCAAGAAGATAGGCGGCGGCGGCGGCGGCGGCGGCGGCGGCGGCGGCGGAGACTTGAGAAACCGTCTTCCTCTGATTTCGTGCATCTAGGGCGTTTGATGACGGCATCGCACGGGAAACGCCGAAACAGTGGGGGGAGGGAGGGGAAGCGAGGCGAAGACCTTACCGACGAGGAGACCAGTGCGTCCGGCGGACTGAGAGCGGCGTCGGAGGAGGCCGCCTCCTTGGATAAGGTGGCGGAGCAGACGGTGAGGGTGGTGGGGGAACGCAGGGTACGGGGGCCGGGGTGGGAGAGATGGGATACTGCCGTGACCGAACTTCGGCGGACCAGCGGGCCCGAAACGAAGGGGAAGACCACACTGGGCCTTCTCACACTTTTTTTCTTGCCAAACTGAAACGGGCGCGGCGATCTCTGTAATGGGCCAGGCCCAGCGCGCAGGAACATACGGTTTTATTTCGAAATCACTAATTAAGGAGTACTCGTTGCAAAGAGCACTCCACTTTTCCAGGTCGCGACCAGTGGCGCACATGCAGCGCGCCACTTGTCGCAACCTGGGAGTTTTCCCTTTTTCGTAGATCCGTTTATTCAAAACGTTTTATCTCTTAAACCGTGCGTCCAAATCTCGAATCGTTTTCACCGTTGGATTCCTCGCATCGAGATCTTCAAAACTAGATCCCATGTTGATAGGTTTTGACAAACTTTTTTTCACGAAAAACCGGATGAAAAAAACTAGGAAGAAAAAACCGGACCGAGAAGCATGGTTTTTTTCTCTTTCCGAAAGAGGCACGTCCGTACCTCTCGCGAAATCACAACCGTGCCTCTCGTGCAAGCAAAACCGTGACTCTCGTGGAAGGAAAAAACAGAAAACGCGTTTTTTTTTCGTTTTCGAGAGGCACGGCCGTGACTCTTGCGACAGCACAACCGTGCCTCTCGCGAAAGCAAAACCGTGACTCTAGTGAAAGAAAAAAAAACAGAAAACACGTATTTTTCCCTTTCTGAGAGGCACGGCCGTGACTTTCGCGAAAGCACAACCATGCCTCTCGCGGAAGCAAAACCGTGACTCTCCCAAAAGAAAAAAAAAGAAAA